>NW_003852502.1:4174055-4176768 GCF_000181295.1 Otolemur garnettii | reverse complement strand
AAAAAAAAAAAAAAAAGTGTTAAGTATATAACACTGGTGTAAATTCCAGTGGAAATAATGGTTCACTTGCTATTAGCGCCCAGAGTTCAAGGCACTGCTCATGTATTTTCTGTCTCTAGCATGTAACACAGTGCCTGGCACATGGAAGCTTCTCAGGTATCTGGGGAAGTAATAAGTAAGTCACTACTCCAGATAGAACGGAGGCACAGGGTGTGAGCTCTGCTCTCACGATGCTCGGGATGTTATTGGCACTAGTGCAGTGTGTACGTAACATTTCCTATCGCATTCTGTCCAAGTTCAATTTTATTTTCCTGCTCTCGGTTTTCCTTTGAGACTACTGCCATGCAGGACTTGTTTAGAACTAAGCATTTTGAACATAAAGGCAGTCAACAAGAGCAACAACAAAAATCCAATTTCAAAGGTGTTTTAACCTTTAAAGTTCTGTCACCTAATGTTTATTCTAAGGATATGTGTTATGATCGTTGTAAGGTGCCACCAACCTTAAAAGTCAAAAGGGGCTGCTGAGGATGGAATAAAGTGATAAAGTGGGATAAAGAGAAATCTGGATATTTTTTAGAATCTCCTACCTTTCACTTTCTACAGCTTTATGTTCAGAAGTATATCATCTGGTAGATAAGGTGTGTTTCTCCTCACTTCAAAACTATGACCCAGGGAGCTCAAAGCGATTTGATCTGAGACTTAGCTGGGAAAGGCTGAATGGAGACCCAGCCAATCTGCACTACTGTGTGACTTGCTCTGCCTCCGTGTCTGCATTCAAAAATAAAGATAACAGCACTTCCTAGGAGTTTATGGGAAGCAAAAGAACCAAGGAGCCAGGATTCTGGTCACAAGTTCATTCTCCAGGTCAAAGATTGTTTCTTTCTTTCAAAAATAGGCAGGAAGGAACAGTCGTACATGTTTTATTCTAGAAATTGGTTATTGTCACTGTTTCCAGGTAATGACCCATGACAAGGGTTCGGCCTCCTGCGTGACTGCTCACAGCTGTGGTCTACATAGGTCACATAATAGCACCTCAACAGGTTTTAGACTCCAAAGGAATGATTCTATTTTGTAACCAAAAGAAAAATACATCAGAGTGAGTTCTTTTTTCTCACTACATTACCCTGAGCAATGTCTGACCGGTAGAGATGTAGGCTCCTTGGGGAGCTGGGAAGCCAAAATAAGTTTCACTTGGCATTTAATGCTTGTTTCTAAAGAGACTCAGAGATAATGTGAACTATCATATATATTGCAATGGAAGTTCTCTTTACAGCCTAGAGTTATTAATAGAGTTGAGGTCAGTGGTACCAAAAGCAATTCTTATGTGAAGTCTTTGTAATGTCCTAAAGGTGGCACTTGAAAAGTGACAAGTTTTCCAAACAAAACTAAGGTTCTTCTGAGATATATAATCATTTAAGTTTGTCTCCTGGACTATTATATTTTGGGGGCCCTCATTAAGATTAGTTTTTGTTCTGCATGTGCATCAAAATGTGTTTTCTCATTTTTTAAATTTTATAATTAATCAAAGAAACATATATGTAGAGATTTTTATTTGTCTTTTGTTATTGATTTTTGTTTTTATATGAGCAAATACTACTAAAAATAAGAAAAACACTATCACTTCTATCACTCTCCTCTTCCCACCACAATGTCAATTGCTTATCCACAAAATTTCTTTCTTTCTTTCTTTCTTTCTTTTTTTTTTTTTTTTTTTTGAGACAGAGTCTCAAGCTGTTGCCCTTGATAGAGTACTGTGGCATCACAGCTCATCGCAACCTCAAACTCTTGGGCTTCAGTGATTCTCTTGCCTCAGCCTCCTGAGTTGCTGGGACTACAGGAACCTGCCACAACATCCAGCTATTTTTTGGTTGTAGTTGTCGTTGTGTGGTAGGTCTGGGCTAGATTGGAACCCCCTAGCTCCAGTGTATGTGGCTGGTACCCTAGCCGCTGAGCTATAGAGGCTGAGCACTAAGCCATCCACAAAATGTCTACTCTCAAATCTTTTATCAATAGTTATTTCTCCCTACACTCTTGCAACCATCAGAGGTTCTAATAATGCCTGTTAATGGTTCTGGTATCCAGCAAAGGCAATTCTCTGTACATTAGTCAGTCCAACCAGAGAGCCAGACTGCTCTCTGAGTATGAATATTCTGAGCTTTGGTATGTTTAAACCAAGAATTCAAGTGAGAAAAGTATCTTTACTTCCTTTTACGCTCTTGTGCTCTATGGTCTGGTCTAAAGGTCAAGGTGAACTTGGTCAAGATTTATCTTCTGCTGACTGAGAAAAAGTCTTGACCAACTCCATGGAGGGAGTTAGTTCCCCTAGAAAGCACCACGGCAATGAGCTATGGCCAAGGGCCTAATTTAGCCCACTTTGATCCCGCCTTGGAGCCACTGTACCACCAAAACATGCAGTTGCAAATGTAAGGCTTGGTGCCTGGTCTTCGGTTCACTTAAGGGGAGGAGCTTGTTCACCTGAACTAAGAAAGGTGAAGGGAGAGAAGCCAAGATTCTGCCACATTATCCAGCTGTTGGATGCCAAGCCATGATCAGGGTAAGGGAGGATGCTTCACCAATCATGAGCATAAGTGGTTCACAGCCCAAGCTGGGCCCCATCTCCCAGAGCCTTACGCCCAACACCTCTAGACCTCTTTGTGCTACTCCACAGGGTATAGTAGACAAAGGAAGCCACACACACACACACACACACACA
>NW_003852502.1:4162264-4174020 GCF_000181295.1 Otolemur garnettii | reverse complement strand
AAATTTGCCCAAAAATACTGACGCAGGGTGCCTGGTGTGTGTGCTGTCTGATAATTCAGTCTAATTGCTCATCATATGCTTTAAAGCACCTTTTCTTGGTGCTCTAAATGTCTTACTACCTTTTTAGTTCTTTCACTATACCTTATTGCAGCCTTTCTCCTTAAATCTTAAGATTTAGGAATGAGGACCGTCCGCGTGAAAGCCTGTGTACTTTACACAGTGACTTGCTGTGCCCTTCACCTGACTTTGAACCTAACTCCTCAGCCTTTGTTTTACGGCCTAGTGCAGTGATAGTATTGGGGATGACAGTGATGATGAGTCAAGTAGATGATCCATTCTTTGCCTTCAGTAATAGTGTGGAGTTACGGAGATCTTTCCATTAACTTACCAGATAAAGAACCTCCTGGGTGATTTCTGGTGATGCTATTAGAAGGGAAATACATCATGGCCATGGCTCCTTTGTCTTCCAAACTGTTTATAGAGAGGACAAAGAAATAAATCACCTTTTGCTCTCAAAGATTTTGACTGTGAACGACTTTAATGATTGCATTAACAAAGAAGAGGTAAAAATATTATAGTTCTGAATATAGTTAAAGAGAGCAAGAAAACCCACAAGCAAGATGCCACAGTATAATAAAGCAAAGATGGTTGGGAGTGTGAGAAGACTGAGATTCAAATCATCAGTCCAGCACAGCAACTGTTATTTATTAACGTTATTAAAATGCAATGGAAAGGGGGTGGAGAGCCAAGTGCTACAGGGCATTACAAATAATTTGTCATTAATACAAATTAGTTATTAGCAGTTCAACGTCGTCATGTGACACAGGAATGTGTTATTAGTCATAATAAAGACACTAAAGTTTGGGATGATGAGCTTTTTCATTAATATATTAATTAGAGTCGCTGAAAGTTACCCTCCTCTCACACTGATTCACCCATATGCTGATAGGAGCCGCACACAGTGGGCTACAGTCCATCACCTGATCCCCCACTTTTCTTCATGCCTGCAGGACATATTCCCATCACTATGAGTTAACCATGATTATTAGTAGGTTCAAATGGGCCCCCATCATCTCAGGACACAATCTCTGGACAACTCACTTGTCCTTTTCTCAAACTGACTACAGCAAATCTTTATATTCTCTTCAAACCTCTTTCCAGCCTGTTTCTCCTCTTTTTCCCTAACCTCCTATTTCCCAGAGAAAAGGAGGGCATCGGAGAGGCACCCTCGTATTTTCTATAGAAAACCTATTAAACTGCTTGCATTTACTGATGTCCTCTCCTATCATGGTGAAGGAGGCTTCCTCCTCACACTTAAGCCTCACAACTCTGCCTGGTCTTTGCATTGCCTCTGCTTTTGACTTTGCAGAAATGATACACTATCAATTCTGCAACCGACTGCTTTCTCTCAGCTGAATCATTGCCATCAACATACAAACATGATCAATTATCTTTTATTTTAAAAAGAATTCTCCCATGACTCCAAATCTACATCCAGCTATTACCTTTCCTCTTTTCAACTCTCTTTTACAGTCAACTTCTTGAAATATCTGTCTGTAGCTGTCATGCCACATCCTCTTAATCATGTAACCCCTTCCATATTTCATCTATACCCATGAAGCCAATCACACAAACAATGATGTCCCCAACATTGCACAATGCAATGGCTGCAGGTTTCTTTTCTGATGTGACACAGTAACAAATATTGAGCTGTACTTTCCCACCCTAAACAACTAGAAAACCGATGAAAATAAATGAACAAGCTAGGGACATGTATTGTTTAATCAGTAGAACAGGAAACCTGTGTTGGAGTATATGTAACCCGCAAGGTCAGCCACATGTTGGCCCCTGTTTTCTACCTTCTCAAGCCGACAGCAGTGTAGAGAGGTTGAGAACGGGGAGAGAGCAGCCTCTCCTCTGCATCCTTAAGATCCTGGCTCGTGTGTCATTTCATCAGGGAAATTCTGCACTCCCAGCCCATGAGAAGCTTCTTTTATTGCACTTTCTCATGAACTGTTTTCCTTCCTTTAAGAACAGCTAACATAATTTATAATCATACTGATTAGTGATATTATTTGTTTAATGTTTTTATCTGTTATTCTGTAAACTTCTGGAGAGTGGGACCATTCTTATTCACCATTATAAATCTAGCATGGTGCATAATGGTGGGCACATCCTCTGTGAAGGTGGGTAGAGGTCAAAGCATGGACGGATGGACAGATAGAGAGAAGGATGCTGTTCTGAGAAGAAGCAGAATGTGTAGAGTTAGAGCTGGGAAAAGGAAAGCTGCATACAACACCCACCCGTCTCATCTAAAGAGGAGCCCTGTGGAAGAATCCTGATGCATCACGGGAACATGTTACACATAGAAATTAATCAGTCTTTTAGTGTTAATGTTTTGGGAGAAGTATTTTTCTCTCTCTTTTTTTTTTTTATTTTTTGTTTTTGGCTGGAGCCAGGTCTGAACCCGCCATCTCTGGTGTATAGGGCCGGCACCCTACTCCTTGAGCCACAGGCACTGCTCTCAAGAAGTATTTTTCTAAGAGTAACCCAATTATTTTTATCTTGAGCATATTATTTAACTTTTCTGAATACTCAGTATTGTAATCTATAAAGTTAGAAGCTTAGAATAGTTTTTAAAGTTTGCTTTTAATACAGAATATATTTTGCTGAAATAAAATCTTATGCTGAAGCTAAATTAGTCAGATATTAATAACAGAAAATCTTTTTGTGGTAAAAGTATGCCTGCGTGGTGTGTGTCTGTGTGTGTCCTCGAAGATTTTTTTGGTGGGGAGGGGAGATGTATGGGGATTTCTAGGGAGTTAGGCCTCATACCATTACTGAACACTAATAAGGCATCATAGGACCTAATGTAGAAACTTTGTTCTAGATTTCATGATTTCTTCTAGATCTACAGTGATTAGTCTGTAAAATGTATCAAGAGAATTGATATTAATAAAAATAAACTAATTTTGCAAACTAAACACTTCTGCTTGTTTGTCCCATCATGCGTGTTTAGCTCAGTGAACAAAATACACCCTCTACAGCTACTACAATGTTTTATATAATGAACAGACATATGAAAATTGTTAAGATGGCCCCTACATGGGAAAGTAAGTGTTGACCGAAAAATATTTAGAATGAGAATAGTCTATGGCTGGTGATAATGATGTGTTATTTCTCTAGTGTACATGTGAGGTAATTAAATGTTATCTTGAAAAATAGGAAGAATAAATAAATGAATTATATCCAAATGCTAAACTAACAGAGGTATAGAAGGTGAATTCAGATGATCTTTAAACTCTTGATTCCTTACTCAGGGGAGGGAAGGTGTAGGGCTTTTATCAAACTGAACTTTTGTCAAAGAGAACTATTGTCTGTTCTCTACACATATAACTTTCCCTGCGCCACATTGTTTTTCTATCTAGAATACTTATCCAGACTGATATATTATTTCCACAAGCCAAAACCCCACTCATTTCTCAAGGTACAACCATCGCCACTGGCTTTTCTGAGTAACTAGTCTTAGACTTTCTTTGCTTTGAATTGTTGTAAGATCTTGTTTGCCCATGTCTTATAGCATTTATCACTTTCTAAATTTTTATATAGTAATCTTTTAATTTAATAACTTTTAACATAAGAATACGTATGCATTTCTTGTCTCCTGTATAAGCATAAAACGGCAGAGACGTGACGGCACAATTTTTAGGCACCTAACGATGACTCATACAGTGTGTTGCTTTCCTACCAGTATAATTGTCTTTGTGATTATTTATTTAATGCCAATCTACCTTATCAACTGTAAAATATATTTCATCAGAACCAATATGCATCTCCTTCTCTAGTGTATTTTTATAATTCAGCAGGATGACAGGCATCTTGTAGAAATTCCAAAAAATATATGATGCGTAGATGAGTTAATAACAATGCTACGATATTGAAAGATACTGAAATTCCTTTCGAATTTGAATTAAATGAAGCTTAGTATGGCTTTACAATTAGAAATATATTTTTATATGTCATTTACTTTAAAAAATGATGACTTTTTATTATATGTATAACTGGAATGTTGAACAAGCAAATTTCATATTTGTAGAGAGTAATAATCAGAAAGCATTCTTATTTTTATCTTCCATTATCTGTTTAAAATTTATTTGTATGAGAGAGAGAGTATCTTCTCTGACCTATGGATGAAATTTCTGGCAATCTCATGATTTCTTTTCCTCTTTCCTGGCTAATACAAAGACTTCTGGTCTTCTAAACCCCTATTCAGAAATTAGAATATCTAGTTAAATATGGTAACATTAAATATATGAACATTTCAATCTTTAACCACAGGTAAGATTTGTCCCCACATCCTAAGGCCACACAATCTGTAGGCAAATTTCACGTCCCCTGGAAAGGGTACTGTCTTCTCTGTCTAATTTTTCTACTCTTTCTTCCCCATATTTGACCACTGCCAGGTCAAAGCTAGAAGGAAGAGTGTAAAGGGGAACAGGAAAGTTATGACTTGAATGAACTGGACTAAAATAGCACTGTGGTCTGACAGATATTTATAAATTTATTTATTTACTGCTCATGAGTTGTTAAGGATTCTGCAGTGATTCCATCACTGCAATATTCAGTGGTGCTTCCTGTGATGAGGGGATGGTGACAAGGGACCAGCACTTCCTGCATTTCCCTGTCACTGCCACCCCCATTACTATCCTTGCCCTGAGGAGTCTACTCTAGACTCCCTTGGTCCAGGTCCCATCACCCTGCCAGAAGATGCCCTCGGAAAGAACACAAAACAGCAAGATGGTGCTAAGACTGCTGAACCCAGACCTTGAGAAAAACACACTTTCTTTGGCTTTGCCATCAATTGCTCCCAATTTTGCATCCCTTTTGCCCTGGTACCTCAAAACAATAAAGACACTCTCTCTCATGTGAATTCCCCAGTGTTAGTCAGATTCTAGTCCACTGTGTTTATAAAATCGAGGAGATACCTATCACATTTAATTAATGATCACTATCAAGCCTCTCTTTATAGGCTGAGGTAAGAGAAAAACAACACACTTTCAACTCCACTTTGAAAAAAATGGGTTAAAGCACATAGCATAGCTTCTTACAAAGAAATTCTCTGTACAGAATCTCCTTTATATCCTTTGTACATGAGCCATTTATTGTCCCAATAATGTATAAGATTCTGCTTGTTGTATAACATGCTGCAATTCAGTAACCCAGTTTGGACTTGGTAGAGTTACTTACTCATACCCTGTGTATCCGTGCAATTCACTCGTATGTCTGCACTAAGCTGTGAGGTGGCCAGTCTAGTACAGCCTCTGCTAAGGGGAACCAGACGTCTTAGCACTACTGCTCATGTCTCCTCGTCCAGCCAGCGAGCCCTGCTGTGCTTTGAGCAATTGCAGAGGAGCAAGAGAGAGCATGCCCACCTCATATGTGTCAACATGTCACTAACCAAACATGTCACCTGGCCAGGCACAGAAACAGAGAAGGAGAGCGTTACAAAGACACACAACAAAGCATACGGAAACAAGAAAGGGTGAAAACCTGTGGTCATTAATGCAGGCACTCTCCCACTGTCCATGTGGTAGAGTAATCGAGTCAACTCTTATCCGTAATGGTGTGTTGAAAAACTCATTCGGGAATATACTTTCTAACGAATTTGGCCTCAGATGAAACTGAACCAGAAAAGTTTGATTTTACTTTACAAATTCTCACCTTCAGTTTAGAAAATTAGCCAATTCATAAAAAATATAACTGAGATGGTTTTTGATTTGTTTCATTTTTTGTTTATTTGCTTGCTTGTTCTTAGGAAGGAAACTGAAGAATTTATTGAACTTAAGAATAGACAGTAAAAAAATTAAACCACTCCAGCAACATATGACTGAATGATGAGCTAATTACAACACAGGGATAACCGAAGCTTCCTAGTATCACTGCAGTAAATACATAATTGGAGAAGAAAGAAGAAATTACTTTTTTTAAATTGCATCAAGGGGCTTTACAGATTTGTGGCAAGAGTAGAAAAGCAGGGTCAGATCTGAGCAGTAAAAGATTCAAGTCAACATCTCAGGAACATTCTGGCTAGGATTTTGCCTTCTGCACTGGATTCTAAGAACCATCACCACAATAACAATTTTCCTATTTTCTGCACATTTGTTCAGTTGTCAAGACTCAGAGTCCTGGCTGGAAGCATGCAATGCTGCCCCTAAGAATAAGAAAAGGAAATAGCTGAGCCCTTAGGCTCCTGTCCTAGGAGAACTAACTGAAAAGGTTTTCAAACAAAATGAACTTACATTTAAAAAGAAACATGAACACTATTATTGAATGCTACAGAGGAGTGTGAACTTGAGATTCAATAGTTAGTCTGGAAAAGTGAAAGCAGATATATAGGATGAGAACAAAAATTGTTCAGGCATATAGTATATAAAATATAAAAACACTTAAGATAAAATAAAGAGATTTCAGCTCAAAGACAAGTATGATTATGTAATAAAGCCACACACTAAAATTCTAGCTCAATGTTTACAGGATCTTAGATTCAGGGACCAGATATTAAACAATAAACTCTTTTCCACATCTTTTGAAGAACTGATTTATATTGATATGTCTGATTGGAGAAATGGCATCAGTAAATACAAAGCAAAAAACTCAAACAAAACATGGTATGAGAAATTTCACACTTTAACTGACTATAATAAAATCAAATTGTGAAAATGCCAAGGTCAAGAGAATGAAGTATTCAAGAACAGCATTTTTTTTTTTGTCTGATCAGCCAAGGCTCTGTAAGTATCTGGATTAAGGGAACAGAATGAAATAAGCAAAGCAATTGACCACAGATCTGCTCCACTGATATTTTTTCTGACTTTGTCCATGCTCCAAGTTCTGAAAAATTGGTAAATACAGCAGAGAAAGCATTAAAGAGGAAAAGTAGTAAAATATCACGGTTTACTGGCTTTGAGCATTGTTCCATGACTCTTTGTCCATAATTGCACTTGCCGCTCCCATTTCCACATGGGGAAAGAATTGGGTCTGGTGCCATCTATTAAAATGTACTGAGGATTCTCAGATGGTGCATTCTAATCTATGTTCCTTGTGTTCACTTGTGGAGCTGTGCTCAGGATGGGCTCTGAAGTCACTGTGTCGTACTGGAAATCATACATTTTGCCTTCACGTAGTGGTCTGTGAGAATTTACATTCTTGGGTGAAATAATGGGTAGTGCTATTTAACATTTCTCTGACCCCAACATTGTAAATATAGAAAAAAATAAAACATGGAACAGAAGGAGGAGGAATAGGCGCAGAACTATAAACAGAACTGGCCTGTCCTCTACAGACGAGGGCCACAAGTGGTTTTGATAAGATGAAGGAAGAGAACATAAGGAGTTAATTTAAAAATAAACAGCCAAAAGCAACTGTGTGCTTCAGCTAACATATACTGGCCTGCAAAGCTCATCGTACACACTTCTTCCCATTTCTGCCTTTTGAGATAGTGCATTGGTAGCTTGAAACTGGCCATAGTAAAAGTATTAATTAAACCATGACAATTGAGAAATTCTACATTTTTTATCCTCTTAGATAGTCAGTAAATAATTAGAACAACAACAGTTAGCAACCTTACAGCGGGAGGACTCCAAGAACAAGAATATTGGGAACACGGAGGGGCCTATCTACCATGTGCTGTTGAGGCCTTTTGTAGAAGAGATGCAGGTGGAACCCAGGTGGTGTCAACATCAGAAGCTGGAAGGCCACTGGGGGTACCTGGGGTGTTCAGGCTCATGTTTAAACCAAGCAATAATGATAATCCCATACGTGACTTAGATTAGTGAACTTTTGGTGAAATGGCTCTAAAGTGATGCAGGATCTGGGCCTGCTGGTTGACTCTTATCTGAGAAGACAAGCATGTCATGTGTGCACGGCTTTCGTGACGTGTTTGGCCTCTCCGCAGTTAGGATCCTAGTGAACAGTGTGATCATCTTACGTTACCCTGAAGTTAAGTATCATTTGGCAGTGAACAGAGGTAATGATGCTCTACTGTGGCAAATCTAAAATCTAGACAATTCTTGCTACAAAATTGTTGCCAATAAAAAGACACTAGTTTATCTCTTCAGATTACTTAAAATAGCCACACATGTGAAATCCTGTATGAATAAATGACTAATGTTATCCTACATTATAGGGTCTTTCCTATTCATTTTGTTCACTTATAAAAAATATATGTAGTAAATAATTTCAAGGCTTACTCCCTAATCAACATCATTTTTATCAATTTTATTAAATACATAGCTAATCTATTAAATGCTATCACAATTAAAGTTATAGAGATAACTGCATTTGTATTCAATAGCCATGAGGAAATTATACAATTAAAACTATGTTTAAACTTCACTGTATTTTCACCACATTAGAGTATCAGCCTGCTTTAAATGCCACAAGTACTTGGTTTCCTCTGCCTCTTTTATTTTCTACTTCATGGTTAGGGAGCAATCTTTATGTGCTCTTGATGAGATACCTTCAAAAGAGATTAACCATGCACACATCAGAGACAGCTTTAACATTTCCTGACATCTCCTCACTGCTACTGGAAAATTCCTGTATTTCTTATACAAATTTTAGACATCTTCGTAACATTTGTTCACCATAGGTCAGGGAAAAGTATTACCTTGCTTAGGTAAAAACATAACACAAGTGGTATATGTTTGCTATGGTATATCAAACATATATGCATGGATATCAAAATTATGCATTTCATCAAACATATATGCATGTATAATTAAATTCTCTATTATGTAATGTATTTTTCTATTATATTCAAATAATTCTATAATATTAGTTATATAAATCACTGAAATATTATAAAACCAAAACTACTGATCCTAAAGATGAAGAAACTAAATTCCAGAGGAAACGGAGGTCACAGAACTACAAGCCATGAGTTCCTGTTTTGCAGAAAACATGATCATTACATTTGAAAGGGAAAATACAAATTCAAAACAGGTAGTACAAGACCCTTTCTGCTCACAAATAAAGTCAATTCCCTGACACAAATCTACAATTGACTACTGCGAGTTATTTGTGTTTCCTTCTCTTTAAGACATTTTGAATAGAAAACTTCCCAGCAAATTTGGGAAAATACTCCATTAGAGAAGCTTATCTCTTCAAAATAACTTAGCATATTTTATAAAAGAATGGCACTTCATGAATATTGAATAGTTAACAACTGTTAAGTGTGATATTAAAAAGACAATGGGGGGAGGATGGGTGGTGGGAGAGTGATTGGTGGGACCACACCTATGGTCCATCTTACAAGGGTACATGGAATCTTTCTAAATGCAGAATATAAATAAATGTCTTAACACAATAACTAAGAAAATGCCATGAAGGCTATGTTAACCAGTTTGGTGAAAATATTTCAAATTGCATATAAAACCACACACTGTACCCCATGACTGCATTAATGTACACAGCTATGATTTAAAAAAATAAATAAATTAAAAAAAATTTTTTTAAAGACAATATAAACCTCATAAATTAAAATAAGAGTAGAAAACCCACAGTGCCCCTTATAACACTGAAACAGAACCAATAAGAAAGCATCAAGGAAAGGCAGGAACACCGTGAAACATGAGTTGGTGTGTAAGGGTCAGACCAGCGCCATTTTGTTGTCTACTACATAACCTCTGTTAAACCCGCAGGGCCACTCCCTGCCGCCTCCCCCACCCCTGCTTGCACAGCCATTGATTGAGACACCTTAGGCAGACAGCTGCCATAATAGGCAATAGGTTTCAGTCTCCTTACAGCTGCCGTAATAGGCAATAAGTATCAGTTTCCTTGAACAGCTGCCGTAATAGGCAATAAGTTTCAGTCTCCTAACAAGCTCCCATGATAGGCAATAGGTTTCTACTTCCTTGAAATTTAGGTATTCTCCTTCAACTACCTAATTAGGCTACACCACCTCTAGCCCCAGTTAAGAAATCCCTCCTCACCTGTACCAATCCAAATCCTCCTTTACTAATGAAATCATCAACCACCAATCAAGAATGTAACCGTACTAGTGAAATCATCAACCACCAATCAAAAGTGTACTGGTATCCAACCCTACCGTTCTTGCTTTCTGTATCCCATAAAAACTTGCTCTACTCCGAGTTCAGGGCTCGTCGTCGGCTTCCATGCCAGGAGAGTCCGGGCTTCCCGGGGCCTGAATAAAACTCACCTTTTGCTTTTTACATCAGAGTGTGTCTCGGATTTGTCTGCCGAGGTCTTTTAGGAGAATTTCGGGCATAACAGGTGGATGATAATTGCTAGGAAGAATTTTTTTTTTCATTTCTGGATGCCAGAAAACAAAAAAACCAAAAAAACAGCCAGAGGAGGCCATTTGTAAATGGCAGTTCGATGTTTGAGCAGGAGTTAGGAATTAAAGGGTGTAGAGAAGGAAACAAAGATAAAGGTCTAAGATACTGAGTAGAATGCCTAAAAAACTGAGAGAAATTACGTGGGAAGAGCTAAGATTGTGAGAAGGATCAGACTAGAATTAAAGAGAATAAATCCTAAAGTTCCTGGAAACTTTTAACTTGTATCTTTTATTCTACAAATTTTCTCCAATATTTACCTTTTACATATAGCTCTTTTAATCCACTTTGAATTTATTTTGGTATGTGACATAACAAATGGAGTAAACCTAATAATTTATAAATGAATGATGTCAACTGTCTTAACAACATATGTTCAATGCATTACACACATGTGGGAAGAAAGATTAGTACAAATATCCCCTTATTTTACTTTTAGAAATTATTTTTCCATTTTTTTGACTAGTGATGTTCAAATATTGCATTTTGTACTTTAAATTTATCATCTACCGTATTTGATGAGTAGTAAGGCAAGTGAATTCTCATTGTTCTTTTGCAAAAACAAACTTTTAGTAACATTTTCCTTTACACATGAATTTAAGAATTAATATGAAAGTTTCATGAAAATAATATTTTGTGGATTTTGGTTTATCTTACGATAGTAACATATTAATTCTACTTTTCTTATCTGAGAAAATTATAGCTATGTCCATTTATTCATGTTTTCTTTTATACAATTCAATATAATATTCAAACAGCTCTTAAATATGTATTTTTTCCTTTTATTAAGTCATATCCACATAGATCATGAATACATTTATGCATTTGTGGGGTACAATGTGTTGATTTTTTATACAATTTGGAGTGCTTACATCAAACTAATATAGTTTTCACTTCATTTACTTAATTATTATGTTAAGACATTTATGTTCTATACTTGATAGATTTGACTTGTACCTTTGCAATATGCTCCATACATACACCTATTTAGCTCCCCTAATAAGTGAGAACATGTGATATTTGTCTTTCTTTGTCTGAATTGATACACTTAAGATAAAGCTGTCCAGTTCCACCCTTGTTGCTGCAAAACTTATGATTTCATTCTTTTTCATGGCTGAATAGTATTCTGTTGTGTGTCACATCTTGGACACATGTTGATTCCACATGTTTACTATACTACTGTGAATAGTGCTCCAATAAATATGTGATTGCAAGTAATTAGTAGTTAGTAGTTAGATGGCTGAATCAAATGGTAGTTATATTTTCAGTCCTGTGATTAATCTTCATACTTTCTTCCACAAAGGCTGTACTAATTTACATTCCCACCAAGAGCATATAACAGTTTTCTTTCCTTTGCCTCCTCATGGACATTCACTGTTTTTTGTCTTTTTAAAAATGGCCGCT
>NW_003852502.1:4158106-4161030 GCF_000181295.1 Otolemur garnettii | reverse complement strand
TTTTTATCCTTAAACATAAATTAATTATGTGTGATGTATTTCGATTACTGTTGACATATATTGAACCACCTTTGTATCCTTGTTATAAAATCTACTCAATCATGTGTTATTTAAGTACCATTGTATTCAGTTTACTAGTGTTTTCTTGAGAATTTTTCTACATTCATCAGAGATATTGGTCTCTAATTTTTGTTACTGTTGTTTTTGAGTCCTTGTCTGGTTTTGGTACCAGGATGATGTTGGCCTCATAGTATGAGTTAAGGTGAATTGCCCCCTGGATTTCCGGAATAGTTTCAGGAAGATTGGAATTAGTGCTCATTTGTATGTTTGGTTGAATTTGGCTGTGAATCCTTCTGTTCCTGGGCTTTCCTGTTTTGGGAAACATTTTATAACTTAGTCAATCTTGATACTCTTTACTGTTCTCTTTAGGTTTGCCATTTATTCCTGGTTCAGACTTGAGACTTTGTGTGTTTCCAGGAATTTATCCATTTCATGTAGGCTTTCTAACTTGTGAGTGTTTATCTGTTCATCTGTTTATCTATGAGTGTCTGATGATCTTTTTTACTTCCATGGTATTAGTTGTAATGTCTCCTGTTTCTTTTCTTTTCTTTTTTTGAGACAGGGTCTCACTCTGTTGCCCTGGCTAGAATGCAGTGGTATAGCCTACTGCACTCTCAAATTCCTAGGTTCAAGCTATCTTCCTGCCTCAGCATCCGGAGTAGCTGGAACTATAGGCACGTGCCACCACACTTGGCATGCTTTCTTTTTTTAGAGATGGGGTGTTGCTATGTTGTTCAGGCTAGTCTTGAACTGCTGGCCTAAGTGATCCTACTACTCTCCCTCCCCCAAAGTGCTAGGATTATAGGTATAAGGAGCTATACCTGGCCTTTTTCATTTCTGATTCTGTTTATTTGGATTTTCTCTTCTGTTTTCTTGGTTAGTCTAGCTAATGGTTCAACAATTTTATTTATCTTTTAGAAGAACCCAATGGGTTTTTTTGTTTGTTTGTTTGTTTGTTTGTTTTTTGAGACAGAGTCTCACTCTGCATCATGGCATCATAGCTTACAGCAACCTCAGTGTCTTGGCTTAAGCAATCTCTTGCCTCAGCCTCCCAAGTAGCTGGGATTACAGGTGTGCACCACCAGATCTGGCTAGTTTTTTGCTTGTTTTTGTTTTTTTTTTTCTAGTAGAGAGAAGGTCTCACTCTTGCTCAGGCTGGTCTCCAACTCCTGAGCTCAAGAAAATCACCTGCCTCAGTCTCCCAGAGTGCTGGAATGATGTGAGCCACTTCATCTGGCCTGAAGAAACCAATTTTTGTTAAATTGATTCATTGTATTTTTTTGGTCACTATTTCATTTAGTTCTACTCTGTTCTTTGTTATTTCTTTTCTTTAAAAGAAAAAACTTTTCCTTTTTATTCAATTCATCCAGATTATAACTTTAATGAAACACTTTAGATCTTTAGATAATTTACACTAGTGAAACTTAGTTATATTAAAAAATTGTGCAATTTGTATTCCTAGAAATACAAATTTTGCAAAGATAGATTTTAAATGATGTGTAAGGATGGTGAACTAAAACAATTTAATTATTGAATTGTTTGTAATGCTAAAGTTTAATGCTAACATTTTCCTACTTCTTAATAGTCAAAATCTTGTTTCTTTTTCCCTAAAGAAAATATGGAACGTTTTTGACATATTTTGGCCATCAAATAATGCTCTTGTTATTTAGTTGTGTAGACTTTATCCCAATTGTCAAAAATTCTAGGTAAATTATTAAATTTTCTTAGAGTAATTAGAAATATTTTTGAGCTGGAAATAAAATGTGTCTCACCAGGCTTCTTATTTATAATCAAGTATTTTATTTTCTTATTTTTTGCCAAAAAATAATTTAGTCTTCATAGAAATGGTTAGCTAACTTTTCTATTATATAAAACACCAGGTAGTAGGTATATATGGCTTTGCATTTAATACAGTGTCTTTCTCAAACTAGATTTTTGTTTTCTTAAATCAAACTCTTAAATAGGATAGTGTAGAAAGGATGTCTCTGTTTTAGCAAAACATTTGGAAAGTCTCCCAATAGGGGGAGGAACAAGATGGCAGACCAAAAGGATTGTTCAGCTCAGCTCTCCTAACATAACTGGAAAAAAGGGAGAACCGAGCCATACCTGGCGCAGAGACCTTTCTGGGAGTCATACCTCAGGGAGCACAGTGAAGCTTCCTGAGAGCTGTGCTATATACAGCATGTGATCTGGAGCACTGGAAGTCTCATGAATTAGGCAATTGATTACAACCCTCCAGGATTGGCTGTTCCCCCAACCCATATAGGTCCAGAGGTCTGGAACAGGAGTAAGCCTTTCTGGAGATTTTGGTTTGGGGAGGAAACTGCTCATTGAGTAGAAAACTTGGAAGAATGGGAAGACTTGAACAGTATAAAGCAACTAGATTTGAATAATAGTTGGAGTAGATTTGCCAGAGATTTGGTGGCTAGAGAGGCAGCCATACTGAGAAGGTCTGGGAGGACGGGGTACTGCCTTTGGGAGAAGGGCCTGAGAAGGTCTAAGCAGGGGCCTAAAGCATGGCTGTCTCAATTCTGCCTGCTGGGATCAGAACTCCACACTTATAATAGGCTAAGGGACTCCCACACCCCACAGGAACTGTTCTCAGGGAGACTGTGAGATCTGCTTCTGCAAGATTCCAGAGAGGTTTAATTTCCCAACCTGGAGAGTGTCTGAATGCTGAGGAAACAATCAGGCATTCACCAAGGGCAACTCAATTAGGAATAAGAACGACAGAAGTTGCCAGAAGTGTTCGCCATCTCCTTCAAAAACCACAGTGCCACCTGGTGTGCTGGAAACATATTACAGCATATACATTCCTATTAAAGTTGGTCCCTTTGGCTATATATACATATAATATATAAAAA
>NW_003852502.1:4154561-4157955 GCF_000181295.1 Otolemur garnettii | reverse complement strand
ATTACTTTCATTAAGAGCAAAGACTCCTGTATTTTTGGTTATGAGGAAGAGTTTGGCTTTGCACAGGCTACTAAGGAGCTTGTGATTTTGAGGAACCTACCCAGCCCAGCCCCTTAAAATCCTTGAATTATAGGCATGGCCTTAATAGTGTGCCAAATCAATACCATTTCTTCTATCACATTCATTTTCTCTTCCTGTCCTAATTTTCTCCTGTTCTTTAATTCTTTTCTTTCATCCCCCTTCCCTTTTTCCTTTTTTTTTCTTTTTTTCTTTCCTTCTTTTTCCTTCTTTCTTTCCTTTCCTCCTGTTTCTCCCAGCTTGCACTTTACCATTTTCTTCCTTTTGGCCTTATACCAAGAAGCTACTTGAAGATCTAAGCTCTGAGACAAGATAATTTGAAGCGAAGGAGGACATGAGAAGGAAAAAAGAGGATGAGGAAGTGAACAAGAATTAAAAATACATAAGGGGTAACCAACAGAAAAGTTCAGGCAACATCAAAAACCAAAAGAAAGTAACTCCTCCAAGGCACTATGAGGTAGCTACTGAAGAAGACTCCATCTACAAAGAATTACTGAATTTGACAGCAAGGTAATTTAAAAATATAGATGATAAAGAAAATAAGAGGAATGAATGAGAAAATGCAAAGACAGAACCAAAAGTCAGATGAGCAGTATGTAGAATACAGAAAAGATATGGCAGCGCTTAAGGAAATGAAGGAGACAATCAGGTAATGTAAAAACACAGTTTAAAGTATCAAAACAAGGTCAGACCATGGAGAAGAAAGAAGAGAGAGAAAGAAGAATAGTCACTCAGAGAACTAGGAGACTCCACAAAGCATTCAAACATACAGATAATAGCAATCCCTGAGGGGAAGGAGATTGTCCCGAAGGAATGAAGCCCTACTGGAGATTATTATAAATAAAAAATTCCCAAGTTTTACTGAAGATCCTGACACACTCCTTTAAGATGCAGTGTGTCTTTACCTTTCAGGTGGAGTCTTTGAACCCCAGGTCATCTCAACTCAAACAGCTTTGCCAAGACACATTGTAATAAACCTGTCCAAGGTGAAGACAAATGAAAAAATTCTGCAAGCAACCAGGAGTGAGCACCAACTGACCTACAGAGGGAGAGCCATTAGGATGACAGCAGATTTTTCAACTGAAATGTTCCAAGCCAGAAGGTAATGGTCATCAACATTCAACATTCTTAAACAAAACAATTTTCAGCCCAGAATTCTGTATCCTGCTAAACTAAGCTTCAAAATTGATGGAGAAATCAAATAATTTTTGGCCATACAAACACTGAGTGAATTCTCCACAACAGACAAGCCCTACAGGAAACACTTAGACCTGTTCTCAACACTGACCATCACAATGGACCACCAGCAAAATAAACACCCAGAAACTAAAGATCAAAACTTAGCTTCCACAATGGCACAAAGGATGAGTCTACACAATGGACTTTCACAAAATAAGATGACTAGAACTCCAACACACTTATCAATTTTCTCAATAAATGTCAGTGGATGAATTCCCCACTGAAGAGGCACAGATAGGCTTATTGGTAAAAAGAAAAAAAAGCACAAGCCATCCATATTCTGTCTTGAGGAAACACACCTAGCCTCAAAAGACAAAACAAGACTCTAAGACTCTGGATTAAGGGATATAAAACAGTATTTCAAGCAAATGAAAATCAGAAGACAGGAGGGGTTGATAAGTTATTTTCAGATATGAGCAAATTTAAAGGAACTAAAATTAAGAAAGAGAAAGATGGACACTTTATACTGGCCAAGGGAACAATAGAACAAGAAGACATTTTAATTTTAAATATTTATGCACCCAACTTAAATGCTCCCAGATTTATGAAACAGACCTTGATGAGTTTGAGCAATATGATATCCCATAACACTAATAGCCTGGGTCTTTAACACCTGCCTGACAGAATGGAACAGAGCCTCTAAACAGAAACTAAATAAAGATACACAGGACTTAAATGTAACCTAAGAACAAATGGGATTAATAGACATATATATATAACACACCACCCCAAAGCTAAATAATATATATTTTTCTCATCAGTTCATGGTATACACTCCAAAATAGATCACATCCTAAGATACAAATCAAACTTCAGCAAAATTAAAAGAATAGAAATTATTCCTTGTATCTTCTCAGACCACAAAGCAAAAGAGGTAGAACTTAACTCCAGCAATAATGTTCATCTTCACACAAAGGCATGGAAATTAAACAACCTTATGCTGAATGATAGTTGGGTTCAGGAAGAGATAAAATAGAAAATTTTTAAATCCCTCAAACATAACAACACTGATGACACAAGTTACCAAAACCTGTAGGATACAGCAAAAGCAATCTTAAGAGGAACATTTATCACAGTAGACACCTATATTTGGAAAACAGAAAGAGGGCATATTAACAAAGTCATGAACCATCTTATGAAATCGGAAAAAGAAGGACAATTTAATTCCAAACTCAACAGAAGAAAAGAAACAACCAAAATTTAATCAGAGAAGAATGAAATTGAAAACAAAAGAATCATTCAGAAGATTAATGAAACAAAAAGTTGGTTTTTAGAAAAAAATAAAATAGATAAACCTTTGGCCAGATTTACCAAAAACAAAAAAGAAACAAAAAAGTAAAATCTCTAATAATCTCAATTAGAAATAAGAAAGGGGAAATAACAACAGATGTCACAGGATACAAGAGATCATCTTTTCTGAGTACTGCAAGAAACTCTATGCCCAGAAATTTGACAATGAGGAGGAAATGGATCAATACCTGGAATAACACCCTCTCCCTAGAATTATAAAAGAAGAAATAGGTCTCTTAAACACACCAATTTCAAGAACTGAGATTAAAGAAATAATAAAAAAAATCTCTCAACAAAAAAATGCCCTCATCCAGATGGCTTCACACCAGAATTCTATAAAACCTTCAAAGATGAGCTTATACAGATATGGAAGAAATTATTCCAAAAATTTGAAAAGAAAGGGATCTTCCACAAAATGTTGAATGAAGCAAACACTACCCTGATACCAAAACCAGGAAAAGACCCAACTAAAAAGGAGAACTTCAAACCAATTTTATTAATGAATATAGATGCAAAAATTCTCAATAAAATCTTAGCCAACAGAATACAATTATGCATTAAAAAAATCATTTATCATGATTAAGTAGGTTTCATCCTAGGGATGCAAGGCTGGTTTAACATACACAAGTCCATAAACATTATCCACCATATCAACAAAGGGAAAAACAAACACCATATGAGCCTCTCAATAGATGCAGAAAAAGCATTTGATAAAATGCAACATCCTTTTATAAGTAGAACACTTAAGAATATAGGCATAGATGGAACATTTCTTAAATTGATTGAA
>NW_003852502.1:4152812-4154222 GCF_000181295.1 Otolemur garnettii | reverse complement strand
AAAAAAAATATAGTAATGTCTCAAGATATAAGATCAATGTCCACAAATCAGTAGCCTCTGTATATGCTAATAACAGCCAAGATGAGAAGCTAAACAAGGACACAATTCCCTTCACAGTAGCTTCAAAAAATTAAGAAAAGAAAAGAAATATCTAGGAATGTACCTAACAAAAGAGGTGAAGGGCCTCTACAAAAAAAAATGACAAAGCCCTAAGAATAGCAGGAGATATTAACAAATGGAAGAACATACCATTCTCATGTCTGGGAAGATCAACATTGTTAAAATGTCTATACTTCCCAAAGCAATCTACAGATTCAATATAATCCCCATTAAAATACCATCATCATACTTTCAAGATTTAGAAAAAGTAATTCTTCATTTTATATGGAACCAGAAAAAAAAGTCACGTAGCCAAGACAATTCTTTGTAATAAAAACAAAGTCAAGGCATCAGCCTACCAAAATTTTGGCAAAGTACAAGGACACAGTGATCAAAACCAGCATGGTACTAGTACAAAAATAAAGACATTGATATTTGGAACTGAATAGAAAACCATGAGATGAAACTAACATTTTACAGCCACCTGATCTCTGATAAACCAAACAAGAACATACACTGGGGAAAAGAATCCCTACTGAATAGTGTTGGGAGAACTGGATAGCCACATGTAAAAGACTAAAACTGGACACGCACCTCTCACCACTTACAAAAATTGATTCAAGATGGATAAAAATTTACACCTAAGGCATGAAACAATAAAAATCCTTGAAGAAAGTGTGAGGATAACACTTGAAGGTATCAGCTTGGGGAAAGATTTTATTAAGAGGACTTCCATCCCAATTGCAAAAACAAAAATAAACAAATGGGACTTAATTAAACTGAAAAGCTTCTGTATAGCCAAGGAAACAACAACCAAAATAAACAGATGACCTTCAGAATGGGAGAAGATATTTCGATATTATGAATCACAAAAGCTTGATAACCAGGATCTGTAGAGAACTCAAATTAATCCACACACACACACACACAAAGAGCCAACAATCCCATATATCACTGGGCAAGAGACATGAATAGAACCTTCTCTAAAGAAGACAGATGAGTGGCTAATGAACATATGAAAAAAATGCTCATCATCCCCAATCATCAGAGAAATGCAAATCAGTGCTACCCTGAGATATCACCTAACCCCAGTGAGAACGGCCCACATCACAAAGTCTCAAAGCTGCAGATCATGGCATGGATGTGGAAAGAAGAGAGAACTTTTACACTGCTGGTGGGACTGCAAACTAATACAATCTTTTTTGGAAGGAAGTATGGAAAATCCTCAAAGAAGTCAAATTATACCTCCCATTTGATCCTGAAATCTCATTACTAGGCATCTACCCAGAAGAAAAAAAAATCCTTTTATCA
>NW_003852502.1:4147828-4151821 GCF_000181295.1 Otolemur garnettii | reverse complement strand
CTTGGGTTGATTCCACATCTTTGGAATACTGATGTGTGCTGCAACATTTGAGGGGACATGTATTTTTGATAAAATGACTCCTTTTCCTTTAGGGAAATATCCAGTAGTGGGACTGTGGAATCAAAAAGTAGGTCTACTTTTAGTTCTTTCAGGAATCTCCATACTGTTTTCCATAGAGGTTGTACTAATTTGCAATTCCACCAACAGTGTGCAAGCATTTCTTTCCCTCTGAATCCATGCCGGCAACCATTATTTTTAGATTTTTTAGTAATAGCCTTCTGAAAGGGTAAAGTGACATCTCACTATCGTTTTAATTTGCATTTCCCTGACGACTGGTGACACTGAGCATTTTTGTCATAAGTTTATTGGTCATTTGTCTATCTTCTTTTAAAAAGTTTCTGTTCATCTCTTTGCCCACATTTTAATGGAGTTGTTTATTTCTTAATGATTTGTTTCGGTTCTTTGTAAAGCCTGAATATTAACCCCTTATCAGATATATAGGTTGAAAATATTTTCTCCCATTATGTAGTTTCTCTATTTGCTCTGTTGATTATTTCAGCAGAAGCTTCCCAATTCTTCTGCTTATTTTGGGTTTGATATTTTTCCCTTCACATGAAATGTTGTTAACATGTGGTCAATATGTCATCTTTCTACTTTTTAATATAGCAGTTTAATGCTATAAGCTACCCTATTAGTGGCTCTTTTTCTGTACGCCAGAGGTTATAGTGTATTGTGTTTTCATTTTCGTTTGTTTAAAAAATTTTTTTTTCTTAACTTCCATCTTAATTTCTTCATTGACCCAGTGATTGTTCAGGAGCATACTGTTTATCTGAATAGTTCTTTACGTTCATTTTGGTACTGATATCTAGTTATTCCACTGTGGTCTGAGAAGACACATGATATGATTTCTATATTTTTTAATTTTTGAGACTTCTTTTGTGGTCTAATATATGTTCTATCGTATAGAATGTTCTCTGTGCTGAGAAGAACTTCTGTTCTGCAGTTATCAGGTGGAATATTCTGTAGATTTTTGTTAGCTCCACTTGGTTTAAAGCGCAGTTTAGTCCTATATTTCTTTTCCATTTTCTGGCTTGGTGATCTACCTAATGCTGAGATTGGGGTGTTGATGTCCCCTATTACTATTGTATTTGTGTCTCTTTCTTTAGGTTGAGCAATATTTGTTTTAGAATCTAGATGTTTCAGTATTGGATCCCTATAAGTATATTTAGGATCATTATATTCTTTTACTGAACTGATCCTTTTATTATTATATAATTACCTTCCTTGTCTTTGTTTTTAACTGTCTATGGTTTAAAGTTGTGTTTTTTTTTTAATTTGATATAAAAATAGCTACTGCTGTTTGGTCTTGGATTTCACGTGTTTGGATACCTTTTTCCACCCCTTTACTATCAGTCTATATGTGTCTTTACAGATAAGGTGAGTTTCTTTTAAGTAGTCTACAGTTAGATTGTTTTTAAAAATAAATTCTGCCAGTAATTTTGTTTAAGTGAGGTATTTTAATATTTATATGTGAGGTTTTCCCCCTATCATATTGCTAGTTGTTTCTAGTTTTGTAAATTCTTTCTTTTTCTCTGTCTTTGTGGTTTATTGGGATTCTCTACCATTGCCTTTTCATTCCCGTCTCTTCCTACTTTATGTGATGGCTTTACTTGTGAGTTTTATACTTTCATATGTTTTCATGATGATGAGTATTAACCTTTTATTCACAAAGTTGGTATTCCCTTGAACATTTCCTAAAGAAAATGTGTGTTTAATGGCGACAAATTCTCTTAGCATTTGCCTGTGGGGGAAAGACTTTACTTCTCTTTCATGTATGAAGCTTAGTCTTGCTGGTTATAACATTCTTGCCATCAGCGTTTGTCTTTTTGCTTTTCTCCCTCTTTTTGTCAGCACTTTAAATATGCCATCCTATTCTTTTCTGTTAGAATTTTGCTTAGAAGTGCACTGTTAGTCAGATAGAGTTTCATCTGTAGGTAAGGAGACACTTTTGCAGATTTCAGAAGTCTTTCCTTCCTTTTGACTTCAGACAATGTGGTAATAATGTTTTGCCAAAGTCATTTTTGCAACATTATTTGCCTGAAAATCTTTGGTCTCCTCTATCTGGATGTCTAAATCTCTTGCTAGACTTGGGAAAGTTTCATTGATTATTTTGTTAAATTGATTTTCTAAACTTTTTGATCTCTATTCTCCCTCAGGTATACCAGTATTTCTTAAGATTTCTTATTTTATGTAGTTATAAAATCTCAAAGACAGTGTCTATCCTTTTTTAGTCTTTTTTTCTTTATTTTTGTCTGACTGGATTATTTCAGGTTCTAAGATTCCTTCTTCTGCTTGATCTAGTCTATTGTTGAATCTTTCAAGTGTATTTTGTACTTCCTTCAATGAATTTTTCAATTCCAGAATTTCTGCTCTTTTTTCCTTTTAAGATATTTAACTCAGTAAACTTCTCATGTATATCCTAAATTGATTTTTTTATTTCTTTGTATTTGTTTTCAGAATGCTCTTATATTTCAGTGAGTTTATTTAAAATCAGTATCTTGATTTTTTGCTGATATTTCAAAAATTTCTTTTTGGTTAAGAGCTACTGCTGGAGGATTATTATATTTCTCTGAGGGTGTTTATTACCTTGGTTTTTCATGCTTCCTCCATCTTTACACTGATTTCTGCACATATGAAGCAACAGATATACAGTCATTTATTCTTATTTTTGCATTTACTTTCATTGGGGAGGGACTTCTTTTTATAGATGTAACTATACTGGTGGCACAGGGCTATTTGACTTTGCTCTGAGTGAGTGCAGTGGTCATTTCCTGGGCTATAGGTAGCATAAGTGGTATGTATAGATTATTATGTGTGTTAGGGTGTAGTTATTGGTAGTTGCTATGGTAAAGTTGTGGTAAAGTTGTGCTATGGACAATAATACCCAATGGATCCTTCTCCAGGTTTTAGTGGGAGCATTCGCAGGCTAAGTGTGTCTATTCTTGGGAATGACAGCATTTGTGTGGGCAGTTCCAGGCAGGATAATTCTTGGGCCTCTGGGCAGCTTTCTCAGATGCCAGTTGTGATAGCAGTGTACTAGATGGGTGAGCAGGTTGTCAATCTCCTTGGGTAGCTGGGGTGACATGGTCAGTGGCAGTTAACAGCGGTCATGAGTTGTTCTTCTAGTTTCTGGGCACTGTGCTCTTTGTTAGCGGTTGCTACAATACCCTGTGCAGGCCAGCCTTCAGTTCAATAAGCTTCACTCACAGGTAGAACTAGCAGAAGTGGCAGTGGTAGAATTTATGCCTGACCTCTGTGACCTTAAGAAGTGTTTGGATTTCCCAGGTGGTGGACTGCATAGTACAATACTTAGAAGCCTGAACCCTGTTGGAGGCAGGGGGAATAGCCAGGTGGATCTAGACCAAACAAGCTTACGCTCAGGCCCCTACACCGAGTGCCAGTATAAGATATGCTAGAGTATGAGACAGTATTAAGTCCACCAAGGGAAATTATTTGCTGTTTCTTATTTCATTGAGTTTGGTAAGATATATTTTTTTCAAGGTTTTATTTTTCTATTTAAATTTTCAAATCTACTGGCATAAACTTTTTCATAGTATTCCCTTTGTACTCTTTAAAAATATGTACCAATTTACATTTTTATCTTAGTAATATCTGTCATTTTTCTTGATTAGTCTTTGATGATTTTTTTCTCTACTTCAATCATCTTGGTCCTTATCTCTATTATTATTCTCTTCCATTTACATTCTTTATATTTATCAGCTGCTACTTTCTTTACTTTTAAGGTAGATTGTTAATCATTAATTTATACATTATTTCTCTAACATATGAGTTAAAGGGTATAAATATATTTCTAATAGATAATTTAGCTTCAGACCACAAGTTTTTTTTTTTGAGACAGAGCCTCAAGCTGTCCCCCTGGGTAGACTGCTGTGGCATCACAGCTCACAGCAACCTCCAACTTCTGGGCTCAAG
>NW_003852502.1:4145142-4146717 GCF_000181295.1 Otolemur garnettii | reverse complement strand
ATTTCATTTGTAAGATTATTTCTTCCTTAGTATGTTTTCTATTTTATCTAGTCCTACATTCTTATTTAGTGAAGAGTCATAGTTAATAGGCTTATTTAAATTTACAATTTTTATGACTGGCCAAAAAAAAAATTGAGATATATACACCCCTGTTTTAATTCTTCTTTTCTCATTTAGACTGTACCACATCTTTTCATAAGTACTTCCAAAAAGATCAAAAATGTTCTCAGTTCTTACTTAAAGATAAACAACATTGTTTGTGGGTTCTATTATTCAAACGTATTTTTGTCAGAATACTATAAAATTATAATAAATACATGAAATTGATGAGGCCTGGGAAATGGGGGGAGGTTCCCTGTTCACTGGCAAGTGCAGAAGGAAGGAGACAGAGGCCGGGGGTGGGGACACCACGGTGCTCTCTGAGCTGGCAACCGAGAGGTGTCCCCCTCGCAGTTCTCAGGCCCCTGTGGCCACTGGAGCCTCGTGCACGCCACCCCCAACCCGCTGGTTCCTCTGCTGGCTGCCACCACACCAACACCTCCAGGGCACAGATGGTAGGTCCTCCCTCAGCTCTGGCCGAGCTGGCTGGGGCACCACCTGCCCTGTATCAATGTTATTGACGTAGTAATGCAGTTCTAGGATTTTTTTTCAGTTAATATTTTACCCCTTCTCAGTTTTGTGTTCTTTATATTCATAGTGCTCTTAAATATGAGACACGTACCATAGTGAGGTTATATATTTTAGTTTTAAATTTATTTTATTCATCTATTTGAATCTTCAATCTGAAGTTTTAGGATACTTTAGCCCTGAGATCTTGTTTTCTATTTTTCCTTTTTTTCTAATACCACAGCTACCAACAAATGCATGCATAGGCCTTGTGTTATTTTTTTGTGGGACTTACTTTAGACAGTTTAGAAACATGTTATTATATTAACTATTTATCCTTTTTCATATGATTTTATTTTTGACCTGTGACAATCCTTCCACTTGATCTTCCAACTACTGTATTCATTCTTTAAGTTCATTTTTCATTGTTTTCACCTCTTTGTTTTTCATATTTTGAAAATTAGTTCTTATGTCACCTGTTTCCTAATCTTTTGTGAATGTGACATGCTATTTCTGAGCATATTAATCACACTTACTTTTAAAGTTTCTCTACTTCATTTCCCCAGACTTTAGATTTATTGCTGGCTTTGCTGCCTGCTTTTCATAAATTGATTTTACGGAGTACCTGGTAAATTCATGATTTTCTTCTTATCTTTGTATCTTATAATTCTTATTTGCCTGTCTATGGATATAAACTATGAATTTCAGATCGTTTTTCTTTGATAGCAGCAGTGGTATGAAATGTGTGCAAGGAAAGCTACATAATCAATTTTTTTCTGGTTTTGTGGGTTCTGTTTGCTTCCTGAATTCTGTAAATTGCTTTGACTGCTCTTCTGCCTTTCAAGTTCTAGCTCCTGTCTTCTCTGGCTCAACATGGACCCAACACTTCTGCTATTTGCTTCTTGGCAAGAAAGCAGGAAGGTGCAGTGTGCAAGAGTTATAGTTTCACCTTTAACTTCTCGGTGTTTG
>NW_003852502.1:4136379-4142403 GCF_000181295.1 Otolemur garnettii | reverse complement strand
ATAAAATCAGTCAGTTATGAATTCACTTGATGCCCATAAAGCTCCCTGGAGTTAAGAAGGCTAAGCTGCTAGCTTTGCTTTTAAATGTAAATAATACAACAATCAGTATGCTTGTTAAACATAGACAACAAAATGCATATTCTCTTTCTTTGTTGTACATAAGGCTTGCTGAATATAAAACAACTTGCCTTTCATTATTTTGTGACTGAATTATTACTTCTACTAGCACAGCGGGACTCTTATGCCATCCCAGCTTTTCTTTTAAGTACCCAGCACATCTCATTCCAATCTACATAGTTTTTACTGATATCATTTATTATTAGAATTATTGATTGGGTCAAAATTAAGGAGAACTGAAACCTCAAAGCTTTCTGTTTCATGTTGCTCCCTCTCCTGGCTTCTCTTTACCACCTGCCAAAGTTTACTAAAAGCCAACTAAAACCACCACTAGATTCATACAAATAATTTTCAGGCACCAGAATTTGTGTCATTTGGTTATTTTAGCTAATAAGACAGAGGCATATTTGTGCACTTCTCCTTGATTGGATTTGCTCACACAAACACTTACCAAGCCTTTCAGAGAATCGTCTGAGTCATCAGTATTAATAGTACCAGGTTGTCATGTTACCTCTACAATTTCCTCCTACTGGTAAATATTTTCCCCTTAAATTAGTACTAGGCCACCTTGGATAAGCCATCTGTGTCCCACAAAGCAGCTTCTAGTATACTTTCTCTTCTGTCTGCTTTTTGTGCTATATTTTTGGAAGTTAATGTGTAATAAAAATAGTCCAAGAGTAATTTTTCCTAGGGAATCCCTGAAGCCAAATTTCCCTTGTAACAAATACTTGTACCACAAAATAAAACATCAAATCTAGATGCTTTGCAAGCTCCATTACAGTGTTTCTGGCCAAATATTCAAGTCATTAAAAGTATTATACTAAGCAGTGCCTCAAAACAGGATTCAGATGCCCCTGCGAGTAATCAAATCATCATTTCACTTTTCAACTTTCCAGGGGAGCTGTTTGTCTATTTAAAAACTTGATCATGATTTGGCAGCAAGAAAATTTGTTCTTTAATTATTCTTCAAGTTACACAGTCCTGATTTTAGCCAAATAAATGTAGGACGTGCCAATCAAAACAAATTCAGCTTTGCCTGTGTAGGACACAATCTGGGTAAAAGCTTTCTGCTCCTCACTTGCTAGAGAAAGTCACATGGGTGACAACACACTGCTTCCCTGAGTGCTTGGGGGTATTAAAGATCGCCTAAGCCTAAAGACTGTGCTTTTGACCCCACTTACGACATTCTCACACCCCACAGTGCCACACAAGTTCTTTTGTTCTGTGGTTTCATGACTGGGAAGCACTCATCTGCACAACCACTAACAGGCAGAAATAAGTGAACCCATGCAAAGTCAATGGTTGAATGACGTCCATTTCTCAAATAGAGCAAGAAGACAAGAAGGGTGCTAATGTTAACTATCTGACTGCTCTCTGCGTAATCAGAAAGACAGGAAGCTGAAGTGTGCAAGAATTTCAGTAATCCTGTACTTCATCATTCCATCTTTCTGAAAATGTTTTTTTTAGTTCTTAGTTGCAACAATAACCCCTGATCTGGCCATAGAGGCACACCATCCTTGGGGTGGCGCTACCGTAACACAGTAAAACGATTCAAGATTTACTAAGAACACTAGATATTTTTTAATCTGAAACTTTTAATTTCAAAATTATTAAAC
The DNA here is from genome assembly GCF_000181295.1 of Otolemur garnettii. Taxonomy (NCBI): domain Eukaryota; kingdom Metazoa; phylum Chordata; class Mammalia; order Primates; family Galagidae; genus Otolemur; species Otolemur garnettii. The sequence goes on along the minus strand of NW_003852502.1, from coordinate 4,140,670 downwards.
ATACTAAACTCACTAATAAGCAGAAATTTTATAATATAAGCAAGCTTTCAATTTTTGAAAAATATTTTAATAAAATTGGCCACCTTTTTACTAATACTCAACTTTTTAATTATCAGTTTAAATACAGAATCATGAATAGCGTATTCCCTGATGACTTCACCCATTGTAAACTGAATTCTGAATCTATTCCCAGGGGTCTGCCTCTTGTCTTCTGTCTCACTCAGCACTAAAAACCTCCATTACATTTTTCTTATCGCGGAGGCTGTGTCAGGGAGCAAACTATACTGTCTAGAACACAGTAGGGATTCAACAAATGGACTGACTCACCAACTTACTTTTCCTTTTGCTTATTCTCCATAACAGCCCCGAAGACTAATTTTCCCCGCTCTGGTACAGAATTAAAGCAACTAAACAACAAAGAAATAAAGGACTCTTGCCTAGAGAACTGGCACTAAAAGGATAATTCCTATCTAGTCCATCATCTTTCCTAGGATGCATCATTATTACTCAGTAAGAAAATTATTTCTTTTTCAGTAGGGTATTTTTTCCTCAGAAATTCTAATTTTAAATAACTAGAGAATTATGTATCCATCAACTTGCTATTGACAGTGGATTCAAATATAAACTTCCAGTAAAGGGAACACACGTTTTATAAAATAGAATATTTTTGAGCAAAAAATTGATGGAGAGCTTTAACTGATTTCATCACAAGCTTCAGCACTGAGATTTTCTTCATGGCCAAGCTAGGTCCTATCTTGTCTGTGAGAAAAGTTTAAGGTATAATCATGGAGGAATGGAAGGATTAAGATGTAACTGACCGAATAGCCGTCCTAAGGTAAATTACAAGACACTAAGTGTGTCTCCAGCAATCATAGGTGTCAAGAATTTTGAATGCAACTCTAAAATTAAGATGAATGTTTTGAATGATGCAAAGGGAAGCAAAATTAATAGTTCTGAGTATGAAAATAGTAAATAACTGTAAGAAAATCCCTTAGTCTTTTAGGATAATAGAAAATTATCACATAAGCTTCCTTCTTGTTTTCCTACAAATTGGAAGGATGTGGGGCATAGAGGAGAACTCAATTTTGCCACAGTATTCTAGAGAAAGAACACAGAAATCATTCATTAATCCAATTAAGTGTCCTTTCTACTGGAGTTTTCCAGCCTTTATCTCACAGCACACTTGTACCTATAGTTAAACTTCTGCAGCACACTTAAATTATGTTGCTCAAAAAAAAAAGTAATAAAAAAGAATATGCTTACTGTGCTTTGAACTTCTTTCAAAAATAATTAATGGTCGTTAAAATTTTTTGCAGCATATCTAAGATCCTCTTACAGCACACCAGTTGAAAATCCCTGCTTTAGAGCCTAAAAAACAAAACAAAACAAAACAAGATCACATAAGTTAAGAAGAGATATCTGCCTTAATGCCCAGGTGAGGGAGGGAAAGGATGAAGATACTGCCTCGTCACACTACCAGGGGAAGCAGCAAAGCACAGTGCCCTCTGCACCTGCTAGTGAAGCTCCTGAAAGGGGGACTACCACAGAGTGTCACCAATGTCAACCCTAACGTTGTCACACATAGGGAAATGGAAAATTGTACAAGTAGGTGATAGTCAACACATTTCATACAGTTTTGTAATGAATATTTTCTAAATAAAGGCACACTTAGCTACCATTTCCCATTTTCCCTGTGTATGGAAACTTTATTATACACCCTGTACCAACGCTTTGATACACCCTCCATGCTTTCTCAGAGTCCTGTCCACTGAAAAGCCAGGAGTTGACATAGAGGAGCTATGCTCACACATAGAGGAGCTATGCTCACACATAGAGGTGCTATGCTCACACATAGAGGTGCTATGCTCACACAGCGTAATAAGGTCATTAACAATCATCGTGAAAACTGGACCGAGTCTCTTCCAACAGCATAAGAGGTGCATCTGTGGACAGAGTTGGAGTCACTGCTTGGTGTAACAGAGAAACACATTCTAGGGAGGCAGTGTCTCTGGGAAACTTGGCTTTCCCACAGGCCAGGAGTTAGACAGGATGTGATTTTTGTGAAAATACAGGGTAGGTGCAGAGCTGCCTGTAAGTCAAAAGCCTGAACTACGGGAACCTTAGAAGGACCGTTCTCAGTGTTTCAGCTTCTCTACTGAGCAAGCATGGAGAGACACGATCATCTGTCACATGAAAAAATAAATAAAAACAAACATTTCAAGTGTAGAGAAAAGGAGGAAAACATCCTAAGGGACGTTTTTCTTAGGATACAGTCCCTCTTAAAATCCATGAGGCCAATTTTATAAAAGATGTGTGGATGGAATTGTGTCAGGATATTTTAAAACAAGTGCCTCAAGGAAAGTAGGCCAGTTGATATATGAAAGGGAACATGTAATTAATGATGACTCAAGTAGGAAGAGATAAAATATAAAATTTTAATAAGAAAACTGTCTGGAATAATTCAAAGCAATACTGCACTTAGAAAGGAAAAAAGCAATCAAAAAAATATTTGAAGTATGCAAGCACACAGAAATGACCCAGACAGCACACGTCTACATGTGTTAATAGAATTAGCTGCAAAATGACCTTCATCACATGCTGATGAAAAAGAGTAAGAGTAGTTTTCAAAGTTAAAATGTGATAAAGTATGTCAATGCAAAGCCAGGTAATAAATGTAGAGAAAATATTTATGGAAACCTTTTTCTAAGAAATATCAAAAAAACCACATGCTTTTAAAGATATCATTGTGGAAAAATAAATAAATAAATAAAGGTAACACAGTGGCCTCAAATGTACCCGTGTTTCCAGGATCGGGGCTCCTGAAGGGAAGACTCAGCAGAAGGAGCTCTCCTGGAGCCTGAAACCCGGGTGTGACTCGTGCGAGGCCTCCCATCCTTTCCTCGTTCTTCTAGCCTACCCCTTCTCCTTCAGAAAACTCCTGAAGAGTAGTTGAGAATATTAGATTCAGGTGGAGATACTGAAAAATCATTGGGATAACACCCCAAAATGTGTGTCACAACAGTAAGTAGATATTTGAGGTTCAGAATTCTAAGATTCTGGTCTAGTAGCCATCATCACCAATAGATCTGATTGGACAGATCTATTCACCTCTGCCAATTCCAAGTTTTGTCTTGAGGTTTTTCTCTTTTTTTTTGGTCTCCATAAAATGATTGAAACTGGGAAAAATACTCTTCAATGTCATTCGTTCTGTATTATGCATAGTATTATAATTTTTAAATCAAACTTGTCACACAAACCTTTGACGAGACAATTACGGAGGCATTACAGGCCCTTGCTAAAGCCTGAGTGTACAGCAACAAGCTGGAAAATGAAGTTGAAGAAGCCTGTTTCCTAAATGGACGTCTAAAATGCTGAAAAACGTGCTAAAATGCATTTACCGTAGGGAACAACTGTGCCAACGACCATGGAATATGTAATGTCTTAAATGGTTTCTACTACTAACTTATAGAACAAGTTTAGAAGGTTTAGAAGAACTGTAAATATTAAAATCCTATCTTTCCAGAGGAATAAGTAATCTGAAAAAAGAGGGAAGAAGATTCTCAACAGCTATGGTCAAGCAGCTAAAACTATGATTTGCTGTTTCTACTGGTCATTATGTAGCTATTAACATGCTACTTGTTAGTGAGACAGAAACCCCGAGGACAGCTGGAAAGTTAGGAATCAGGAACATTCATTTCTGCATAAAGAAGGATGTTCAAGGCTTGAGCAGAAGCTGTCAGATGTCTGCACAGGAGTCATTACTGAAGTCATAAAGCTGAAGAGATTTCAGAGAATAGGAAAGCAAAGAGAACCCAAACCCATTCTGGGGATGCCTATTTTAGGGTTCGGGAAGGCATAATTAGGCAAAAGGAAACACAAGGGGCTCTGTATCTACAGAAGCTAAAAGACTAACAAGAGAATGGTTAAGACAGTGAAGAGCAGCACAGAGATAAAAGTGTCAGCCACAGTGTTCTCATGAACATAAAGAGAGGTTTTCTTGCAGCTAAACCATCCTGACAAAGTGCTCCCTCTGTCTAGTGGAGGAGGAGTAAGAAGGCTACGTTCCCATTTCACTTCTCTCACATTCACCCTAAACCTTACTCACTGCTCCCTTTGCTTTCTCTTCAAAAACCCAGGGAACTGTAGCCCTAAAGAAAGATGGAGACTTTACCTCCTTCATATTTACATGGACAGAGCTGGAAAATAGTCTTCTTAGCAAAGTATCTCAAGAATGGAAGAAAAAGTATCCAATGTATTCAGCCCTATTATGAAACTAATTTATAGCTTTCAT
>NW_003852502.1:4133943-4135545 GCF_000181295.1 Otolemur garnettii | reverse complement strand
ATAAAGGAAATGTGATTAAATTAAAAAGCTTCTGTACATCCAAGGAAATAATTGACAAAGTAAATACACAACCTACAGAATGGGAGAAAATATTCACCAGCTGTACGTTTGAGAAAGGGCTAATCATAAGAACCTACAAAGAACTCAAGCACATCAGCAAGAAAAACACAAAGAACCCTATTATAAAGTGGGGAAAAGACATGAACAGAAGCTTTTCAAAAGATCAAACAATGGCCATAAACAATGAAAAATGTTCTGTGCCACTAATAATCAGGGACTACAAATTAAAACCACAATGAAATATCACTTTACCCCAGTTAGAAAAAATGGCTTTTATTAAAAGTTAAAAAGAAGGGCAGCACCTGTGGCTCAAAGGAGTATGATACCAGCCCCATATACCTGAGGTGGTGGGTTCAAACCTAGCCCAGGCCAAAAACTGCAACAACAAAAGAAAAATGTTGAAAAGAAATAGATTCTGACATGGATGCCGAGTGAAAGAGATGCTTGTTCACCATTAGTGGGACTGCAAATTAGTACACTCTCTATGGAAAACAGTATGGAGATTCTTCAAAGAACTAAAAGTTGATGGACCATTCCATCCAGCAATCCCATTACTGGGGATCTACCCCAAGGAAAAAAAGCCATCTTATCAAAAAGACACCTGCACTTGAATGTTTATTACAGCACAGTTTACAATTGCAAAGTTGTAGAATCCACCTAAGTGTCCATCAATTCATGAGTGGATTAAGAAAATGTGATACACACACACACCCCCCATGGAGTACTACTCAGTCATAAAAAGAAAGGAATTAATATCTTTTGCAGCAATGCAGATAGAAATAGAGGCCATTATTCTAAGTGAGATCTGTCAAGAAAGGGAAACCAAATACCATATGTACTTTCTAATAAATAACTTGGAACAAAGCGATGGACACAGAAAGAAGTGAAAATCCTTGAAAACCAAGAAGGAGGTAGAGGGGAGGAAAATGGGCGAAAGCCTGCCTAACAGGTAGAACTGTTTGTGTGATGGGTATATTTGAAGCTCTGGCTGAAGTATTCTAAAACCTATCCATGCAACAAAAACGTATGTATTCCCTTAATATTTTGAAATTTTAAAGAAGTTGAAAATTTCAAGGATCAAAGAAAATTAATATAGCAAAAATTCACATCTAAATTTTAATAATTTTTAAATAATCACAAGGTTCATCTTTAAAGCAAAGAGTGTACCAGATGGTTCTTTGCTAGCACAAATTGTTCTCTAGGTTTATAATGGGTTTCTGTAAGTGTCTTTGATTGACAGCCACCAGTTGTGTTACAAAACAGTGTGACATCAGGTCAATCATGATGAAATTTGAAAATGCCACATCAATAATGTGACATTTTATGCTATAGTTTAGAACAAATTGCTGGAAGGAGAGAAATACCTAGTAATGAATGAATATTCTATCCAGTGTGGGCTCATCACATTGTGGCCTTTGTTGATGATATTCAAGTCCAATGGCATGACACTAATCATCCCCAGAATCCCTAATGGCTCCTAAATTAGAAATCAATAGGACATAACCTGTCATGTCGTTTTCTTAAAAACAAATACACTATATC
>NW_003852502.1:4131779-4132515 GCF_000181295.1 Otolemur garnettii | reverse complement strand
AGATTGTGAATAGAAAATACTAAATAAATCAGTGTCTTTTTCCCAGCCCTATACTACTTTAAATATTTTAATTTAAATATTTAATTCATTTGTGTCCTCTGTCTCCTTGTGAAAGTTAAATTTATGTTAGTAATCCCTTCCAACTGTAGCAAGGGGACGGATGTTTCTTCAAAAGAAGAGACCACAACCTGGGCTCTAATCTACTATCTATTAAAGAGGGTAGGAAATGAAGTTCTCTGCAAATTTTGCATTACAAGACAATCGATTATGTATTAGTGAGCAGTAAGTATTTGTGTCTCTATTCTGTGTCAGATCTTTGCTGGCACACAGGGTGTTTCCTTTTTAGCAAGTGATTAGAGGACTATATTCTAAAGGTATACTTTCTCTGACAAATATTTTCTAACAGAAGGAGTACTATTTTTGTTTTCTTTATTTTTTGTTCCTTTAATTCCTTCCTTTGGAAACAGTTAAATGGAGATTACAATAAACTTACCCAAATATTATTTATTTTGTAGAAGCAGGAAGTAAGAAAAGAAACAGAACTCGTTCAACTGCCCATAGTAAAAGGCTTCAATGGAAAGTCAACATCCCAGATGGGCTGTGCGACTGAGCCCTGTGACCTGCCCTGCTCATCCGCCCAGCCTTGGCTGCTGCCCACTCCCACTGCAGTTCACCCCCAAAACATAGCACTGCTCGTACCATCTTAATCTGAGAAACTGATAAACTCTGGCACTAA
>NW_003852502.1:4128868-4130287 GCF_000181295.1 Otolemur garnettii | reverse complement strand
GAATTGCATCCCCCCACCAAAGAGATACATTGAAGTCCTAACTTCCAAATGCCTCAGAGTATGACCCTATTTGGAAATAAATGTGTTGCAGGTATAATTAGTTAAGGTAAAGTCATGCTGGACTACATTAGGCTGCTAATGTAATATGGCTGGGGTCCTTGTGAGAAGGTGACGTGAAGACAAAGGACAAGTTCAGTACCTAACAAAGCAGAAAGACACAGAACACCAAGGGACAGAAGACAGAGCAGAGACAGAGGTGATGAAACTTGCTGGGGCTCAGAAACGAATACCCCAAACTACAGCGCTCTGACATGCTAAACTGAAGAAGAAGTCTCTTACCTCCCTCCCTCCAGCCCTGACCTTAATCCTTTGTCTCTACCAAATTACAAGGTTCAGTTGCTCTCTAAGGCCCTTTATATGCCTAAAATCTGGACCTGCCAAAGAAGAAAAGAATTACCCCTGGGCCCTTCCCTGAGTTTTCATTAACTTAAGTCATGTTACAGGAATCAGGACTGAAGTCTTTCAACCCAAACTTTTGTCACAAACCATTGTCTGCTCACAGACCATTGTGAGCCCAACAGACTTTGTCCCACTGTATGTTCTTCAAGCTCAATGAATTCCTCTAAAAATAATACATTCCCTCTGTAAAATCATCTATACTTCCCTTGTCTTCCAAGAAGAAAAGTGTCTAAGCATTTGTGCTCCATTGTGGGCAAGATAATTACTCTGTGATTTACTACCTCCTCCCATGCATATATATAAATTTATATGCCTTTTCTCCTACTAATTTGTCTTTTTTAAATTGATTCCTGGCAAAACTTCAGCGATCAAGGTGTAAATTCTCCTTTGGCCCTGAAAGCTGCCAGACAAGGAATGGCAAGGATCACTGGCTACCACCAGAAGGTACACAAGAAGCCAGGAAATACGCAGCCAGTGTCTCAGAGGGGGCAGGACCCTTCCTGCTGACACCCTGATTTTTACCTTCTAGCTTCCAGAACTGTCAAAGAATAAATTTCTGTTATTCTAAGACATCTAGTTTGCAATTTTGTGTTAAGGCAACACTGGAAAACTAATTTACTGCCTAAAATGGTTAAACCAATTTGCTCTTTCAGTCCATACCCATTTACTTATGGAAATATCTGAACTCAATTTGGGCCCAGTCTGTAATCATATAAAAGCAAGAAGAAAACGTGCTGAAAAAGGGATGTCAGGAAACGCTCCTTTTGGAAAGACGTCTGGAGAACATTTAGAGAACTAAAAATATACCTGCCATTTGATCCTGTAATTCCTTTATTAGGTATATATCCAGAAGACCAAAAATCACAGTATAACAAAGATATTTGTATCAGAATGTTTATTGCAGTCCAATTCATAATTGCTAGGTCATGGAAGAAGCCCAAGTGCCCATCAATCCACAAA
>NW_003852502.1:4125803-4128295 GCF_000181295.1 Otolemur garnettii | reverse complement strand
ATGTATATTTTTTCCATTCTTTATTTCTGACAGTAATTCAATAAATGAACATATCCATCAACAGTTTTTTAATTGTTAATTTTTCCTTTTACTTTTATACAGTAAATTTAACCCCTCTATCATATGGAAATGGAGACTTTTTTTCACATTAAGAACAATAGATCAGGCTGGATAATCACAGTTTAGATAGCAAAACATGAGAATCTGTAGCACTCTATTTTAAAGCACAGATTGGTCATGCCTCTGACAAAAAGAGCCTACAATTAAAACCCAGTGGCAGTAAATTCTATACATTTGGATTACATACATAAATCTAAGATTAACAAAGCTTTGAAATGCCATCATCATTTATAGCAGAGATTATCTTTATGTTTTTTATTTTCTTGGTTTTTAGAGCAAGAACTTTTAATAGTATATATCAATATAATATATTTTTAGTTTGTGTACTGATATAACAAGCCAAATCACACCAAAAAAACTACTATCAATATAATGTATGTGTTGCAATCAATTAGCTCCTCTGCCCTTGGGAGTAAATTATTTCTTTTCATTTCTCTCTTGTTCCTGCCTTAGCGTAATATACTGAGTGGAGCTTTCCTTCCATATCCAGAGATCCTGTAACTGCAGGATCCTAAAACATGGATTGATGATGTCGCCCTGTAAAAACATCTAAGGCCACATTAACTTTGGAGCTATGCTGGTTTCATATGGTCGTTCTAACATCATAGTTAATGTCCAAATTCCTTTACATCTAGCTTTGGCAATCCCCAGGTGAGTTTGCCTTTATCTCTCTCAAGATCAGTATATTCTGTCTGCTTATAAACAAAGTCCATGTATTTTAATAGTTCAGTATTGATAGAGCCTTTAAAATATATATTGACAGGACATACGTTCAGTGTAGATGGAGATATTTACATGACCTAGTTCTCTCAAATGCAAAATCTTTTGAAGTTTTGCCTAGATGATGACACAAACCATGTCTCCAGAGGCTTGGGATTCCTGAACAGATTTGAAATGACTCCCGAAGCACATCTGAATTAGAAAAATAAAAATGTGTCTAGGGTATCATTCAAATCAGGATACCACATCCTCAGAAGAGAGGCAGCAGTCTCTGTGGGTTGTGCTACTGATCTTTTTTTTTTTTTTTGAGACAGAGTCTATGTCACCCTGGTAGAGTGTGTGGCATCACAGCTCACAGCAACCTCAAATTCTTGGGCTCAAGCGATTCTCTTGCCTCAGCCTTCCAAGTAGCTGAGACTACAGGTGCCTGCCACAAAACCCAGCTATTTTTTTTGTTTCAGTTGTCGTTGTTTAGCTGGCCTGGGCTGGATTTGAACCTGCCACCCTTGTTGCCTGTGGCTGTGACCGTAACCAATGTGCTATGGGCGCCGAGCCTGTGCTGCTGATCTTGAGACACCTTTTAAGATGAACAAGTGGCTGTGAAAACTTAGTAACCCTGCCTGAAGTGTCAGTTCTCAGGAGATTCTAAAACCTCCATCTAACTTTGTTGATTAATTAGTTCAAAAACAGATGTTATGTGAAATTTTAAAAATTTTGGAAACAGTGTTTCTCTCCATTTTGTTTTCTTTTTTCAAAATATTCCCAGATAGGTGTAACACAATATTATCTATTTATTTGGGAAGCCCTAGAATATGTTTGACAAATACATAATATATGTAAACTACACTGATAATTGTTTGTGCCATTGTTAATAATTCATAAAATAAGTTCATAAAATGGAGCAATATAAAAAGAAAAGGATTTAGACTTATATATAAAAGCTTTTGCTAAAATGTGTTCAGTCCCAAATGCCATCTAGACATGGAAAGACTTTAAAGAATGTGCCAATATCTTTCAAAAAAGCATAGAATAGTATGATATAAAATTGATGATTTTATAAGGATATTTTTCATTCTTAATACAGATGGGGTAGTACATTTTAGAATTTGCTTTGTACTGACATCATTCATTAGATATCCTAAAGCAAGATGCTGTGAAGGCTTTTTTTATTTAAAAAGAAAATTCCTTTTCTGTAAAGAAACTCCAACAGTTAAATTTTTCTGAACAATTACTTGGCTGTAATAGCCAGCACACTGCTGGTATTTTAATATGATAATTGAACTGAACTTTATAATGCAAGATTTGAAATGTTTTTGCACTTAGAACTGAAGATAAAATGTCAGCAATAAAATTGAAAGTTAAATATGGGACTCAATGGGCAAAACTAAATAAATTCGCCTACTTGGAGAGACTACCCACCAGTCAGGCACTAAGGGAGCTGAGGGCTTGAAAGGCCACATTAAACGTCCTATCATGGCACACAGCCTTTTATTAGTTTTTTTCAACAACAAAGACTTACACTTATTGAATAACAAGTCATTATCACCTTCTAGATTTAAGTGTGACCCACTAAGGGATTCACTAAATAATTAGATGATTACTATTCAAGTTTGAAATAATAATTTCCTTATATTCCTTCTGCTCCCTGCCTG
>NW_003852502.1:4085004-4125335 GCF_000181295.1 Otolemur garnettii | reverse complement strand
ATAAATTGATTGTAAATTGTAAATTGATCCTCATTTATGGAGTGCAGTGTGATGTTTTGATATATGTGAGGCGTGTGAAATGCTCGAGTTGAGGCATTAACGTACTTGTGCCCTCAAAGCTAACACACACACCCACTCAATCACATTCCCTCCCATATCATTCACACAACTAGCATTTCAAACATTCAGGCTACAAAGCTCCAATTTTGTCCTGTGAAGAATTTGGATTCCTGAAAAGAGTTACATGGTTTTTACTGATAGATCAGTTTGACAAATTTAGATTTATAAGATTCACCTATAAAGTACTGTAAATAATAGCTAGATAACTGCACATATTAAACTTCACAAGAATAGCAATACTATTTGACCACTGCTTCCTCTGGCCCAATAAAGACAGCACTCTGAACTTCAAAAGAAATTACTGTTTAGGTAACTTTTCCTTCAGTATCTTTAAAAAAGAAACGTCTGACAGATGAATCCTACTTATTCCCTAATCAAAATCCACAAGTTTCTAATTTCTGCCATACATTATCTCATTTGTGCTTTAGCTCTAAACTGTTTGGCCTGACTTTTAATATAACTGAAAAACTCCTGTCACAGAACAGACTTCAGAATGAAATCAGGTCACTTCCCTAAGCTTTATCTTCTTAAGGCTAGACAAAGTAAATCTCTTTAAAATTCAATTACAGAGTTATTTTACAGTAGATAGTTCTACAGTGAATATGGGAAATCAAAGTCTTTTGTCATAGATGGCCTTTTGTAGAAGCGCTGGCCCAGAGTGGAAAATTCAGCAAAACCCTGGGTCCCCACACCTGGCCATGATATGAACAGGTCAGTAGGATGTCCTGTTCTCTTCATTAACTAGAAGAAAGGTGAAGGATTGTGCATCATTCCTACTCTGCCCTGTGCAGGAAAGGAGAGAAAGATAGGGCTGAAAATTGTGTTGGACTTAGTGTTCTCAGATACATTCATTTAAAAAGTCCGGATTGGGAGGCATTTTCTTCAACACCTCCAGGACCATATAACTTCATCTCAGGGACATACCTCAATTCTCTTCAGTGCCTCCTCAAAGGATTTTCTCTCAAGCACTTTTGAGACACTCAAGAGCTCTACATCTCTAAGCTAATACAGCACCAGAAAGATTTCTATTATCTTGTGTATGCAACATTGGGGGTAAAAATCCTTTCAAACTTTTTTACAAATATGATATCCTTCGTTTAAACCAAATGTAGTAATTGTGTCTCAGGTTCAAACTTCCAGTGTCTGCCACCTGTCTATTGTAACTGTTGCAGTTTCAAGGTACACATTTCTCACAAACATCTTTTTCCCCTAATATTAGAAATTTTGAGGGCTTCTCTGTTATTTCACTCCTGTTTATGTACTTATTTAAATGGTTTTGATCAGCTCAGTTAAAAGCTAGCAGTTTAGCAACAAATAACATTGTAGCAGATTTTCTATTTTCTGAGTAAAGATGATTCCTTACATTCTATAAATAGTACAGATGCAGTGAGTTCACTCCCAATTAATTTATATTTCTTGGTTAAAAACTCTCATATGTAATCCAAGAACATGTTGAATTTCATTTGTTGGAAAACTGAAAACATTTTTCTCATCAAATTTTCTTTTGATTTTAATTACATAGCACAGTCTCCCAATACACAGGTAAAAAGATACTATAAAATCATGCATCTAATACACACATACCTGTACATACAGGGGGTTAGATATGTAAGGTAGTAAAACCTAATTCTGAAAAATGTTTAAATAATAAATAATCTACCATTCAACCTTAACAGAGAATATTTTTAGACTCTAGAGCAGTGGTTCTCAATCTTCCTGATGCTGTGATGTATTTTCATTGTTACAAAGGGGTCCCCAACCCATAGGTTGAGAACTGCTGCTCTAGAGCATTTTATGTGTCTCCCTGACTCTTTGGTATGTTGACAATAAAAGTAGATATCATGATTAATTTTATCACTCTTCTTAGTGGAATTATTACTACCATATTGTTGAACCTGATCACTACTGAGGATAAAACTGATTATTACCAATAATGCATGAAGACCACAGAAATAAACTGGAACTATCCTGGTGGAGAGCTAGAAAACTTCATATCCAGCACTAGTAATTGGGTAAAAAGATACAAACAGCTAGTAAATAAACTAGTGTCACGAGTAAATTTTTAACCTTTCTCAAGTAATTCAATAGGTAAAGTTAAACAGCCTAATGCTTAAATATGTATAAATCCAGTTAATATACTGAGGTTTGAGACAGAGATTGCTAATCCCAATAATACTAATAACAGAGCCCCTGTTCTGTACAAGGGGTGGCAATGTGCTTAGAGAAAGACGCTTGTCTTTCACTCCCACAGACTCATCATCTGCTTTGTTATTAAGACACAAGATACATATATAGCGTGTGCATGTGCACGACTGTCTGACAACTAAGTTTGCAAACTTGCAGCCATGTACTTATGATGGCAGCACTGTACAAACAACTCAGTAGGGATTTAAAACCTTGGTCTGTCAGTGTCTCACAGCTGTGTTCAAGTCGACATGTGATGGTGTGTTGCTGAGCGGCATTTATTGTTATTAAATGTTTTCTGTGCCATTATAAGAAAGATGGAGCTTGAACCAGAGCAACAAACAAACATTCATGAATTTCCTGATAAATTTTGTAAGAGTGAAGGTGAAATCAAGGCCATGTTAGTCCAAGTTCATGGGGATGATGCTGTGAAGAAAATGGCACTGAACAAAGGAATCAAATGTTTTTCTGAGAGGAGAGAAACCACAGTCTTTGCTGTCATAGGGATTGCTCCTTATGAATTTTTACCAACTGTACAATTAACCAAGTTTACTATTTAGAAGTGCTGAAATGGCTGTGTGAAAAAATTAGACGAAAACGATCTGAACTGGTCTCCAACATCTCCTGGCTCTTGCATCCCAACAATGCACCAGCTCTCAGGCTGGCAGTCTGGAGCGGCTCTCACTCCTCTCTGCCCTCCTCTACTCTGTGGTTTCCCCTCTGTCTGCCAGCAGGCAGGAGCTCAAGCCACAACTCCCCCACAACTATTTATTACGCAGGCCAAGAGATCCCTTGCTCAGAATCCTGGCCTGAGCAGAGTTCAGCCTTCCTTTGGGGAGAAGGGGTGCCCTGCACGAATGCTGCAGCTGGAACCCACACTGCACTCTCCCGAAGACCTGCCTGTATGTGCATCTTGCCTCCTGAGATTAATTCACAAATCTCCCCTTGTTGCCCTCATAGATCCTACTCTGATTACAAGATATCAGTACTCAAAAGAAAAGGAAAAAAAAAGTTGTAGGTTTTTGTTGCTAAACAAGACACAGTTTCAGCATTCAATACAGCTCTCACCCTGGGTTTAGCAGCCTCTTCAAACAGTTCTCCTCTAACAGCCGTGATGTTAGTGGCTTCTGGGGCTCCCGAGAGATTTAATGGGCCCTTAGTCGCACATGTGATGCTTCTCTGAGGACACAGCACTTGGAGAATATTATTACAACCAAAGAGCCATATTAATGTCTTATGAGGCTGTAAACTTGTTGAAAATGCACCTGAATTCTCAGAGGTAAAGAAATAAGGATGTAAGTAAGCCGGGGGCAAGTGCTCAGCCTGGCAGTTTATTTTCTGCTTAACAGTAATGGGAGAAGGAGCAGCAAACTCCCTACTACTTCTGATTTACGCAGCAATCCACCTATACCTCAGGTGGACAACTTTAGGAAGATGAAGCTGTTTGTATCTTTTTACCCAAGAGACTGATTCCTGAGATCTGGACTGCAAAGGTTTGACAGTGTGAGGCACCAGATCATTTAGAGAAACCCATTATGTGCAATTTGTTCCGAATAATATGAAAGCCTAACATTTCTCCAAAGCACCTCCTAGGGTAAGCAGGGAATGGACTGATACTTTACAAATTTTTGATTAGGTTAACCAGAGAATAGGCGTTCTGACTTCCAGTCACCAGTTATTATGCTTAATGGGTATAACAAAAGTCTCTCATTTTCCAGAAAAATAGCCTCTTTGGCTTGACCTTTCAAACCCTGAATCACTTTATTTTTGTTCATTTCCTTTTGTAGGATGTGACCTCCAAAAACAATTCACTAGTTAGCAAAGTTTTGTGAAAATGTTCTATACAAAGAGAGAGCAGTTTTAGAAGCAGGACGCAGAGCAGAAGCAGCTGTGCTGGGAGTCGGGAGCCCCAGGCCAGGCCTAACAGAGCCTCCAACGCACTGGCGGGACTTAGGTGAACTAGCGCCTGTGCCTCACTTTCCTCATCTGTTCCCTAATAGGAGAAGTTGAACTAGAATAAATTTCCTCTACAAAATTACGTGTGTTCATTTCTCTAGTTTTGAATTCTCCAAACCCATCATTTATTCTGCTTTTCTAGTGCTCAAGACATCCTCTCGTATCGTCATCACCTTTAGCAAATTCCATTAAACAGCTAATAAAATCCTCTCTCTCTTAGAAAATACTTCTCAGTTTTCATAAAAATGTTTGGACTCATAATGTTGTTGTACCCCAAATTCCTGGTATATATGTGTATGTGTATGTTTTGGTCAGAAGAAGCTAGAGCCTCTGAAAGCTTCTAAAGAGAGCAGCCCAGTCATAAAACATACCTTCCACAGCCATGTGTAAAACGGTGGCGAAATGGCATAGAAATAGTGTGAAGAGGGCCCATGGGAAGATTCCGTAATCACAGGAGCAAGGGGACCACAGTCACCTGGTATGTCCACTCGTGTCCCTGCACGAGAAACTTGGGCAGGACTGAGCACAGTGAGGATCCAACTCAGGACTTCTTCAATGGGAAATCTTTGCTCTTGGGCAAATTCATTCACATTTGCTCATACCCTGTGTGTACGTCTGTGACAATCATACACCAAACGGTGCTCAGTGCAAATATGTGCCCTATGGATCTATTCAGTCACAAGCACACACTCAAGCCTGCACAGGACAAGCTGAAATGTCAAAGAATCAATCTCCAAAAGCCGTAATAATGAACAGGAAGTCTGTGATAAAAACCAAGTTCCTCACCCTGAGCTGGAGAGCAGGTGAGTAACTCTAAACCAGGGGTCCTCAAACTTTTTAAATAGGGGGCCAGTTCACTGTCCCTCAGACTGCTGGAGGGCCGGACTTCTGGCCCCAGGATGAGTCGGCTGCTACTCAGGATGGGCAGCAGTGGCAAAAACACCCGGCAGGCTGAATAAATGTCCTCTGCAGGCCACAGTTTGAGGACGCCTGCTCCATGCGTGTGCTTTTCTCAGAGTTCCCTCACGTGTATGTGTGAGTTCCAGCTGTCCATGGTGGTTACAATTACACATACTTTATACTGCCTTTCTTCTCTGCCCCATCTTATTGCCTCACTCATCATCTACTTGACCAAATAAATTGCTGATACTTGAATCATTGTCTCAAGATCAACTTCTAAGGAAATACAATGCAAGACAATTGGCTTGATGTCACAGGCAAGAACTAAATAAGGCAGAACTTTTTCTTGAATTTCCATCTCCATCAATCTTCCAAAACCCCTTATGTGAAACCTTTATTATAATTACATTTAATTCATGAAGCTGAAATTATCTGTTTATGCCTCTAGGCTGAGCTTTGCATTTTTAAAAATCCTCATCACTTAGTATTTTCCTGATATAAAATAGTGTCCAAAAAATATCTGTTGAATAAAAGAATAAATTAAGAACAAAGTTAAAGTGATTCTGGGACAGCAGAGACTCTCGCCATTGTGCTCCCTGGGTATTGTGAGAAGATGCCCAGTGAGTGTCAACAGATGGGATTGAGAGTTACAGAAGTTCAGGGATAACTGTCTGGTAGAGTAAAGGTGAGGACTTAGGCCTGGAGGAATCTTCTGTAGAACTGTACAAACAAACAAAAAAATAAGAATATTGGTATTGGAAGAGGTAGTTTCATAGCAAGAAGACTACAGGTGAAGCATTTTAATGGAAGAAATATAAAATATAAACTTGATGACACAATTTCCTATAAATTCCTTGAAAAGGACATGAGTCAAAAATCAGGAAAATGTCTAAAGGAACCAAATGCAATAATGAGTATTCAAAGTCACTTCAAAATCAGGCATTTTAGACAAAAGTGTCTCAGTTCCAGATATACTGTTTGGAAAATTAACTAGAATTAGCTTCATGAAGGACATTTTGCATTTGACATTTACTTAAAATAGTTTTTTAACATTAGTTTCATTGTAATTATGTGACTTACCAATCATTGCATCACTTTACCAGACTTCAAGCTATAGAACCAAAACAGCTTGATACTGGCACAGAGACAAAGATCAAGGGATCAGTGCAGAAAACTCGGACATAAACCCATCCTTATATTACCATATGATCTTTGGCAAAGGAGACAATAACTTACACTGGGGAAAAGATTCCCTATTTAATAAATAGTGAGAAAATTGGATAGTCACATGTAGAAAATTAAAAGAGGACCTGCATCTCTCATCACTCACAGAAATTAATTCACAATGGATAACAGACTTAAACCTAAGACATGAAACTATAAGAATTCTAGTAGGAAATGTTGGAAAAATTCTCATAGACATCAACCTAGGCAAAGAATTTATGAGGACCCCAAAGGCAATCACAGCTAAAACAACAAAAATTAATATATGGGACCTGATTAAATTTTCAATTTATCTTACAATTTATCCTTTCAATTTATCTTACATTTTATAGTATGTTTTTGGGCTCCCATTGCTAATAATATTTTCAGAAAAATAATTTAATATAAATTTCATCAATAAAATTTTAATGCTGATATAGATTTGGTTTTTCCTACAAATTTGATTAAGAAATTGTACTGGGCAATTTCTCTATGATAGCCACTATTCCATCTATTCCAAGTTATGAGCATACAGCAGTTAGGGTTATGCCTTCATTGGAGCATACAACATAAATTACACATTATAATTGTCGATTCCACCTTGGTCAATGAGATAGGGTCCTTGGTAATAATTGTTTTAGAAAAGGGGCTTAGGACATTTCTAAAAATACCCTCAGAAAGATTAGAGCAGTTGTGGTTATTCTAATTTCAAAATTAGAATTACACTGCGCAGAGAAGGGAATATAGCAAGCAAAACATGATAAACAGAGACACAACTTTCCATAATTCCAAGCCTGTAGGAAGACACAGTTCTTCCTGACTTACATAAGAACTAATAAATGAAACTGACATTACTCAGAACACGTGTGCCTGCTATCCCTGATGCTCTCTCCACTATTTAACTGTAAGTACCTATAACTACATGTGTCACATAATAGTTTCTCAATAAAAATCCTGATGAAAGATGTATAACATAGATTACAGAGATACAGAGATACATAATACACAGTTCCATCTTGTTAGAAGTTCATAATCTCATAACAGATCAGAAATATGAGGTTTGTTAAACTCATTCTATTGACAAACACTGTGCTAGGCCCTACACCAGGGATAAAAAATTGATTAAAACAT
The DNA here is from genome assembly GCF_000181295.1 of Otolemur garnettii. Taxonomy (NCBI): domain Eukaryota; kingdom Metazoa; phylum Chordata; class Mammalia; order Primates; family Galagidae; genus Otolemur; species Otolemur garnettii. The sequence goes on along the minus strand of NW_003852502.1, from coordinate 4,117,841 downwards.
AATTCTCTCAGGGAGCTTATCTAAATTGTAGTAGAAATTAGAAGGTTGCTATTTTTACAAAAAAATATTTTGAGGCCAGGAACAGACTCTAGTTTTCACTGAGGGAATAAGGAAAATCCTCAGCCCTTATAACAGGAGTACTGACCACAGAGAGCTCGCTGCTTCTCCCTCCCGCCACGGGAGCACAGGACAAAAACGGGCCCTTTATGAACCACAAAGCAGGCCCCAACCAGACTAAAAAACAAAACGAAACAAAACCCAAAAACCTCTGGCACCTTGATTCTAGACGTCCCAGCTTGTAAACTATAGGAATAAATAGCTTTTGTTTACAAGTTGCCCAGTTTATGGCATTTATAATGGCACCCTGAATAAAGACAGATGGCAACAATTGGTTTTTCTCCTTTTTTTTGACTGTGATGTTCCTCATAAAACCTTTTATAGCTCTTTTTCCTCTACATCTTTAATAAAATTTCTTTTTCTCTCTTTTATTTTTTTTGCTATACTATACTATGTTCCAAAGTGATCTCTTTTAAGCTCCATGGCTATAAATATAACCTATGTAACAACGACGTCAAAATGTTTATCTCCAGTACTGAAATCTCCTGATCACTGAGAACTCTAATATTAAAAACAAGTGCCTTATTCTACATCTCTGATTGGATGCTTTGTCAAGATCACAAATTTAATGGGACCAACCAGAAATACTACTATAATTCCCCTCCAAACCCCAGCCAACTCTGCTTTAATCCTTCCTAGCTGATGAAGTGATAGAACCATTCCTCAAACCTCCATTCCCACTCAAGCCTGACCCTGAAGTCTTATCCTTGATCACTAACTACTGTCATGTCAACCTCCAAAATATTTCCTGAATGTCTCCATCTTTCTCTCCTGGTCAAAGTCTCAATAACCTATTCCCTACACCACTGGAATTGTCTCCTTCCCTCCTATTCCTTCTTAAAAAATAGAAGTCAGAGGCTGGGCTTGGTGGTTCACACCTGTAATCCCAGCACTTGAGAGGCCAAGGTGGGTGGTGTACCTGAGCTCACAGGTTCAAGACCATTCTGAGCAAGAGGGAGACTTCATCTCTAAAAAATAGCCGAGTGTTGTGGTGGCCACCTGTAATCCCAGCTACTTGAGAGACTGAGGCAAGAGAATCGCTTGAGCCCAAGTGTTTGTGGTTGCTGTGAGCTGTGAGGCCATGACACTCTACAGGGGGTGACAAAGTGAGACTCTGTCTCAAACCAAAAAAAAAAAAAAAAGAAGAAGAAGAAGAAGTCAGAGAAATATTTTAAAAATAGTAGTATGATCATATCAGTCACACTCCTTGCTTAAAAGCAATGATTACACTTGAAATTAAAATCTAAGCTTATTACCCTGGCTTTCAAAAATGATTCGGAGTTCCAGGGCAAACATCCCACAAATATTTGTCAAACAAATGAATAAGTTATTACAGTTTCCTGTTGATCTTATTAGGGTTTTCTCTATGCATAATTCAGTGGTTTTTAAAAATCTCAATCCACTGCTTTGATTTAATTAATTCATCAGACATCTCAAAATCTGCTAATTACACAGCTAGATCTTTGGGGAAAGGTTCTATATCCTCTCTTTCAAGGAGCTTAATATTTAGACAGGATAAAAGACACCACATATTATAATCTAAAAGTTAGTATAAAATATATTATTGTGTCAAATGAATTGTCGTAGTGTAGTTTTAATCAAATTTCAAAGGAGAAAAAAGAAGTTTTCTACAACAGAATTTCAGAAAAAGGAACATTCTCAGTAAAGGAGATAAATGATGGCACATTGGCCTAATGGTGGGATGGACAGGATAGGAAGGTCTACGACAGCAGGACACAGAAGAGTAAGACAAGAGAGGTAAAGTGAGGTGGCCCAGTAAAAGAAGCTGAATGCTACACGAGCTGTCTGGACTTAACAGGTGGGCAGGAAGCATGGCTTCTAAGGAGGAAGTGACATCATAAAAGCAGTCAGAGAGAAGATAAATACGGCAACAATAACAGAAGGAAACAGAAGAAGAGGCATTGGAGGCCAAGAGGAAGGGCTGGAAAAGTTTACAGAAGGAGTGAAGCATGAGACAGTGAGGGCTGAGCTGGGCTCGGAGTGATGCTACGGAAAGGGCCAATGGGAGGAACTTCTTGAGTTGATGTCAGTTTATATCATTAATCACAGCTGATTTTTAAATTTTGTGACAATCTTGCAAAGACTCGCAGATAGTCTTTTTATTATTGTCATTTCAAAATGAAATCCAAAAACACTTAAAGTGACAGCAATAATTAAAGGCAAATTTAATATGAGTAACATTATTGAAAGTCAACTTGAAATCTTTGTTCCCTTGATCAGCCAACAAAAAAATTAAGAATTTTTGTTTTAAAATAAGACAAGTATACAAAGCTGAATATCACAGTTCTTTCACTGTATTATCTGAAATGAAGAGGAAAAATCATTTATTGAGTATATTAAATTATCTCAAATAGATTCAAATTCACAAATTACCCAAATGTAAAACATACAAACTTTGTTAACATTTATTTCCTGCCCTGAAATCAGCTTAAAACATGGTTTAACCCTGAGGAAATTGAATACAAGGTTAAAGAATCAGTTTTAAATCAATCAGCACTGGGGTAACTCTTCCTTAACAATGATTTCGTGGAAAGGTTTGAAAAGTGACTCATGTCCACTATTGCTCTATAAAGTCTTTAGTCCTATCAAGTTCTTATGAATAATTTATCATTCGACATCCACCTTCTTTAGAACAATACTCACAACAGAATCAGACCATAAACTAAGAACTATTTTAGGTCAAAAATATGAGTAAAAGATAATTACTCTCCTCACCTCGACTAGTCTGCATCTTTTATGAATATTTTGAAGATAAATGAGTACCAAAAATGACAGACCATCATTTATAGCTGCCCTTTATAGCTGTGCTGTTTTGTCCTGCGGTGAGAGTGTGGAGATGTTTGAGAAATGAGATGACATCTCACATGAGAACACAGGACAGGGTAACTTTGTTACAGGGAAGTCCTAGACATTACCAGTCTAAGACTGAACAATCTTTAGGAAAGACAGAAGTCTCCGGAGTTTTGTATACGGTTTGAGAGTATACAAAAATAAAATCAAAATCTTGGCTAAAATCTTCAAAATGAATGCCATTATTTTTTCAGGCACTGGTTTATTTTCACCTGGATCTAAAAATAGTAGCTCCAATTATATTCACAAATCATATAATTTAAATTTGGGAGTACCAAGGTGAGAAAGAATTACTATAAAGCATGATATCTGTCTACAAGCTAATTCCATAGCTGTTCTCTTATGCAAAAAACAACTTCCAGATGACATCAAAAATTCAGGAGAAACTCTTTTCAATTTACACACTTTGTTTTTCTTTTAAATACTCTTGACATCTATCAAATCATGATTATTTAAATCCCATTCTATTTAGAGGCAGATTAAATATTATAAAAGACATTTTCATTTCTAAGATATGAAAATCTTAGAATTTTCATTTCTAAAGTATGAGTTTCAGATATACAGAAATTATATGATCCAACTCTCATGAAAAATATGAAGTTAGCTAACTTGCTTGAGGTCAAACAGCTGGCTGGTAATGAAGTCACACCAAACTACTTCAGTCTTGTTATGAACAAACTATTATATCAGCAACTTTCTTCTTTTTAATAAATCAGTAGCAACTATGAATATGCAATCAAAGTAATTACTTAGCTTCTACCTTATTAAATATGCATATATAAAATAAAACCATTTTCAGTATTTTACTGGTCTTACATTTAATATGACAGCCTGAACCACTAAAATTCTCAAGCTCTTAAAAATTTTGTTGAATATAAAAATAACCTCCATAAAAATCTTTAATAAAATTCTGTATAAATAACACTTTTGACACAAATATTTGATCATATTTACTAAGTACCCTGAGAATGATTGTCAAAATTAAATTAAAACTATATGTAGTTACTCTTCATATATCCTAACAAAATGAAGCAAGATGCTGATAACATATGAAGCAAAATATACTGCTATTTTCCTTGTGTGGCGTGCTAAGACTTACAAGGCAAGGTAGCAGAAAATGTGTGAGAGGCTGAACTTCTTGCTTTGTTAGAACTGTTCATTCTCTGCTCTTTGTAATATTTTCTACCAAATTAGAGAAGTGCTTTGGTACGTATGGGAGAAATAAATAGACAAATATGGACTAGTGAAGAAATGGGCTTAAAGCTCAGAAACAAAAAGAACTGTACTTAAAAAATAGAACATGAAAATTTGTTTACAAGGAGCTAGCACGCCGCAGCAACAGCCTGGAGGCAGTGGCGTCCGCCAGCCCCATTCGGGAAGCCCTCAGAGAAGATAAACTCGGCAGTGAGTGCCGAGTAACACAACTAGCCAAACACGTGCATTTCCTCCATGAGTCTCTACTCGTCCAGTAAATGCCCGCTGTCCTTAGAGATCACACATGCAACTGTGTCTACTGGTCTGCCTTTCTTCTTATGATATTAGGAGACACAGAGATGAAGATTGCTTAAATTTCACCTAAACAGTACCAAAAAACTGTAGAAACACTCTCTGGACCAGAAGACTACAAGCAGTAACAGAAGCTCAAATAATTGGGCTAAGACATTCTTTTCTTGCACTGAAGAACCAACCAGTAGTCATGGGAAGAGAGGAAACCCATGTTTCCACTGAATGAAACGGAAAGTTGTTCCTATGAAAATTTCACTCCCTCTTCTCACTGCTAAACTGGTATCATCCTGGTTTCCCTGACACCTCCTGACCATTGTACTAGAAGGTCCTCTTTTTCTATTCACCTTCCACCCCCCCTTCTTCATTCAATCATTTCTGCTCTAAGTGTTAAGCAGCGTGAAAGGAATGTGATACACACCTGCTGATTTTCACCTGCCCGTTTCTCTCTTGGCCTGTTCAGGACGTTTCAGTCTTCTTTGCAAACTACCTCTTGTACACACTCACTACTTATCATTTAGGTTGGCATGACCTATGCCCCATTCTCTCTAACACCCCTTATCCAGCCCCTAACCCCCACTCTAGGAATGGGCAGTGGCCCACATTGGCCAGTCAGTCTATTTCATAGACTGACACATAATGTGACTTGACTGCTGAAATTCCTAAAAAGAGAGAGACGTCATTTTGCTGGTAGTGTGTAGTTGTGAAAACGACAGCATGCAGCTGCTAGCAGACATGTCGCCATAAGGAATGAGCTTTTCTTCGTGTGCGTGAAGCCACATGCAGGAAATAAAAACAAGAGAGAAGAATAATTCTGGTGACTTAATTTGAGCACCTGGAATTTTTTCAGTATGTCAGCAAATATAATTGGGATTTTCTTTAGCTTATTTGCATTGAGCCTCTATTATTTGGAAAAGAATATGTCTTGAGAACAACATTTTCCTTGCCTGGATTCCACCTTCAGTGCAATTCAGTCTCCTATTGATAGAAAAATTAGAATCACATCACATAGCCACTCCTCCAACAGGAATGAATTGGTCGGTTGTGTCAAGCTTGAAGCATCTCTTTATCTATACAGTCTCTTCAGGGGTACAGTGGTTTGTGCCAACATATTTCTGAAAAGAGGAGATCTAATCACTGTGTAGTTTATACACATTGTTAACAATTTTCTTCATCACTAAATTTGTTATTTCATTATTTGGTCATTATGCTAATACTATCTGAAAATGAACTCACAAATCGGTTACCTAACAAAACTCTAATTTAAGCAAACAAAGGCATGGGATAGTGTTGATGTTCAAATACAGTCAAATGGATTGACAGCACGCTCATGAGTTCAAGACCAGCCTGAGCCAGAGCCAGAGCGAGACCTCATCTCTAAAGAAACAGCAAGCATTGTGGCAGGTGCCTGTCATCCAGCTACTTGGAAAGCTGAGGCAAGAGAATTGCTTGAGCCCAAGAATTTGAGATTGCTGTGAGCTATTATGCCATGGCATTCTACCAAGAGTGACAAAGTGAGACTCTGTCTAAATAAATAAATAAATAAAATAGAATTCCAGAAATTACTGAAGGTAAAGAGTTAGAGGGATATTACAAATCAGATATTTTAGTTATATTATTTATTCATTTCCTTATTCAGTGCTAAGGGAAGATTAGCCACTTGAAAAACTAAGCACAATTTCTTCCTGGACTGTTGTGCTTAATAAGGGCATGGAAAATGCTGAATACCTGCAAGGTATAAAGAGACAGTTATTTTGTGTTTGCTTAGGAGGAAATGAAAAAGATTTACGCAACAGAAATTGAAATTTTAATTAATATTTGATTTTTCTGAAAATGAAAAACTTTATTCTCTTGTGATTCTATTACATGAGACATTTCATAAAATATATATTTAAAAGCAATGTTATACATAGTGAAAATAGAAAAAAAAATAATTCTTTTGCTAAAAATCTTGTTCACCTTTTCTAGGAACCTGCTTTTTCAGTCAGTAACAGAGTCCAAAGGATTCATAATACTTAGTTTAGAGAAAGAGTCTTATCTTATAGAAAGATATTTTATTGAATCCTTATTCTGTGATAAAAATTAAAGATGCTTGATACACAGAGTGAAACTTATGTAAAACAAAACATAAACAGTATATTCTTTATATAATCATCACCCCTTGTGAATTAAGAAATTATATTCTTGGCCTAAACTAGGTTTTTCTCAGTTGTACCACATGATGACTGTGGCCAAGGCATGTCGGTGTATATAACAGAATGGATCACATTTGTTACATATTTGGCAAATACTTATTTTAGAGAACCTACTGTTAGCTTGGCATAGTTCCATACTATAGGTTCACAGTTGTGGACAAGCAAAACCCCATCCTAAAGAATCATATTTATTTGTGGAGGAAGACAGACAATAAACTAATAACAATTACGTGAAATTAGCTAATGTGTGCTGTGAGAGATGCATTCAGAAGCAGCATGAGGAAGGCGACAGTGAACTCTACATGTCAGCTTGGCTGCACTGTGTTTCCTGAGTTTTGGTCAAACACCAGTTTAGACGTGGCTCTGATGGTTTCTTTTAGAGATGATGTGATTTAAATCAACAGATTTAGGCGGCACCCGTAGCTCAATGGGTAGGGAACTGGCCACAAAAACTGAGGCTGGCAAGTTCGAACCCAGCCCAGGCCAGCTGAAACAACAATGACAACTACAACAACAACAAAAATAGCTGGGCTTATGGTGGGTGCCTGGGCACCTGTAGTCCCAGCTACTTGGGAGGCTGAGGCAAGAGAATCAGTTGAGCCCAGGAGTTTGAGGTTGCTGTGAGCTGTAATGCCACAGCACTCTCTAACCAGGGTAACAGCTTGAGACTTTGTCTCAAAAAAAAAACAACAGTAGATTTAGAATAAAGCAGATTATCTGCCATAAGGTGGGTGAGCCTTATCCAATCAGTTGAAGGCCTTAAGATTAAAAAAATCTGAGGTCCCCAGAGGAAGAAAGTATTTTGCCTCTAAACTGCCTTTGGACTCATGATAGCAACAACTCTGCTCTGGCTCTCCAGACTGCCAATCTGTCTTGTTGATGTCAGGCTTCCATTCAAGCAATCACATGAGCTGATTCCTTAAAATCTCTCCCTCTCAAGATCAGAGAGAGAGAAATTGATTCTATTTGTTCTATTTCTCTGGAGAACCCTAACTATAATATACGAGGGATGGGAAGGGTAACAGTGAGAAAGAGATTGCTGAGATAAAAAAGACTGATGAGTGGTATTTGAGTAAAGACCTATAGGAAATGAGGTGGGTAGCCATGAGGTCACCTAAAGACCCAAGTACAAAAATGAGAATGTTTAAGTAAGCCTTTAATATGTTTTTGAATTATTTTTGGTCTATGTAGTAAGGTAAGGATCTACTTTCATTCTTGTGCATATGGATATCCAATTTCCAGCACCATTTATTAAAAAGACTGTTCTTTCCCTCATTGTTTTTAGCATTATTTTGATAAAAACCAAATGACCATAAATGCATGAATTTATTTCTGGAACTTTATTCTATTCCATTGGACTACCTGTTTTCCTGACAGTACACTGTTTTGATTATAAGAGGATGCTAGTATATTTTACAATCAGGCAGTGTGATGCCTCCAGACATTTCTTTTTATAAATGTTGCTTTGGCTACTTGGAGTCTTTTGTGGCTTTATGTGAATTTTATAATTTTTTTTTAATTAACGTGAAAAATGACACTGGAATCTTGATAGTGATTACACTGAATCTGTAGATTCCTACATGTAGTAGGGACATTTTAATGATAGTAATTCTTCCAAACAATAAATTTCCATTTATTTGTCTTTTTCAATTTCCTTCATCAGTGTTTTATAGCTTTCAATGTACAGGTATTTCATCTCCTTGGTTAAATTTATTCATAAGTTTTTTTATATCTATCATGAATGGATTTATCTTGATTCCTTTTATCAGCTAATCTGCTGTTAGTGTGTAGAAACACTGATAATATGTGCACCCTGCAAAATTTACTGAATTCTTTATTAGTTCTACCAGTTTCCTAGTTGAGTCATTAGGTGTATGATTATATCATCTGTGACACAGATAATTTTATTTCTTCCTTTCCAACTGGGATGCCCTTAACTTCTTTCTCTTGCCTATTGCTCTGGCTAGGATTTTCCGCATTATGTTGAGTAGAAGTGATGAGAATGAACATCCTTGTCTTACCCTTGATCACAGGTGAATAGCTTTCCAATTTTCATCCTTGAGTAAAATGTTAGCTCTGGGTTGGTTATATACATAATGTGTTGATGCATATTACTTCCTAACTAATTTGTTGAGAGTTTTTAATCATGAAATGCTGTTCAATTTTATTAAATGCTTTTTCTGCATTAACATGATCATACGTGGCTTTTGCCTTTCACACTGTTGATGTGGTTAACACATTTAATGATTGTGTATGTTTCACTATCCTTTCCTCCCAGAAACATGACCCTCTTGACCATGGTGACTGATCCTTTCAGTGCTGTTTTGAACTGAGATTGCTGGTGTTCAATGAGGATCTTTGCATCTTTGTTCATCAGGTGTACTGACCTATAATTTTCTTTTCTTTAGTGTCTTTGTCTGACTTTGGTATCACAGTAATGCTGGCTTTGTAAAATGAGTATTGAAGTATTCACTCCTTTTCAATTTTTACAGGAGTTTGAGAAGGAATAGTATTAGTTTTTCTTTAAATGTTTGACAAAATTCAGTAAGGAAACCATCAGGTCCTGGGCTTTGGACTTAATTTGTTCTTTTCCTAATTCCTTCAGCTTTTGTTTGTCTCAGAAAGTCTTTATCTCTCCTTCATTTCTGAAACACAAAGATTCTGGCTGACAGTTTCCTTTTTTTCCTATAGCACTTAGTATATATCATCCACTTGCTCCAGTCCCATACATAGTTTCTGCCAAGAAATCTACTGATAACTGTGTGATATGTTAACTCTTCACATTACATGTCAGTACCGTTATCTAGGCCAGGGGTCCTCAAACTATGGCCCGCGGGCTGCATGCAGCCTGTCTAGGACATTTATCCAGCCTGCCCAGTGTTTTTCCTGTGCTGCCTGTCCTGCTCAGCAGCCAACTTGCCTTGGGCCCGCAGTCCCGCTCTCCAACGGTCTGGGGGACTGTGAACTGGCCCCATTTAAAAAGTATGAGGACCCCTGATCTCGGCCCATGAATTGTGAAAAAAAAAACCTTAAATATAAATTGCCCAGCCTGTGATGTCTTGTTATAGCTGCGCAAACTCACTGAGACATGCAGGAAGCCCTTGGCTCCAGTGCCCAGAATGTGAGCTAAATAGATTGTTCATTTCTATGTTCATTTTCTTAGATATTTAACAAGTTTGTAAGTAATTATTTTGAGACCAAGTTTTACTTCTAAGTATTAAATTATGTGTACCTCACAATTTTTTGTTACTCAGGTCAAATTATTCCTAATTTCCTCCATAATTTTCCCATTAATCTATTCGTTATTTATAAATGAAGTTTTTTTGGTTGTTTTGTTTTGATTCAATAAAAGGACTTACATTGGCTATCTTTTTAGGTTGGTTTATTGTATAATTCCAACTTGCTCTGATGATATATTCTTCATGAAATGGATTATTTGAAACTTAAGAATTCCCTTAACACTGTTATACAAGCTCAGGTTAATTATGAATAAATATCCTTGTTTTATTTCAAATTTGCCAGAAAGAAGGAAGACTCTGAGAGGTCAATGGATAGTTTTCTTTTGGTAAAAGACATTTATTTGGAAAAAATGTAATGACCTAATTAAGTTTAAGTTGGATCATAAAAGAAATAGAATGTCTGCATAAGGATTATAATACTTATAGCTGGACTAGATAAAATGATTTTATCCCTTCAGACTGCCAGTTATCGGGGCGAGGCTCCCAGAGGGGCTCTTAAACTCACTAAATCTCTCAAGCATTGTATCAGAAATGCTCATTTATACCCATAAGAAGCTATGTCCCACTTATGGTTTGATACAACATTATCTTTCTTAATGTCTGCACAGTAAATATTATTGACATTGTGTTTTGTCGCTTAATATGTGATTAACTTGACCTATTCCTATTCTCTTTCAACTTCTACTTCCCACCAATACTGGCTAATTGGAAATAAGGATGGGAAAAGAAAAATATCTAACCCAGCTGCCGTTTATTTTGGTCAAAAAAATGAGAATAGTCTCTTCAGGCAGTGTCAGTCTGTACCAGATAAAAATTCATTTTCTTTTTGTGTTTTGTCAGATAACTTCCTCACTCTGCCTTCTTCTCATGGTAATCTAATGTGGTGATATATCACATAACACATGTGATGTTTCCACAAATTCCACAATATAGTTCCCATAATTAAGATGGTGTCTGTGTCCTCATCATTGAACATGGCTCAGCCACTGCACTTAGACAAATACACAATACAGTTCAGGTGGAAGCAGTGCGGCCTGACTTCTGAGACTAGTTTAGAAAAGGCCAGGAAACTTGTCTGTTTATCTCTGGACACTTGTTTTCAGCTGCCATGTAACAAGTCCATTACCCCACGGCCATCATGAAGAAGGACTACCTATAAATGAAGAAGCCTTCAAGATGATTCCACCCATCTCTGATTATATCCATGACAGACTCCAAGTGAGACCTACCTGAGTCCAGATTTTTGAGCAAAATAAATAACTGCTATGGTTTTATCAATGTAGCTTATTTTATAGCAGCAGATAAGCAGAAGAGATAGCACCAGATTAAAAGAAGAGAGACAGGTGTGTCGCTTAAGTGTCCTACAACAATTAGGGAGAAAAGATGCCACCACTTTGATAGTGCTCCCTTGGTGTGTACTGCCTGGTACTGGCCCTGTTCCCATCTCACTTAACATAATACACATCCTCCCCCATCTGCTTTCATGTCCTAAAACTTAGAGATGGAATATAGAGATATGGAGGAATCAAATAAAATGGAACATCATTTCCCAAAGTAATAAGGTGGACTTCAAGGCTGGTTTTCTACTATACAAAAACATTCTGAGAGAGTGCCAAGATGGAGGAGTAGAAAGCCCCCTGCACAACACTGCTCTACTGGACAGAATCAGAAGTGGCCATTAGACGTCCACCTTTGGAGTGACTATCTGAACAAGAGCACTAGATCAATATGCCTTATGAACACAGAAGCATATATTATCAACAGAATACTAGCAAACCTAATTCAGCAACACATCAAAAAAAAATCCACCTTGTTCAAGTGGGATTCATCACAAGGAAGCAACAATGGTTCTATATGGACAAATCAATAAATGTGACTCACCATGTATAAAGCATCATCATGTAACACATCAAAAAAGTCATTCAATAAAATCCAGCATCCTTTTAAGAAAAAAAGTCAGCAACCTAGGCATGGAAGGAATATACCTCAAATAATGAAAGTTACATATGAGAAATCTGGGAGCAACATCACACTGAATGAGAAGCTGAAAGCTTTAACCAGAACAAGACAGGGATGCCCACTGTCACCATGTCTTTTCACATAAGACTGAAAGTCCTCGCAGAGTGGTCAGGCAAGAGAAAGAAATCAAGGACATTAAATTCGGGAAAGAGAAGGTCAAACTATCCCTGTTTTTCAATGATAGGATCTTATACCTACAAAACCCTAAAAACTTCACCAGAAGACTCCCCAAACTGAGAAATAAATTCAGTGATATCTCAAGCTACAAAATTAATGTACACAAGTCAACAGCATTTCTATCTACTTACTAATGACAGTCTAGAGATAAACACCAACAGAACAGAACAGAACCCAGATATAAAGCCGTCCACAAACAGCACTGAACAGAACAGATCCCAGATATAAAGCCATCCACATACAGCATTGAACAGAACAGAACCCAGATATAAAGCCGCCCACATACAGCACTATCAGAACAGAACCCAGATATAAAGCCGTCCACATACAGCACTGAACAGAACAGAACCCAGATATAAAGCCGTCCACATACAGCACTGGTCTCTGACAAAGCAGACAACAAAATACACTGGGAAGAAGAATCCATATCCAATAACAGGGTGGGAGAATTGGATAGCCACACACATAAGAATGAAACAGGAACTACATTTCCCTCCACTCAAAAAAATTAATTCAAGATGGATAAAAGACTTAAATGTAAATGTAAGGCATGAAACCATAAGAATTCATAAGAAAATGTAGCAAAGCTTTTTAATATGCTGGCCTAGGCAAAGAATTCATGGGAAATGACCCCCATGGCAATCACAGCAATAAAAAAAATTTTTAAAAAAATAGGACTTGATTAAATTATAAAGCTTCTATACAGGAAAGAAAATAGAAAAATAGAGAAAACAGAATCTATAGAATGGGAGAAAATACCTTTAAGAAAAGACTAATCAGAATCTACAATGAACTCAATCAAATCAGCAAGAAAAAATCAACCCCATCAATAAGTTTACAAAAGACATGAACAGAAGTTTTCCTTTTTGTTTCACATTTAGAATTAATATAAGGGTCCACGGGATTAGGTTACATTATTCACGTTTGTTAGGTAAAGTCCGAGTGGTATTTGAGTCCTTCACCCAGGAGGTGTGCCATATAGCCTTCCTTTTTCCCGTTCGTTGGGGGCTTCTTCGGGGGTTTTTTTCCTTTCCCCCTCCCCTCTACTTGAATTTAACTGTGGTTTTCCTCACATGGGGGCTTGTCATTGTTCATCTAGTAGTTTCAAATTAGTACTCAGTGTGTGGGATGCTTGTTTTTCCATTCTGGAGAAATCTTACTTTACTAAGAATTTTCTTCAACTCTATCTAGGTAAATAGAAAAGATGTAATGTCTCCATCTTTATTATGGCAGAATAGTATTTCATGGTATCCACACACCACAGGTTATTAATCCATTCATGGGGTGATGGGCACTTGGGTTGTTTTCACATCTTTGTGATAGTGAATTGAGCTGCTATAAGCATTCAAGGGTAAAATGGATTTTTTTCCTTCTGAGTAGATGCCTAGTAATGGGACTACAGTATCAAATAGGAGGTCTAATTTGAGTTCTTTGAAGATTCTCCATACTTCTCTCCAAAAAGGCTATATTAGTTTGCAATTCCACCAACAGTGTATAAGGGTTCTCTTTTCTCCACACCCACATAGCATCTGCAGCTTTGGGACTATGTGATTTGGGCTATTCTCATCGGGGTTAAGTGATAAACTCAAAGACACAATTCCATTCACAGTAGCTTAAAATAAATAAATAAATAAATACTTTGGAATATACCTAACAAAGGATGGAAAGGATCTCTACAAAGAGAACTATAAAACCCTGAGAAAAGAAATAGCAGAAGACATTAGTAAGTGGAAGAATATACCATGCTCTTTGTTTGATATATAGTACCCAAAGGAATCTACAAATTTAATGCAATCCCCATTAAAACACCAATGCCATACACTGAAGAACTCGAAAAATTAATTCTTCATTTCATTTGATCCTGTAGTGCCGTTACTAGAAAGAAAAAACCCAAATACCCAATGCAATACCAAGAAACAAACAAACAAACACAAATATTGGCATGCATCATGTTAGCAGACTTCAGGTTTAACAAGCCCCTACTGACCAAAACAGCATGGTGCTAGCATAAAAATGGAGATGCAGGTTTATAGAACAGAACAGAAAACTTAGAGATGAAACCAGCCTCCTATTGCCATTTGACCTTTAATAAACCAGACAAAAGCCTCCCTTTTCAATAAATGGTGCTGGAAGAACTGGTTAGCCACATATGAAGACTAGAACTATAACAGAAGTTTTTCAAAAGAAGTCAGGTAATGAAGTTTTAAAAATGCTCAACATCATTAATTATCAGGGAAATTCAAATAAAAACCACAATGAAATTTTACCTTACTTCAGCTAAAATGGCTTTCATTAAAAGCCCAAAAACCATAGATGCTGGCATGGACACAGGGTGAATGAAAATACACTTGGTGGGACTGCAAGTTAGTACAACCTCTGTGGGAAACAGTATGGAGAGCAGAGCCCTCAAAGAACTAAAACTCAGCTTATTTGACCCAGCACTCCCACTACTATGTTTTCTTTTTCATTGCTAAGTTTTTAGTTTATTCATCTTTGGATTAGCTGCCTATATTTGGACATGATTGTATTTTCATAGATAATCATAGAAGGGTAGAATTCCAACAGCAATCCTCATATATAATCAGCATGGAGCTTTTTATGTATGTTGATGATTCTATCTCATGTCTGATATCTTTTTGATATCCTTTTTTCTTCACTTCTGGACATTTACCCATGGGAAAAGAAATCATTATATCAAAAAAAAAAAAATCTACCCCTGAATGTTTATTGCAGCACAACTCACAATTACAAAGATGTGGAATGAGCCCAGTGCCCATCAATCCATGAGTGGATTAATAAAATGTGATACATGTATGCCCTGGAATCCCACCCAGCTGTAAACAAGGATGGTTTAATGCCTTTTGGACCTGTTCGGATGGATGGAGACCCTTATCCTAGTAGAGTATCTGCTGAACACCACATGTACTATTACACTGTGATTAACTGAGCGGCACACATGTGCACAGAGGGGAGTAAACCTCAACGGAAATCAGGCAAGGGGGAAAAGGAGGAGGGGTGAGGGAAAGCCTACCTGATGGGTACAATGAACACTGTTCCATTGGGTCCATAAACATGCATGTTTATATTTGTGACTAAAGCATTATAAAAGCAACCCATGTAATAAAACATATTTCCACCTCCATAATAATTTGAAAAATAATTCAAATGAGTCTTGGAGGAAACAAATATTCAAATCATAACAAGTTGCACTGTTATTGCCATAATTACTGTTATAATTCTGTTGCTATTTGGTAGCACAATGTAAATACTTAACATTGAAATGACTGGTGGTAATAAGGTCCCACAATTGACTTCAAGCTTGGTTGGTAGCAATAATTTTATATAAGATCATAAATTAGGTCTCTTGGCTGCCTCTAAATGAGAATATTAACAGGTTATTCCTACACAAAATTAATTTAGCATGTATTCAAGAAAAATATAGTTGAAGAATAAGAAAATCTAGATTGCTACTTGGGAGGCTGAGGCCAAAGAAGTGCTTAAGCCCAAGAGTTAGAGGTTGCTGTGAGCTGTGACGCCACAGCACTCTACCAAGGGTGACATAGTGAGACTCTGTCTCAAAAAAAAGGGGGAGGGGGGAATCTAGGTTGATATAAGAATACAATTAAGACTAAAAGATACAGAAAAATTCTTCAAGCCTTTGCAAAAGACTTTCAGAAACACACCTATTGTGGTAAGGTTAATGATTTCATTTTCAATATTTTCCTATGGCCACTAAATTTCTTAAAAATGGATTTTTGAAAATATTTTAGCAGAAGTAGTTTGAGACACTTGAAGAAAATTATTTTTTGTTTACTCAGCATTTTAGCTCTGCAGTTTGGGAAAATCAAAGAATGAAATACTATATAAACATTCACACTTTATATTTAAAGGATTACAGCTATAGCTAAAAGTACTGTGTGTAAACCAAGCTAATTAACAGGCTGTGATTTATTCTATAGTTAAAAGTATGTGTGTTTACTTTGTGTAAACTGCGCTAATTAGCAGGAAGTGATTTGCAACTTTTTTCTAGAAGTTGCTAATGAATGTTAAGGAAAAGCATTTAACTAAATCTTCATACAATCACTTGCAAATTTTAAGATTATCTTATTACCTCTCTTTTTATTAATTGGTCACAAACTAAAAATAGCCAACTTATAAAATAAAAAAACTAAGAAATTATGACATTTCTTAATTTATTTGTTGTGTTACTGAGCCATCTGAATCATAAGCTAATTTTGTCAAAGCATAGACAAGATTGATATGATTTGGCAATCTATATTCCAAGAACCTGAAAAAGAGAAAAGTTAAGAGTGTCATGTGGGAAATAATTATAAATCTGCCCGTAATGGAATGAAGCAGAGATACACGAAGTCTCTGAGTGTTATATACTGGGTCCTGGGCCAAAAGAAGCCTAAAGAAAAATGCCACTTGAAAGAATGGTGAAAAGGAGGCAAGAAAAGCTGAAAAACAGGTGAGAAGGACAAGACCATCCCGGATGGACAAGCCTCTCACTGCCCACAGCTGGCATGTCAGGCCCAAGGCATCTGCCATCTCTGTCCTGCGGGAAATAGTGTTCCTGTTTTCAAGGTTATTACATATTCTATCATCAAGTTTGCAATTCCTTTTCTAATCTCCTTTTCTCTAATTTCCTGTTCACCAAGCCACTATTTTAATTATAATCTAGTATTCTAGGCATGAAAGAAAAAGTGGGAATGATGGGAACAATTGAAAAGGGTAATATTTCAATTGAAGCAATAATTATAAATTAATAAATTGTTATTCTGCCACACACATTATAGGCTGTCCCCAGAATCATCATGCCCAATGCCCATCAATCACTTTTAGTGAGAAATCTTCCCTCACACCCTTTACTCGGGTAAAAACAGAAAACACATGTCATTTACTCGCTCCTCTTTCCGTCGCTTACTCTATAAATGTATCTGCACTTTCTGATTATCTATTTCAATCTCAAAGGTGCAAGGCCTATCAGGGATCAAATCTATTATATGTTTTTAGATTCAATCCCAATTTATACTCTCAGAGAAAGTATCCTATCCTTCTTGTGTCAATCTCTGGTGATTCTACTGACTTTTCATATTAATATTCAAAAATTCTCTCAATTTAAAAATAATACAAATGAATAAAAATGAATGAATCAGCAAACTTATCTGTGAACCCCGCATTCCCTATCAAGCCACACTCCTATCCACATTTCTCTTCTTACCGTCAGAGACAACCTACTCTCTGCTTCCTCATCTTCCATTTACGCCTCAACTTCTTCCATCACAACATCTCATTAAAAACTCATCTTCTAAAGTCATCACTGAATTCAATGTTATTGTTCTACATAATGGAGATTATTTTTATTTTTTACTTTGTTTTTGGAGACAAAACCTCAATCTATAGTAGGTGTCTTCAATCTACGGCCCATAGGCCACATGCAGCCTTCCTAGGACATTTATCCAGCCCACTGGGTATTCTGGGGGCCGCTGCCTGTCCTGCTTAGCAGCCAACTCATCCCGGGGTCTGCAGTCCGGCCCTCCAATAGTCTGAGGGACAGTGAACTTGCCCCCTGTTCTAAAAGTTTGAGGACCTCTGATCTATAGCCTGAGCACGAGGGCAGAGGTATACAATCTTAGCTAACTGCAACCTCAAATTCCCAGGCCTCTGCAATACTCCTGCCTCAGCCTTCTGAATAGCTGGGACTACCAGAGCCCACCACCAAGCCCAGATAATTTTTCTAGCTTTTGTAGAAACAGGGGTCTCACCATGTTCCTCAAGCTAGTCTTAAACTTCTGACTTCTGATTCAAGCAATCCTCCTGCCTCAGCCTCCCCCTTGCCAAACCCTTTCTATTATTTTTTTTTTTGTAAGGAATGTTCACCCTTTTAAGCAGCTAATGATCCTCTTCTTATTTTTCTTTCCATAGGTGCCAACACCCCTCAATGACCTTCTTAAAACATTCTTTTCTGTTCTCTTGTCACTCTCCGTTCTCTTACCCTTCTGACTTGTTTTCATTCTCCTTTGGGGTTTCTTCTTCTCCCAGTAATACTCAGAAACAAGCCAAGGGAGATGGGGCTTAAAGTCTGAGTTAACTGAGATAAACTCCTTTCACCACACTGAATGGAAGGGAGAGCCATTCTCTTTGGAATGGAAGAGCTCTTTTCAGTGAATTTTGAACATGTTCACTTAGGTCTGCATGGGAGTCAGCTCAGGGAGAGGACAGCAGGCCCACGGGGAAAGCAGAATGTATCTGGGCAAGTTTAAGAGTTTTCTCCTTGTAGAAAGGGTTGAATGCCTGAAATCAATAATGTCACCTAGGAAAGTAGTGAATTGTGAAGAGATGCACAGGACGTGCACAGTACATAGTGAGATCTTGGGGACCAAATCCCAAGGAATTCCAAAACACGAGTTATTAGATGTGGTATACAGAGCCTGGAAATGGATAAGATTGCCCAGGGAAAATGGAGATATTCTAAAGATGAGGAAGGCCAGGAGCAACTAGTGGACTTGATAAATTTTAAGGTATGAACAGAAAAGGAGCCTCTGGCAAGGAGACAGAATGAGAGTGAGATATAAAAACATTTAGGAGATGGTCGCTTTAAAGATAAGAAAACAAAGTGTTTTGTTTGTTTGTTTTTGTTTTTTCTGAAGGAAGGAAACAGACAAAAAGAAGAAATAAAAGAGAGAATGAAGAGGGACTATGTTGTGGTTTTATTTGTTCCCCTACAATCTGCTGAAACTGAGACCCCTTGTATGGTGTGTTCTAGTCCAATTATATCCTTATAAGAAATGTGCCTGTAAGAAAAAAGTTTCAAAGTCTATACACAGAGAGAAGATAGTCACATAAAACAGGAGGCAGAAATCAGAGCGAAGGACGGGTAAGCCAAGGACCTCCAAGGATCAGCAGAGACCTGGGAGGGGAAGGGTTGGATTCTTCCCAGAGCCTCAAGAGGGATCGGGGCCCTGCTGACACCCTGAAGCAAACATCCAGCTTCCCAGAAACATGAGAGAATAAATTTCTGTCATTACCAGAAGTCTGTGGTAATTTGTATATCAGCATTAGGAAACTAATGTAGGGATGGAGAAATCCTGATGTATAATTAAAAGTTATTAAGTTGGAACTCACTATGGATTCACATTAATATAAAAATTTATTCCTCTTTGCAGAGACAAATATGAGATTTGTACTCGATTTCTTGTATATAATCAGATATCCTACATTTTCTAGCTATTAATTTTCTTCCAAAGACTTTGGAATCTTATGTTTTACGTGAATTTAAAGTAAAAATTCCTGCCTTATGTCCTTGAAACAAGACTCCTCTTTCAAAGTAAACTCTGTAAGTAGCACAGGGAGGCGAGCATGGACTCTGTGGATTCTCTGGGTACCAAACTCATTTTGTTTTTCTTTTGCACATCATTCTTGCCAATTTCACAGATTTTTACAACGACCCCTGCTTTTTGAAAGTGCCCAAGAAGCATTAAAGTATGAAATGATTTTATAGAAAATAACAATAATTGTGGCTTTCTTTGATACTGCTTCTCAGTTTCTATGTTCAAGAGGAAGCAAATTATGTTTTGTCACAGACATGACTGGTCCTGAATATGAAAACTAGAAAAAAATATGGTTTACTTTAAAAAGTTTACATCAAAAGCAGTAGTCATTTTCAAAAAGTACTACGTGTTTTTCTGATCATAAATTAAATGCATGTTCATTAGACGTGACTTGGAGATCTAAATAAGAAAGAAAAGCAAATGATGATTTTTCAAATTCCTACTGCTCAGAATAAACTCCCCTTAACACAGGGATGTGTTTCTAGTCTTGACTACGCATGTAAATTCTATCATGGTTTGGGCCATGTTCTGCGTTCACTTTGTGATACTGCTTTTCACCTATTCCATTCCAAGACATTTTCCACATCACAATAATATTCTATCATGTATGGTTCTTGTATTTAACTACTCTATTGCACACTTAATAGAGATTTTCTTCATTTTGCTTTACATTCTTAAAAGTACTAAGATGACTACACATACGTATTTTGGTGCCCAAATGTTTGATTCTTTCTTTAGATGTTCAATTACTGCATCAACAATAACAATAATGTTGATCGCTCAAAAGACAAGTATTTTAGCATTAAAAATAAAAAGCAAAGATATGAATGGATAGCTAGCATTTTGAGAAACATTGCGAATGCACGTGTTCTAAAGTTTTAAAGAAGTGATGTTGACCATTAGCTTGGATTAAGGAATTTCTACACAGATAGCTAAGACCCTGCACACCTGCCCACAATGACAAGACAGAAAATTCTGGAATACACGGGTTTCAGTAACTGATGAGATACTGTAAACTTAAATCAATTTAGGAAATGTCAAAAAAAAATTTAGAAAATGTCGTTATAAATGGAATTTCTCAGGAATCAACCACTGAAATTACAATTGAAATTACAATTGAAATTGGCTCTCACTTCTCTTGCTTCCAGAATAAGCTACTCTGATGAAATAACTAATGTATTTGTGCAAAAGAAGCCGATGGATGTGTGTATATAATGAGACAATGAATTTTCATTTCCACTGAGGTATGTTTTTAATTACACCCGGAGTGGATTATTTTTCAAATGATGTCAGTTGTTCTATTTGAACATCAATGAATGGCCTTGGGCAGTCACTTCACAGTTTAGTTTCCAAGGTCTGAAACAATGATTTGGGGGAGAGGGAGCAAGTAGAAAAGAATGGGAAGTCTAGACTTCCTCTTCAAGTTACCGTGATTGCTATCATAAAGGCACAACTGAGGATAAGAGGTCATGTATTTTGGATTGCCAGTTCTTGCAAATTTTTACATAAATGTGGAGAAACTGCCAATAATATTTCAGTTTAAATTTGAAGTTCATTAAATCTTTATGTGAAAAAAAATCACTAAACCAGTACTATGGGGCTATTACATCCTGAGATGCTATTAATAAAAAACTTGTGTAAAATATTGGAATATTTGACAAATAAGGCACATCAAATCCATAATCAATCCTGAAAGGTTTGTCAAGAGTATTTTTCCACAACAATTAGTAAAGCTAAAAATAAAAGACCAAATTCATAAAATACCACAGAACTGGCTTTCCATTTGCTGGTAAAAATATTTTTTATACAATTTTAGTACTTTGCTTCCAATCTGAAATTATAAAATATTTATCTGCTCTTTGAAAATTTTATTTAAGATGGTAAGATTTAGAACAAACAAGAATCCACAAGTTATGAAATGTCTTTTGCAGAAAATTTTGATCAACGATGCAACTTGATTGACATAAAAAGAATCTATACACTGGCAAACAGGTATAATGTAATGTCTTTTTTTCAAAACAAATTCATTGAATAAGAAATATTTTTTAATTTTTTTTAACTATTACTACTACTTCTACTTTTAAATCTGCCATTCTCCTTGGTTGTTAGATTGTTTTAGAATGGTCGTTTGGAACAAATTTAATAAATAGTAATCCCAGCTATTCTGATTTAAAGTATCCTGACTTACATTATGACAATTTTTAAAGTTCTTTTCTAGAACCTTTGCCTTTTTTTCCTTTTAAAAAAATAATCCTGGAGTCCTTGTCACCTCTCCTGTGCTCTCATTCTCCTCTTTTTCTGGTATCTCTAATCTGGATGCTTATTTTTGACAGTTGATCTTTTAAACTGAAGTTTTTAAACTGAATCTTTTAAATGTTAGTTTGTAATTTTCTGTCACATGCTTTGCTTTGATGACAATTGTACATGGCCCACATTAATTCTACCCTTATAGATCTGACCTGTTCTGACCGCAGCTGTCATATGATAAGGTTGTATTTCTAACTTTCCATAAATGAAAAAAAAAAAAAAAATCTGCTCGGCTCCTCTTTTCAAACTTCCCACCCATTATTGCCCTGCCTTCGAGCAAGCAAATCAGGAACAACCTTTGATCATTTTTCTTTCATCTTACTTGGCTAAATTTACTTTTGGCTTCAGGAAACTTCTAAAATTCATCCCTTTCTCCATAAAGCTATTACTGGGAAAACTTCACACTTATTTTAATGTTGCCATTTTGATTCTCGCAAATTTCTCCTTCACGGCATATATTCTGTCAAACTTTAGTGTGAACAAAATATCTATAAAAATATTTTTTCTAATTGAAATCATTTAAGTCATTCCTTCAGTCTTTCAGGTTGAGTCAATACTGGCTTTTATTCTCTTACGTTCTTCTTAACTGTACGCCCACCATCCATTCTTTCCTAATCCACTTTGTGGTTGCTTTTGTTTTTCACTCACTATGTATCCGTTTTACTTTCTTCAGGCCTACTTAATTATTCCTATTGAGGCACATTCTAAATTAAAGAAGATGGATAAATTTTCCTCACCAAGTTTTATTGCCAAATAACCAATAGTTCACTTAAAATGACAAACAATGGACAATTTTTAAGTCTAAGTATTCTTTAGTCACCTTTAAGCAAACTGCAGTAGTTTTTCAACTTAATTTTTTTTTTTTTGGCCAGGGCTGGGTTTGAACCCACCACCTCCAGTATTTGGCGCCAGCACCCTACTCCTTTGAGCCACAGGCGCCGCCCCAACTTTTTAAACTCCTGACATCACACTTTATTCTATATTCTCTCTTGCCTTGCCCCCTACGAGGAAGAAGCTCTTTAAACTTTGTGTATTTAAAATTTCTTTCAGTTTGTTTGTTGGTATCACAAGAATATACATAGACATGATTATTAGAAAAAATGCTTAGGTTCTTTCCTTAAGGTGAATCCAAAAAACTCCTTACTTCATACATAATGTAGTTTAGCAATGGTACTAATGTTATTACTGTACCTAATTTCATGAAATTATTTTTCATAAAAAGTACATTTATTGAGTTTCACTATGCCTACAAGAAACCTCGCCATACTCCTGGTAATAAGAGTGCTCCTTACCCAATCTGGCTGGGTGACCTTGAACAAGTTACTTCACCTCCGTACCCCTCAGTGTCTTCATGTGCAAAATGAAGACTAAAAATAGCACCTGTTTAATAGAATTGCTGTGAAAATTAAATTAGGGAATCCATGTAAAGAGTTAATCACTGATGAAAGAAATTTTCTAGAAGCATCTAAGTTCTTCATCATCATCATTATTATTGTTGTTATTATTTTCTTTTTTGAAACGGGTTCTTGCTCTGCCATCCAGACTAGAGTGGCATCATCACAGCTCACTCGTTATTTTTAAGTGGAAAGAAGTTGATGTCTCCCTTGCTGAGCTTGAACAAAAAACTATGTAGCCCTTGTTTCTGACAAAGGGCTTCTAACTACGGACTGGCTGAACCAGACAGTGGGGAAAGGTGAAGAAAGAGATGGGAAGAACCTGGTTCCTTGGAGACACCGTTCAGCTGCAGAATCAAACCTGAGATCCATCCTCGTTGAGGACATCCTGCTACGTAAATTTATATACTGGTTCCATTATGAGTTGAAGTTTCTATTGATTTAAAATGAATACCAATACAGAATTTGGTGTTAGAGAACTTTTTTTTTTTTTTTTTTTTTTTTTTTTTGGCCAGAGCCACCACCTCCTGAATATGGGGCTGGTGCCCTACTCCTTTGAGCCACAGGCACTGCCCAGTGTTGGAGAACTTCTGAGGAGAAGTGCAGTAGGCTACAGATGGGGTGATGAAACTTAGTCAAATAGGAGCCCCACTCACACCTGTGCTGCTGTCAAGTCAGGGGACCCCTGGCGGCCAGTGCAGCCAGCCTCACCTTCTGGATCTGGCCCTCTGAGTCTGGGGAAGCAGAATTGGAATGCTTAGAAAAAAGAAAAATCAGGAGTGTGGTAATATAAGAATATATTATTTTCCCAGAAGTAGTCCATGCCTAATACATTACATGTTTCTGAGAGATTGATGCAATTGAGGAATAAGAGCCTGGATACTTGTCTCTCCCTGTTCTTACAAATGAGAAAACTTTATTGCTGGCATTATGAATAGACAGAAAATTAAATAAAGGATTTAGGGAACATATGGCAAGAGAGAATTATTGCTATAATTCTATTGCATGAATTTGTTCCTTTAGCTTTTATCAATTATCCATACAGAAATGGAGATCATACTTAAAGATTAAGAATTCCTTAATTTAAAAATAATTGGGTATTGGTCTTTATACTAGGGCATAGGACGGTAATTCTTGAATTGTTTTTATAATATCTTTATTAGCAAAATTATTTTTTTTCAAATATGTAGTGCTTAAAATCTGCAGACCTTGACAAATGTATTAACTATCTATTAAATAACATAGGTTTCTGGGTATATAGACAGGGAAGAAGCATAATATTGGCATTGCCTATTGGCTTAAAGGTTCCCTTCGGAGTTTGGTAAGTTTTCACTCAAAGCATGCAGTTTAAATATAATGAATATTGGTGGCACGAATAAATAAGATGGATTATCTGGAATAATGTCCAGAAAACTGGTAATGCTGTACCATTTAAAAATGGATTTTTTTTTTACATTTTGTAACAGGAAATAAATGATCAGATAAACCTGCAAGACTACTCCCTATATTACCATAACCAAGAGCACCATTAACAAAGCCAGTGTTTACTCTCCTGAAATGCAGCTGTCAATGAAAATTATTTACCCAGGTGCTCTACCCGTAAGATAACAAAATCCCCCCAATTAGGGTCAAATCAAGAAAAGAGCTGGATGATTATTTCTGACCTGCTCTATTCTTCATAGCTGTCCCGTCTGCTGACTCTCTGCCCCAACTCCTTGTCTTGGCCCTGCAGGGACACTGAGGTCTATGGCTCGGACCCTCGCTTTGAATCAGTCTCGCCTTTCAGCATTTCCAGTTCTTGGTATAATCAAGTCGGTCTTCCGGGTAGATTACCCCCGCCTGGCCTTTATGTTGGCCATAATTTGCCAAAGCCAAGGAATCTATGCTTTTCCTTTATTCTTCAAGCATAATAGTTTCCAAAATTGGTGAAAAGTCTAAGTTCCTATAGATAACCCTAAATTCTTTTTATCATTAATAAGAAATGTGGCAGTATCATTAATAAGAAATGTGGCATAAAGATGAACATTATCTTAAGCAACAGACTGGTGGCATAAATAATAAGTGTTTATAATTACTATAAATAGATAAAAATTTGGTCATTATATTAATTACACATAAAACTTTCAAATAAATATGCTTCATGTTATAGTCTGTCATTTGCTAGTAGTTCAGAGACTGCAAGTAAGGAACGCTGATTGCTTTTGAGAGACATTTATTTCCCCTTCCTGCCAAGTAAGGGTAATATTTGGATAAAGCAGTTAATTTCAGTGCATGAATGTAGGGTGTGAAAATATAAGTTGTGATTATACATCAAACAGGTGCTGGGACTACGGGTGCTAGACTACTAAAAGCAGCAGGGATTACAATTTCATCTCATCTGCCTTGAACTTTTGGGATTTTTCTTTAGATAAAACAAAGTCTACAAGAGTTGGGGTGCTGAGAATTCAATTTCCTGAAAGTTTGAGCATGTCTTTTCTCTAATTTTTCTTTTACTAATGTCTAACATAGAGGCACATTTTCAGGTTATAACTAATTGTTGAATCAGTGAATAAAGCGAATTAAAAAGTGAGGATCAGAGCCAACAGACCTGTGAGGCAGCAGAGCTTGAAAACAGGGACGGGCAAGAGCTGGTCCAGTTTTGTGTGACATCCATCTGCACATAATGAGCTGCTTGTGTCCAGGCATGTCTTTGGTAAAAAGACCATAGATGCATGCACTGAGATACTGAAAAATCAAATAGAATATATTTATATTATGAGGAGACAGGAAAAACGTGATAGCAGGAAAATCATGTGACCTCATTCAAAACTGTAGTTTTTTTTTTTTTCTTCCTTTCAAGTTTCCCTTGAAACTTTTCCTGCTTTGTTCACAGGTAGTCAGACTCCCTATAAAGTGTGCACTGTTTCTGGTACCTACATTCAGGGCCTTTGCTGGAGCTTGGCACTGAGCAACGGTGATACTCTTTTCTCTTTCCTGGAGCTGAGGTCATTCAAATCATTTATTATTGAAAATTCAGGAACATTGAATTGTCTCAGCAATTTTTTTTATTTCTGCTAGAAATGCATTTAGAGATGAATACTTTGTGAATGACTTTCCCCTTGTATCTGTGGCTTCCTTCTCTACACATAATGGATAAATTCTGTGTGAGCCTTTTCACATTTACCGTAAAAAGGCAGCAAATAGCCAAATAGAATTGATTCAAACAGAATTGTACTCTTTTGTTCGTGTTCCAATTCTGAAGAGGGAATACTGTGTGAACAAAGTACATTTCCTATTAATTCCTCTTGTGAAAGCCAGTATGAACACGTGCTGGGAATGGAAACTCAGATAATATCAAAAAGCAACCCATCTCCAGGATTACTGACTTTATTAAAATGTGTGAACTACTTATAACAACACCTGGCCATAGAGTTTGTGCTCTATGCATGCGAAAACCAAAAATATAGACATACCAGCAAAGTTCTGATAGTAAGAGGCTTAAATTCTAAGGAACAGGTAAATTTCAAAGCCTGTGATATTACATAAGAAAATATTTTCATTGTTTTTTACATGATTCTGGAGGCAATAAATAACAATTTACTACATTACAGTATTTCTTTTTACTTCCATGTAAATAGGTATTTTTATTATTTTATTATTTAATCTCTGGAAAATCTTTAGGTCTCTAAGCTCTTTTGCCAGAGGAAAGACTGTCTCGGCTCAACTCATTCACTGACACCAATCAGTGGCTCTTTTCCTTCAATCCACCCTTAATGGGAACTCTGGAGATGGCGGTTCTCAAAGGTTCATCACACAGGAACCACATGAGGGCTCTGTTCATTGTAGCTGGGCCTGGAAAGATTCCGAGATTTTTGCTTAGCTAAAAGCAGGCCCTGGGCTACGCAGCTTGATAAGCCCTGTCAGGCATTCCTTATTCAGGGCATGTCTAAGAGCACAGAGCGTAACTGTCATCACCCTTTTATAGATGAGGCAATATGGAAACCGAGAGATGTTAAATTACAGGATTGAAGGTGGCACAGCTAATTGTCTAAAAGCTAAAAGAAGCACGCTGAATACAGTTAACTTTCTTTGAAAAATTAGAAATTTCATTAGAAATTCAAGTTTATGGACAACGGTAGTGTGTAAATAGTGTCCAGTTTTAACCTTATATAGGACACTATTTTTATTCTTTGCTTTGTTCTTCAGTCTACTCTAGTTATTCTGAATGTTGTTTTGTATATTTTAATTTCACTTAGCAAACTACCTACAGTGTGCAAGGCATCACAATAAAATAAACATTCATTTTTATCTCCTCTCTTCATATTTACTGGGGACATTTTTATTTTATATTAAATTATAGCTCAAAACAAATAAGAAAATTATAGTTTATGAAATTTGATATAAGATACACATGACTACTTAATCATATTTAAAAATCACCATATTTTAAATAGATTCAGCAAATTAATTAGATACTTAGGTAGCATAAAACTTTAACATATTGAGGTACACTTTTTTTTTTTAGAGAGACAGAGTCTCACTTTATTGCCCTCGGTAGAGTGCCACGGTGTCACACAGCTCACAGCAACCTCCAATGGCTGGGCTTGGGCGATTCTTCTGCCTCAGCCTCCTGAGTAGCTGGGACCACAGGCACCCGCCACAACGCCCAACTGTTTTTTTGTTGCAGTTTGGCCAGGGCTGGGTTTATGGGGCCAGCGCCCTACCCACTGAGCCATAGGCACCACTTGGTATACATTTTTAATATAGCCATTTTTCTGTTCATAGTTATAATATGCTTCTGGCAATAACTACTGTACTACAGAACATTTGTACCTAATTTCATCTTCTGTTGTTCTGTTCTAAATTTAAAACTCATATCTCAAATACAAATTTCTCCATTCAGTTTTGGCCTGAAACAAAACTCACTATTAGATGTATTTCTCAGAAAAGATGGATTAAAAATAGGCATGTTGCTGCCCACTTTTTCCTCTAACACAAGTTCATCCACCTGCCACACAAACACTGTCGACGGCTCTCCTAAACAGGCATCATGGTCATTCCATAGGAACTCTTCAGTATAGAAAGAAATTCATATGTGGATTTTACATAATTATTCACGTAATGGACCTTTTCCATGTACTATACTCTTTGCTATGAATTTTAAAGAAATTATTCTCATTTAATTTTCACAACAGCCCTAATTACAATCTTCATTTTATACACATGAAAACTGAGATTTGGAGAAGTTAAGTAACTTTTCCAAGCTGACACGGTCCTTAACCAGCAAAACTTGCATCTGAGTTGAAGAAATCTGATTCTAGAATTTACAGTTTTAATCACAATGCTGAAGTATAAGGCTGTAGGACCTTGAAACTCTTAAATAACTCATTTAGAGGAATGAGAAGTTAATTGTGTAGAAGACGTGTGTGCCTCCAGTTTGAATTCAACGGGATTGAATTTCAAGAAGGGGTTTCTATACTTCCCTTACTATTCCCACCAAGCATTTCTGCCTGATGATTCATGTTCTAAAGACATGTGGAGAAGTAATATACTCAAAAGAGAATAAGCTCTTCACAGCACAGCTTTCTTCTAGCAGTTTCCTGAACGTCCACTTCTATCCAGTATTATTTTTCATAAAAATCCTGATTGATTTTCTTGACTTTATATAAGGAAACATTACATTTTGCTTCATCAAAGTATTTCACATGGAAATTAGATGTCTAAAAGAAAGAACACTCACACGGAGCAACCCATTCAAATATTAGTATTTGCACAGACTGGGTTTGAAAATTAGTTTCCAGAATAATCTTACTCCTTCTTAATTCTAAGACACATGCATAAACATTTCAACTGCCATTTTCCTGTTTTTTTATTCCTTTCATCTACAGAGATGCTTAAAGAAAAGCTGTATAAAAGGGAAGACAGCCAGGGCTGGCACACGATGACATTCAAAACCGGGAGAGATCATTATGGATGTGAGAGGCGCCTTTCAGTAACGCATGAAGACACAGCAACTCTATGAAGTGTTCGGAAAGGAACAATAAATAAAGTGAAGTTTCTGTCTCCCAAATACATTTTCACATGATTACTGCATCTGGTGCATTAATAAACCCATCAAACCAAGAAATAAACCAAAGGAAAGAATTTGTTTGAAGATGGATTAAAAAGCAAGAGCAGAAAAAGGATGAAGACAAAAAGCCTCTGATGAGTTTACCATGAAACATGTAAGGCAGACACTCACCTCCAACTGGGATTTCAAATCTGTTTATCTGGAGGTGTCATTAGATAGCATAAAAAGCAGTGCTGAATACAGTGACATTTCTAAAAGAGAATCAAATCCTGAAATCATTGAGGACAAAGAGCTTTAGTTATCTGAAGATACAGTATCAGGCATTCAGTTTTAACTCTTAAAATGAAGTATGATTCATGAATAAAAGCTATTGATTTTCAGCCTAAGCAGAATAATTTTAGAGAACAGGTAAGAATTAGAGTAAATAAGAATGCTATAATTTCTAATGAGCATACACGTGTCTAAAGATTCTTTCACAGTAAATAATCGGGTGTGACTTTTGTAGCAGGGAGTGGAGCACTAGCTGAGAAAATGAAAGTATCGTCTACGCACCCAGCTCAGCTCATCCTCATAAGACACATGAAGATGTGATTTGAAAACATTTGTTTTTGCTTCAAAGAGATAACAATGTAACATTAGATACCCTCTGACCCTTAGCATATAAGGTCCCGGCAGGTCCGGCCTCTGAGGCTGGGCACTTCCTCCCCAAACGCTGTTCATCCTCTCTTGGCCTAACTGTGTCTTGCCAGAATTCGTCTTCACATCACCTCTCCCAGAAAGCCACTCCTGACTTCCTCCCTCCAACTCAGTCTGGGGCTTCCCATGGTACCTGTGGTGCCCCACTGAAACAAGCTTCCCTGTAATTCCTGTTACCCTCTCTCTTCCCCAAGGGATGCTGAGTTCCTGAGTTGCCATTCCTATAATGATAGTTCAGTGTTTTGAACGGCATCTCTCAGAGGTGTCCGAACAACATTCCGATATGGGCCAATAAGAACAGAATCCAGGGTTTTCCGTGTCCCTGGGGCCTATGGCACAACATTTTCAGGTCATATTTATAAGAACAACTAAGCTTGATTTCTGCAATTGATAAGGCCAAAGACTTAAAGGCCAGTAACAAACTGAAATGTACTTCAATTCCACACACAACCAGCATTATACATTTATGGATTTTTTTTCTTAATACAGCCCTGTGTGTCATTTTTTAAAAATAGGGAGCATGGAAAGACAACTTCAGAAATTTGAAGCAATTTGAAAATTAGTATTACGGTCTTGGGCACAATTAGAATTTCAAGGCAGAAAGAAATTTCTAAGCCTACCTTGTCCAAATCCTTTATTTTACGGAGAGGTAACCTGATCTTCTCAAGGTTACAGTGCAATAAATGCCGGAATACAGATCCAATCCCAGGTGCTCTGACTATAAACCCAGCACCCTTCCAGGCTATCACAGCCCCTTCCACAGTGCAGTGGAGTCAGCCTGCACTCCGGCTCGCAGTCAGCAAGAGGAGCATCATGTTTATTGCTTTTCAGGGGCGTCAAACCTTTTTTTTTCTTCCCCTCTTTCAATGTGCTATTTTAAGAATGAGAATTGTCTTGGGTCACCTATTAAACACACAAACTCTAACGAAAGCTGACTAGCAAAAGGAAGGTCCAGGCATACTTTTTGTGATATCTGACACCACAGATAAGCAAAAAAAGTCCTCACAAAATCAGCACATGGCCTCCGGTTGGACACTCCTGCTTTATATAGTGTAAACACAGAAGAAAATGTCTCTGGCCATTCATGATGCAAATTCTGTCCACTGTTATAAGGAGGTACCACTAGAATTAAATGAGTAACTCTTTGCATGAGATCATCTGGAAGAAGGCATAGGAATGAATGCTGGATGACCAGTAGAATACATAGGGATGTGGTTTTAGGGTAGAACTGATCTCCACAGTTTGTAAAGTTTCACTTAACCCTGAAGGTGGATTTTCAGAATTAGGTCAGAGTCTCTAATCTCAGTGTGTATGGGGTTTGTGTGTATGGGGCGTGGTGGCTGGCAGGAGAATAATGTAGAACAGTGGCTCTCTCTTCCTAATGCCTCGGCCTTTTAATACAGTTCCTGTGGGTGGCGACCCACAGGTTGAGAACTGAGGCAGAAGACTGGGAAAATAGATTTGCCACTACTCTACTTTTTTCCTCCCTTGAAAATTATTGCTGAGGGACTTCTCCCTCAAAATAACATTAATAGTCCTTTAACATAATATTTTACTTTGAATGTTTTATAAAGATTCACATTATGTAGCATTAAATGGGACGGAACAATTGTCACTTTAAAAATTTCCCTATCACCAATCAATTTTGTTTGCATTTTTCTTAATATTGATCTCGCCAGCATTGAGGTTTGAATACTTCTTGATATCTCTGCCGAATTCCCCTATTTCTCTCATTTGAATGCAATGCTCTAGAAGCACATCTTCTTCAGAGCACCTCTTCACCTCACCTTTCTTTGTTATCTGCTCTTTCAGAAAGTCACAATAGACGGGACAGGAGCTGAGCAAGCTCCTCCATCTCCATGGAAGGTTTTCCTCTCGGCGTCTCTAGAGCCCCTTCCACGTTGTTAACAGGCCTCGGTGATTTGCAGCGCTGGCCCAAGCTGCTTTGTTCACTTGATATCTTAATAGAACACCTATCTTCTTTCCTAACAGACCTAATGCGTGTTCCACAGTGTTTGTATATTAATGGTTTAGCCTAATTTTCTTTGAATGCCTTTTCATCAATTCAGTTGTAAAACTATGAAACTTTTCATATAAAAACATCACAAAATTCACTTAAGCACTGTTATGGGAACACAAAAAAATGCTAAATATTGATCTAAAAGTACACAAATTAGAAAGCAATATCCATCTGGCAAAGAATTGCTTCATAAACAATCGTTTATGTTAATTATGTTTAATTACGTTTCTTCTAAAAGCCTGGCATTCTCTATACATTAAAAATATAAATTTCAAACAAAATGCTTTCTATTTGAAGATTTTTGAAAATTCTTCACAAATATAAGTAGATAAAGTAATATATTTTAATTGGGAAATAATTCTTTTGACAGTGTGCAATCTTACGTATATTTAAAAGAGATAATTCATGGTTCTAAACTCTTTCTTTGGCTATATCCTCAATCTTTTCTACTTTTCTACAATTATAAACTTTAAGCTTCAAAGTACTTTACGAATATATTTCTTGTTTTTTTTTTTACACATTTACTGTAGTTTAATAGACTTAAGCACTTGCAAACTTTTATGGACTTTGCTCCTTTTAAGCAAAGATGCCAACCATATTGACAAAGTTTGGAAAACAGTTTCGAGATGGCATCTGAGGTATGTTAAAATTATATAAATGGTATAATGAATGACCAATTTTGTGTTAACAGCAATTGAACTGTTGAAGGTAATGCTATGTAGGATTCTGTGGCCTAATGTCAATTCTAAGTACCATAGTCCATGATTTGCTGAAGATTACGTTAGACTAGTACAGCAATCGAAGAAAATGTGGCCAATAGAACAGTTAGTGGTGGCCAACAGGAACACGAAGCAAAAGCAGGTGTGAGCGTTATCAGGAGGAAGACTGACCCAGAGACTGAGAAGCAGTTACCCAC
>NW_003852502.1:4083235-4084646 GCF_000181295.1 Otolemur garnettii | reverse complement strand
GGCTTCCTGGATATGCTGGAGTAAAGGGGGTAGGTTTATTTACTTTGGAGTGGGATGGAATGGGGTAGAAGTCCTAACTCCACTATTTACAAGCTGAATGTCCTATCAATCTGAGTCAGTTTCTTCATTGTAAAATAAGGATTAAAAACAGTATTTGCACTATAAGGATTTTGTGAAGATTAATTACACCAGGTATTCCAAAATTACCTGACAGAGAGATTATATTTAATATTTGGTAATTATTGTTATCATGCTTGATGGCAAAATTTGACTCCCTTATGATGCTGAAATATTATTGAGAACAGGGGCTTTTGTACTTATATTTAGTACTTAACATAATAAATATTTCTTAAACTGCTCAATTGAATACAGTTAATAATCTTTCTGTGTAAGGGGTATTGGCATAGAAATTCTTGATGACATTTCTCTGTTTTGTGATAGAACAGTTGAATATCATTTTCATACTTTTGTATTATAAAATAATATAAATTGGTTTCTATTATATTTTTAAGCATTAGGCATTTTTAAATAATTAACATTTATATTTGACATTTTATCAGCATTTTGTTAAGATGATTAAACTAGATGTCTTAGAATTGTCAGGTTTTATTTTCCTTTTTTAAGAGAGTATCCCCCTGTCACCCATGTTGTGGTATTATAGTGTGATCATAGCTCACAATAACGTTCAACTCTTGGGTGAAAGTGATTCTCCTGCCTCAGTCTGCCAAGGTGCTGGGATTACAGGTGTGAATCACTGCACCCATCAGCATTCTTACAATTTGCTCCTGGAACACACCTCAGATTTTCTATTTTACAGAGGTAAACCATTTTCCTTGTGTTTTTTATTTGGGCCTTGAAAGTTCATACATAGGTAGCATTAATAATTTTCCTTTCTAACATATAGAATGGCATTTAATAAATCTGCTCTCATGGGACTATGACATGAAAGACGCATGATTTTTTAAGACCCTTGTACTGACTGTCTGCTTAGGCACCTTCAAATCTTCTGCAATGAATAAGAGGAAGAGCTAAAAGGCCTTAGGTGTAACTTCATCTATCTTCCCCTCTTTTGTTCTTTATAAATTCCTTTGGAAAAGTGTCCTGGGCCATGCTCCCCCCGCCCCCCAAGCTGGCTCACAACATTTTTAGAAAAGTAGTTTTTAATAGGCACAGAATTAAATACTTTAAGTAACTCTAATACTATAATTCCTTTATTTCTTTATTCAGCAAGCATATGTTGATCACCTATTGTGTATTCCCAGCAGAAATGAGGGAAACAAAAACTAATACAAAAACTCATACAATTTCATGAAAGTTATTCTCTGCTATACAGTTTTGTAAATAAAATCCATACCCACTTCATTTTCAGAAGTTTGAACAAAATTGTAAATGCTGTTTAGGCTAATAAATA
>NW_003852502.1:4071980-4082729 GCF_000181295.1 Otolemur garnettii | reverse complement strand
TTAATATTTTATTCTTTAAATTTATGTTGAGACTTCTACCCAACAGCAACCAAGCACTGAGTGTAATACTGGAGACTACAGAGAATCTGCCTTCATAATTCATGGAATCCATATGGTATTTCAATATATGAAAGCATTTTAGAATGACATAAAGTTAAAAGAAAAAAAAAACTATGATTAAGAATATAGACTAAAATGCAACATGAAAGTTAGAAAGGGGAGAAAAATCGCTTCATGATAACCAAAATTTCTTGCAAGAAATAAAAATTTAATTTCACACTCGGAGAAAAAACGTTTTATACTTCATCATTTTGTTAGTGCTCCAAGTGCCCCCCTCCCTCCCGCTCCCGCGCTGGAATCCAGGCACGTTGCTCCCTGCCCGTCTGGGGGATTTCCTTCCCTCCTTGTCCGGCCTCCGTCTTACCTGCAGGCGGCCAACAGTAGGGGGCGCCCTCCTGAGGAAAGACCCGGACTCTGCCGCCTCGCGCGAGGCCAGGGCCCGCTGACTGGGCACCTTTCCATGTGGAGGCCGCTTCCCTGGCGTCTCTGGAGCCGCTTCTCCGGGCAGGAGCGCCCCGGCCGAGGATGAGCAGGCCGGAGGGCCTTCTGGGGTTTGTGGTCTCTGAGCCTCTCGGTCCTCAGTCCCCCAGCGGTGGCCGGTGGGCGCTGGCGGGCAGCTCCCGGCTCTGGCTCTGGCACTCTGCGCCCCGCACTCAGTGTCCCGGCTCTCCGCGCCCGCCTGAGGGCGCTCCTGGAGGGCGGGGCCGGGCCTGCACGGCCTTCCCCAGCGCGCCCCCTCGCGGCGGGCGGGCTTCCTGCACCTGGAGCTGCGCGCGCCGTCCACGTGCCAGGGGCTGAGGCCTGAGCTCGCGATATCTGCGGGGCTGGGTCGGCTCCACGCACTGGCGCTGGCCGGCGTTTGTGTTGACCTCATTGATTCAGCCGCGTCTGCCGAGGAACCCCCGAAGGAAGCATCGGCCCAGTGTGTGCGCGTTTCTCTGGTATGTCCCGCGCTCCGAGCCTGTTTAAAGCTGGCGTGACCAGCCGCACGGCCTCCGAGGCTTCTTGGAGGAGGAGGGGACGCCGGCTTCGAGGCCCTGCTGGGGTTGGCGGAGCCGTTTCCTGAGATCGTTTAGGAAGCACCGCGCTGTCGGGGGAACTGGGTAAAGTGCAGTTGGTGTCGGAGGTAGGACAGACGCGGTGTCCTCTCAGGGACTCGCGGGCTTGTGTTAGGTGCAGAGGAACAACGAGTCATCAGGGAAAGGACAGGTGTCTAAGAAGGAGCGGAGTAAGTGGTGTCGGACGGGGGTTCGGCAGGCAGGCGGCTGCTTAGGAAGAGGCGAGGGACAGATATTGGGGAAATAGGGCAGGCGTGGGGACTGTTACAAATGAGAGGATTCCTAAAAGGCAGAAAACCGGGCATGCATGAGAAAACAATGCTTTAATGAGTCTGGATGGTCCAAAGGGGCAGAAAATCAGTCTGGACTAGGGATTGACCTCAAAGTCGTTTGAATAACTTCATAGTCTGAAATTGCAGAGATGTAGTTTACACTTGAGTTCCGTCAGGAACCACCAATAATAGAGCAATGTGCAGTTGTTTAATATTCATAAAAATGCACGTAATATAGAAAAACACATGGACTCTTCATAAACAGGATACATTGTTCAATGGCAAATTTGTGTCAAATTTATAACACCCACATTGGTCACTTTCAAGGGCTTGTTTGTATTGCTTTATTTTCTCTCTAAAATCGGAAAATTATACAGTGTATTATGTGACTGGATGAGACTTTGTCTCTTGACAGAGATTTGTGAAGTTCTGTCTACTATTCTATTTATTTTTATTTGGGAAGACTTAATGCTTCAGAAGAGTTTTAGATCAAATGGAACAAAAAGCATGTAAAATCTGGATGACATTGGGGGCAGGGCAGTGGATCACAAATGACAGAATTCAAATGTAAAATTAGGAAATGAAGATCAGAAGGACAGACTGACTCTAAGTGTTTGTTATTCTTTTTCTAATGAATGACAATCTTAACGGCAGTATGGATTTAGAATCAACTTTCTAAAAACCGTACTTTGTAGGACATGTTAGAAAATATTATACTGTGTATTGCGAAACGGGAGAGAATATTTTAACTCTTTAATAGAGCATGTGCACATTAAACTCTGCTGTACCAAGATGCTTGAAACTGAAGATCAGAGTCATAATTAGCAGAGCCAGTTATGGGCTGGATTACTTGGGAGCTTTATTAAGGTCAACGTACATATGACTGCATTGTGGAAAGTAGATCAGGAGGGGGTTGAGAGACCAGTTAGAAGGCCGCCGTAGTCAGAAAGACAAGCTGTATTAATGGTTTGAGGAGAAAGTAGACACATGTTTAGATATATTATAGGGCGATAATCAAGGGACTAGTGCTACCAAGGTTAGAGAGCAAAGGCGGGGAGGGGTGCTGGTCAGGATCAGGAGCCACAGAGAAGCAGAATCCTGGAGGGTTTTGCAAGCAGCCTTGATGTTTGGTGATTCTGCTGTCATTTGTAACCTTGGTAAGAACAGATGGGGGTGGGTATTGGAGAGGATTTTGTTTTGTTTTTCTTTTCAAGCTGAGAGCCACCTGAGCATGATTCAGTAGTGAAAGGCAGAAGTCAGTACAGGCATAGAGATTGAAAGGGCAGGAAAGAGATCATTGGTGGAAAAGGTACAAGGGTTTGGTATGTAATTAGTGCATGTACTTAGACTACTGATTTTAGGGTATAAGGACAGAAGACATGGGCCATTATATTTGGGGAACATTGTCATCAAGTAACCCGAGCCTTCTTATGTGCCAGCAGAGTGCCTCGGTCCAGCTGGCTCATTCTTTGTTCAATCATCATGGCATTTCTCAGAACTCACTGCATGTTAGCCTTAGAGATTTCTGCTCACAGCAGCCAAGTAAGGGGCTCTGTGAAGCCCCCTTCACCTACCTCTAAGGGTCATAGACATCAGATACCTGGTTAAATAAGGAATTTAATCGTGCCCACTGATAGGAAAGAAGGGTAAAGAAGAGTATGGAATATTAAGTGCACCTGTTATTGCAAGGCACTGACATGACCTGAGGCTACCGAGGGAGGCATTAAATAGAATGTTGAAGCTGATACCTAAAAGAGATCTCTCTTGTTACCAAGTCACCCCACCCTTCCTCGTGCTGCCTTCTACTGCCCTGTTAACCATCGCAATTCTGGTTCTCTATTCACGGTTGGCCTTTGTCTTTTGAGCATCTGAAATGTATTTTGCTAGCAGGTTGGTGGGGTAGGGAAACTTTCAGGAACTAAGGCTTTGCAAGGAACTAAGGTTTTGCTCAAGCCAAATATTGCTGCATTTTGGTGACTTAATGTCAACCAAGTGGCCATTTAATTTAATTCATGCTACATTGATTCCCATTAGGAAAAGAAAGGGGTTTTGGGAAGGGCAGATC
The DNA here is from genome assembly GCF_000181295.1 of Otolemur garnettii. Classification (NCBI taxonomy): domain Eukaryota; kingdom Metazoa; phylum Chordata; class Mammalia; order Primates; family Galagidae; genus Otolemur; species Otolemur garnettii. The sequence goes on along the minus strand of NW_003852502.1, from coordinate 4,079,274 downwards.
GATGGTCAGCCACAGTCACCATCGACTAAGCCTCTTAACATCGTTTGGAGGAACCACAGTGAGCACAGGGCCTGTCACTTCTCATTAGGAATTCTTGGTAACAGCCAATGAAAGCTGGTGGGTTTTTTTTTTTTCCTTTCATTTTAAATTTTAATGCTCTCTAGGTCAAGTGATTGGGGAGTGAACATCCACTCATGGGTCTGCAGGGCCCTGGAGGTACCACGCTGCTGTGATTTTGCATTTATGGAGCACTTGAGTGTTAGCTAAGTGCTTTATAATCAATTGTATTGTTCTCTTTAAAAGATAGCCTAAAATCAACCCTGTCAAAATTTGTTTGGTATGATTCAGAGAAAAAGATCTTTTCTTTAAAGTGGGCCCTCTATGCTGTGGCAGAACTCAGATCAATCAGAAGACTAGATGTAATATAGAGCAATGTGAAAACCATCCAGAGAAAGTGTTAGTAAATAGTCTCCATGGAACACTTTTTGTTGCCTGCTTTTACAATAAAAGGAAACAAACAAAAAAACAAAACTTTCAAAGCAAAAATAACATCCTATTGGAAGCCATCCCCCTATTATATGGTTTGTACTTAGAGAACACGGGAATGTTTTGTAAGTGACAGTATGTGGCTTTAATATAACATCTTTTAACATTAGGTTTTATTTTGAGCAAGAGTTGGCAAACTTTTTCTGTGCAATGCCAGAAAAAATAAATATTTATTTAATGCAGTAAATATTTCAGGCTTTGCAGTCCATGCTGTTCCTGTCAGAACTATTCAGCTCTGACGTTGTGGTACAGAAGCAATCTCAGGTAAACAGATGGGTATGGCTGCCTCAGTGAGACGTGGCTTATAAAACAGGCCACCCAGAGTTAACGTGTGGTCTGTAGTCTTCCAACCTCTGATGTATAGCACCTCTGAGATTCCTTACTGAACAGGGAATACTGTGGATTGGAATGATTGACAGGTGGTTAAAAGATCCATGAAGGCGGAGATGAACTTGCTATGTCCCTGTGTCTAGCCCAGTGCCTGACAGGTAGGAGCTAATCAAACATACCTGTTCAACAAAAGAGTAGGTAGCAAGGATACCTGGTGGAAAATTACCTAAGTAGGGCTAGATGGTTCTGTATTGAGATTTTTCAGTTCTATGATGTTGACGATATTACCCACTTCGGATAAATCAGTACAGTTGGCTCTCCTTATCTGCCAGTTCTACATCCAGAAATTCAAACAAATTAAAAAATATAGCATAACTACATGGTACTTAAATTGTATTAGGTATTATAGGTATAAGTAATCTAGAGATGATTTAAAGTATAAAGGAGTAAGTGTGTAGGGTATATGCAAATACCACAGCTTCTACATAAGGAACTTGGGGATCTGTAGCTTTTGGTGTCTGTGGGGTAGGGAGAGAATGGGCCCTGGAACCAGTTCCTATGGCTAAGATTACTAAACTTGTCATGGGAGGGTGTCTGTACCCCAGCTGAATCCTGAGTTCAGAGCACAAATCCAGGGAAGAGGGCTGAAGAATGAAGAAGAGCCAGGGAAACAGAATGATGGTGACAGACTGGTGACAGACAGGTCTAAACCTCCACCAGTGCAAACACAGATTGCATCCTTTGGATGGGGCTGAGAGCAAACATCTGTCAGCCCCTCACGTGGTCTGGGCTTTCATCGTGTGTCCTCAGCTTCTGTGGCTCTGTTAGCATCCGCCCTGCCTGGCTTCCTCTTGTCCCTCGGGATCAGCCCTCTCCCCAGGCCTGTCCATCCTGCACGTCTCCCAAGGGCACAGGGCACAGCTCCTGCTGGGGGTCCTCTCCTCCCGTGGTGCTTTCTTTCAGTTTTGGTAACTGTCCCTTCCCTCTCATACCTTTAGGCCTGTGGCAGTGAGGATGGCGCCCCTGCTCTTCTGTGTGATTACCAGTCTCTGGGTCAACTGTGGTACCGCCATAGGTTGCCCACACTTGCAATAGCTTTCTCTCTGGATGCTGATGGTCATAGTGGTCCTAACCATTTCTCAAGACACTGTTGCATGTCTCTACATGACTTTTTATTTCACTGATGTCAGTGACTGTCGTCTATTTCTTATAATCACAGGACCTCAGGGTAAAAGTGGTCCTGGGAGGTGATTCCTTCGGAGTTTGAGTACATCCTCCCACCTCCTTTCCCACTCTGCAGTACCGAGCACCTTCCTGACAGGGAACTCACTACTCCCAGAGCCCCTCATGTATTTTCAGAATCATATGATGACTGCCATCTGCTCTCCTTGGGCTGTTCATTGGGACTTTATAGAATGAGTGGAATTTATATTTTATTCCCCTGTTCTTCAGACAGCCAGTTTTTGAGTTTGTCGTCTTTGTTTAAAGCTGAATGACTAGAACAGAATCTCCTTTTCCGTGTTTTGTCTGATAGCGCTGGGTCGAGCCTGGGCAGGACGGCCTCCCCTGGAGGGCTCCCCGCCTCCTCTTCCCCTGGTGTGAATCTCACCCCTCACCTGTGGTCTCTACCTCTGCGTTAAGTGTCATGTGACCAGTTGTCTCTGATGAGGGCTTTTTTCCTTGGGTTATTGTACATACTGTGTTTGAAGTCTCTCTGTCTGAAAGGCAAAGTAGTTTATAAACTGCAGGTCTTGGGAGGGTTGTGTCTGTTACCCTCTTTTCTCCTGTTTTTCCTCAAAATATCAAAGAAACACTAATCATCTTTTTCCTACTTTAGGGCACACTATTTAAAGTATTTTACATAACTTTTATTTAGGTTTCAGTTTTGAACAGTGATACCAGTAGACCCAAAGACTTTTGATACCTTGTTCTGGGACATTTTCTGGACATCTCACTCTGTGGTTATGTCCATCATTATATACATTGCATTTTTGAAATATGGCAAAAATATATTTAAATGCGCTATTTTATGGCTGATAATCAAATTGACTTTAAGGACATGTTCAGAAATAGGTTTTTAGGTATACAATTTATTCAAGTCAATTTTTATAATGAAAGTTCAATTTATTTTTTAACAGGCCTCCAAAATACTAGTCAGCGTCTTTAATTCTGCCTTCTGATTTATTCAGTGAGTTCACCCTTCATTTCATTTTTGATTAGATTACTTTCACCATGACAGAACTCTGGAAAATAAATCCTCTTGTATTTAATGTGCGCTTCAGTTTAATCTGGATGAATAGAAGAATGAAAACAACCCATTAGAAAGTAATTCTGATTGTTAATCTTCGATATAATGGTTGGAAAATAGATCGTTAGAAAGGCTGCTTAGTGATCACTTCTTTCCCTGTGACTTCCTTCTGGTTTCACAAATATCTTGCAAGGTTTAAAAAAACAAAGCATATCTGGGATTCTTTTACGACAGCTGATTATCTATGATCTATTTCTTTTTATCTCTTAGAACAGTGGTACAGGAAAAATGCTTTCTCTTTTAACTGTCTGTGGACTTTATGTATCATTTGTGCATTAGTTTGTATTTTATCTTTTTCTATTTGTTACCCCAGTGGATTACAAGCTCCTGAGGGAGGGGGCATCCTTAGCTCCAGTGCCCAGCACAACCAGAAAACGGGGCTGACCGTTTGCTGACAGCATAGTAGCTTCTTGTGATAATTTGCCTTTTTATAACGGTGCACAAAACACTTACATGGTTCTTAAGAAGTTGTTGCTTCCTAAAACATACTAGTCTTATAGATACAGCACTAAATGATCCATTCTAATAAAGATTGTTTATGTCTTTTAATTAAAAAAATTTATTCACTATCCATTATCCATCATTTGTTTGATGATTACTAAGCACTATTTTAATTAGGTAGCATATAGATTTTTAAAATTACAAATATTTCTGGTAAACCCTTTCATCGGAACCAGTTTCACAATCCCAAAATTGTCTTACTTTAATGGTGCATGAAGTCACATAACCTCAGACAGCCAGTGAAGTGGACTGGTTGGCTCATAAACGCTGGCAGTACATTTCATACTAGACTGCTGCCAGAAAAATCTTCAGTGGTAAAGAATAGACAAATCCCCAGTTTCCTAGGCTTCTAGAAAGATAGCAACCTCATGTGATCCCTGAAAGAGTCACTGATTTATACCACATGGCCTGGAGCTGGAGTCTCCAGTGATTAAAATGCCTAAGCACATTTTCATCACTCATTGATAAAAAACTAAGGTTTAGTAAAGAAATAAATAACTTCAGAGGGTAGTTGAAGGGGCCTGAGTAAATATGTTATGAGCCTTATTTTGTACATTTTGTCCTTCCAGTAATTTTAGCAGGGTTTCTAACTGGGTCTGTCACTTCCTCGGTGAAGCATTGGAATCATATTCCAGTGTTCCACCCCCTGCCCTCTCTCTCTCCATTCTGGAAGCAGCCCTGCCCGTTTTAAAAACACCTTCTGGAGCTTCCTGTAGTCTCTGTGCACACACACTGTCAGCTCTGCCTCAGTTCTCCCCCCGGCCCGTCTGCACTGCGCAGTGTCCGCAGCTCCCCAGCTCCTCCCTACACAGCTCAGCCCTGTTGAAACGTCACTTGGATTATGAGTCCATCATCCGCAATGAATGCCATGCCACCTTCCAGCCATTCATCATAGGAAGTTCACGCTCTTCTGCCTGACTTTCAGGACTCCAACTTCCCTACCCTGTCCCCTTAATTCCCTAAATACCATATTCTTCAGTCGAGGAGAGCAGCATCGTGAAGATGTGTCGCCCTCTGGCATCTGCAGGCCTCTTCCTGGGCCCTTTTGTCCCTTCTTAGTCTCCCTGTAGATGAAAGCTCCCAAGTTCTACTCACCGTTCAGGCCTTTCAAGTGTATTCCAGACGTTCTTCCTCCTCCTGTTCACTCTGTCTCCCACTAGTCTCTTCTCTGCCCCCTTAGTGGATGGACAGTCGGGCCTGTGGGGAGGCAGGGGGCTGGGATTGAATCATGGCCACAGGTAGTTTCAAGCAGGCCAAGCTTTTGATGAGTGTTTACTGTGTGCTCAGTGTTCACGGAATCAATTAATTTTGTCTCCTCAGCAGCTTTCTAAACCAGGAACTATGTTGATTCACATTTTACAGAGGAGAAAACCACAGCACAGAGAGGTTGAGTAATTGCTGTAAGGTCACACAGCTAGCAAGGGGCAGAACTGGGAAGTCTGGTCCCCTGATCTCCACCCAGTAGTAGTTCTTAGCTGTTCAAGACGTATTTGAAATTATTTTTGATGGGGATTTTAGAGGTTGACTGATAGCCTCTATTACTCTGTCCTGTCTCACCATGGAGTGTTTAGAAAAAGATACTCCCTTATATAAAAGTGCTTTTGGATTTAACATGCCTGTATGCCTGTGTGTATGTGAGTGAGTGTGTGGTCATGGTGGTGCTGGGCCAAGATGGTCATCGAGGCAGGCACAAGATGACCACAGCACAGTTCAGAGAGGCCGAGTCCTATCCAGGTTACACTTATTTCCTACTCCCAAGCCCAAGAACTGTGTAATGGAAAGAACGTTTTCAGAAAGGTGAATACTAAAACCATAGTTTTGCCACTTGTTAACTGGGTGCTGTGGAGAAAGGTACCCTTTCTGAACTCTAATTTCCTTAGCTCTAAACAGGGATGCTAAATTCTGCATCCCATGGTTATTACACGAGGTGATACAATGAAGTAGTTAAATGAGGAGATGAATGTAAAGTGAACGCATCGTGTTCGGTGTGCAGAGGTGTCCGAGGGACGCTTGCTACCTTCGTGGCTCACGGTGCTCCAGGCTTCGGCCAGACTCACGGCTTTTCTCATCCCCGCTGATGCCTTTTGATTGCCCAGCTGACCCGGCTAGGCCCTCATTTCCATATTGGTAAATTTCCTAATTTCTCCTCTCTTCCCTTCTGTACTGTCTTCAGGCAGCTTCTGTGGTCCCTTACTTAGAATCATTCTTTCCTTTCTGTGAACTGTTTCACTTCTAATCCGTTATCATGTGTCACTCATGTATAATAAGGTTTAATCTTTCCCACTGAGCTGAGTGCTAGAAGTAACACAAAGAAGACACAGTTCATGCCTCTGACAAGCGAACTCACTGTCTAGCCTGAGATAGAGACCCCCAAACGGCTGGTGATAAAGAACACCCGAGCTTGCTGTGAAACCCAGAATAAGAAGCAGTTCATAGAGCCAGAGTGAGGAACGAGGGAGGGTAAATCTAAAGGACTGAGAGGGGCAGTTGAACTGGGCCTTGAAGGGTGAAAATCTCCAGGCAGGGGAGCGGGGAAGGGTACGTTTGTCAGAGAATGAGCATCAGGAACAGAGATTCAGGGCCCTGACAGCCTGCGGACAGTCTAGGAAGGCAGCAGGAGTCCTCTGTAGCCAGACTGCCCACGGGCAGCAGAGAGCACTGACACTGCCCATGGGCAGCAGAGAGCAGTGACACTGCCCACGGGCAGCAGAGAGCACTGACACTAGGAGGGTAGCAGTGTTTTTAGTCCTCAGCAGAATCTGTTGCGTGACTACCGATGTGGCTTAAAAGCAAGTTGTGGGAATGAGAAGCGCTTTAGTTGCTTCTCCATCGCATCAGGCGAACCGTGATGGAGCCCTGATTGTTCCACAGCCTACATCATCTGGGGTGGAATTAACAGAAAGGTTGTAACTCATTATGTTTTATTATGTTTGTCACTGAATATGAGGCTTAGTACAGGTGTCACCGGGAGAGGTTTTTGACAAAAAGGAGAATCATCAAAGGAGACTGCCCGAATGCAGTGGGGCCTCAGCATCATGACGGGAGAGATGGGAGTGGCTGAGGGAAAGACGTGAAGGTTTGCTTCACATCCTTGAAGGGTGACTTGGGAAGGTGGACTCTATTCTGTTTTGCTGTAAACAGAGTGTCTGAGATGATAAGCAGAAGTTATAGAGTATCTGGAAGGAATTTCTCTGAGCTGATTGTTAGATAGTCAAACTTTTCATGAAGGTTGGATTGGACTCCTGGTCTTGTCCCTGGGTGACAGTCTAGATTGTCCATTCTGATGCCAGGTTCTTAAGAATTCACAACATCCAGAATATAAAACATAGGTTTTGTATTAAATAATTTCTATTATACTTGAAATACATTGAAATAGATCACCTGTGCCAAAATACGTCAGTTTAATGGCTTCAGTGGCAGGCAGTGCAGAGGGGTGAGCCCTGGATCAGGTCCCATCTTCCTTCCCCACTTGGGAGCCTCCCTGTGTGTGCAGAGATAAAGAGAGATGGTTACATGCAGGATTATTAGGAGGCTCAGTTAGGGTGATGGCCAGAGGTTCATAGAGACGCTAGTGTATCACAGGAACTCTGTGTGGGAGTCTGTATCTGT
>NW_003852502.1:4070240-4071798 GCF_000181295.1 Otolemur garnettii | reverse complement strand
AATATGTTCTGCATGAATAATAAATGTCACTTTATCCAGAATGACAGAAGAGTGATGGTAGAAATCTAAAATCGTCAACTCACTATTTACCATCTAGAAGCATCTCCAGTCTTCAACACGCAGATGCAACTTTCTGTGTTTATGGTTCTTTCATTTCTGTTAAATATAGATACAAATAAATAAAATATTTGTCTCTGATAAGAAATAACTGGAATCATTTTACTTACTAAAGATTAATTTAAAAATAACTGTTGGCTTTCTATTTTAGCTTCTTTATTTTGAAGGAGAACGCTGGTGTCTGTGTATTCATACACATGTACACTTGAGTTTTCGCATATACAAACATCAGGCACACAGATTGTTAGGTATTTTACATGCTGAAAAATTTTTAGTAGTTGTTTCAGCTAAGTAAATGTTGGTTTTTCTTTTGTAAGTTCTGAATTGGTGCCTAAGATGTTTAGAAGATGAACTTTTCTTCATTTTTTTTTTTTTTTTTTGGTGATAAAGAGGTATAATATGATTAAGAAAGCTGTTTAAAGATTTATTATTGTTGCCATGGTTATTGTGTTGTAAGACCTCAGCTTTAGACGTTGACCTCTTCTTGTTGTTGAGAGTAACAGATGTACATGTTTAACATGCCGCTACATACACTTTGCAAGTCCTCACTGCACTGGGCAGAGTTAGGTCCTCTGTCTGGATTATCTCATTTAATACTCAGAGCAGTCCTGTGATCATTCTTACTTTTCACGTAAGGAAACTGAGGCTTATAGAGGTAAAGTTTATAAATGATGGAGCCTGAATTTTAACCAGGCTGACTAACTTCACAGCTAAAACTTTGGAGACAGCATCTCACTCTGTTGCCCAAGCTAGGGTGCCATGGCCTCAGCCCAGATCACAGTAACCTCAAAATCCTGGGCTCAAGTGATCCTCTTGCCTCAGCCTCCTTAGTAGCTGGGATTGTAGGCGCCCACCATGATACCTTGCTGATTTTTCTATTTTTAGTAGAGATGGGGTCTCACTCTTACTCAGGCCCGTCTCGAACTTCTGAACTCAACTGATCCTTATACCTGGGCCTCTCAGAGTGCTAGGATTACAGGCATGAGCCACTGCACCCAGCCTCACAGCTGAACTTTGAACTGCCATGTGACACTACCTACGTGCTTGTGAAATCCCGGACTGACAACTGGAAGAGACATGGGTAAACACTTGTAGCCTTTGTATCAGGGCTGAATCTGTCCTCATACAGATGGCCATTAATTGGAATTTCATAAATTTGCAGTGCAGATCATTCCATTGTTGGACAGCTTCTTTCACTAGATGTTTTACTCAACTATTCATTGAAAATATATCGACCTGTAATTTGCCTACGTGGCTTCTAGTTCTGCTTTCTGGACAGACTTTGACTAGATCTCTTCCCTCACCACGTGGCGGCCTTGGTCACTGTGTGCCTTTAAGTCGTCCCTTCTCCAGCAGTCTGTGTGGAGTGCGCACAGCTTCCCATTTCTGTCCTCTCTTCTCACAGTCTAGTTTATTGGTTGATGTTGATAAGATGGAAACC
>NW_003852502.1:4059879-4070064 GCF_000181295.1 Otolemur garnettii | reverse complement strand
CACAGCGCATCGCAGGTCACATCTGACGTCGCATGGGAGGCGGGTTAGATGGGTTAGCCCGTCTAACTCCTGGGCTTAGGTGCTCTGTGTGCCACAGCCCTGCCTTGGGCCTGTTAGCCCCTCTTTTTGGCCGACTTCCTCGTCCTCTCCACCTCAGCAGAGCTTCCTCCTTTGCTTCCCTTTGCATTTGTGCTCAGAAGTCACGGGCTCATTCAGGCCTGTTCTGACCACGGTATTTGAAACTGCCAGCAGGCCCTTGTCTCCATCTCCACCTTACTTGCATGTGTGCTCTCAGCTGGGTTTATCACGAGCTGAAGGACAGACACTTTTCTTACCTGCTTTATGGCTCCTCCCACTAGAATGAAAACGAGAGTTCAGTTACTCATCTGTTTTCATCACTGCTGTGTGTTGAAGCAGGAGCAGGTGGTCAGCAAATACTGAATGACGGAGTGCATTTCCCTGAAATCTGTGTTTCTGTTACAGTCTGGCCATCAGAAAGCACAGCGAGATGCTTCCCATTTTTTCATCAGAACAGAAATACAGTTAGCAAATATGTGAATTGTTCTTTTAATATTTCAGGTTTATACAGTTATTGGTCAGATAATAATCCTGGTATTCTAAGAATGTTTTCTGACAAAATAGTTACCTAAGCTGGAAAGATCATAATTCTAAAATTCTGAAATGTTAGTTAAAATGAAGAAAAATGTACTTCATTACTGATTTCATTTTCCAGTGACTTAAATGCATATAAAAAAGTAAAACAAATCATTGCATTTCTTATTTATGAACTTATTTTAGCCCATAACTACTTTGATTTTATATTTCTTTTTTAATAGTAGATTTTTTTTTTTAATAGAGAGAGATAACCCCCCGTAGAGTGCAATGATGTCACAGCTCACAGCAACCTCTAACTCCTGGGCTTAGGTGATTCTCTTGCCTCAGCCTCCTGAGTAGCTGGGACTGTAGGCGCCCACCACAAGGCCAGCTATTTTTTTGTTGCAGTTTGGCTGGAGCTGGGTTTGAACCCACCACCCTTGATATATGGGGTCAGCACCCTACGCACTGAGTGACAAGTGCCACCCCTGATAGTGGATCTTAATAGATATAAAACTCTTCTTCCAAGTGGTCATAACCCACACTAGTTAACTGAGTAGCTCAATATGCGGCCACTCCAGCTCCACCCTTTGCCATCTGAAAGACTCAGAGAAGCCTCTGCATCTTCGACCACTAGTTAACTGTTTCCATGTTAATATGGGTTTTTTAGGGGGGTAGGGTGGGGAGCTGGTAGATGAAGGGGAACGGAGTCAGGGAGGCAGAAATTGAGATGTGTTCAGGGGCTACAAATAGGAAATGAGTTAGGGCCAGCTGGCCGCCTCTCAGCTTGCCTGGCAGAGTCTAGGGAACGTGCTGCCTGCCTGGATAACAGTCATCAGGAAAACCTCATTGCATCTGCTTAAAAGGAGTTGTGTGGTTAAGATTGCTTAGTGTCAGGAGTGCCCCGTCTTCTGTGGTTTGCAGTGCATATTGAGCTAGGCAGCTGCCTATGGTTAATGGGAAAAAACAACAGAAATCAGCAGGACACCCCATTGTAGTAGGTGAGCCTATTACAGGTGGAATGGGTGGAAGGGGGAAGAATTTCCTCACAGCGGACAAAGTGTCTTGGGATATAGGAAAAGAAATAAAAAGATACACTTTCCTTACCCCGGAGAGTTGACTGCAGACCCACGGATTGTTGACGCTTGCTTTTTGTTGACGAATGTTTGCACAGCTACCCTAATCAAATAACGCTGTCAGTAGTTAGTGCTGTGTCATATTGTTCTGCTTTAAAATCTGCAAATCATGTTTGATCAGAGTGCCTGAAAAATCCCACAGATGTTTATTTAAACTTATTTGTAATTTGATCTAAAATGTATTTTAATCACAAGGGGGCTTTCAGCTGATGGCTATAAATCTATCATTGCTAAATACCAAAACATTTTAAATATACTTGGCAAGAAGACCATATGAATGAATTATTCATTTATGTTCTATTTTAAATGGAAAATGGTGGGGTATACATATTTTAGCAGAATCTGTATTTGTTTGTGATGCATACATGAAAGTGTTCATGATTTTACAAAATATATTGAAATTAAAGTTATTTTAGCAGGAATATCAGGGATACAAGATCAGTGTAAAACTTAATAACAGCAATAATGGTAGATGTTTTTGTTAAGTAAACAAGTACCATTGCTAGGGGAGCGAACTTTGGAGCATAGAGCTGACTATTTTTCTAGTTACACAAGAGCTGCATTTTGGATTCAGGCTTACTGATTGGATATTGAGGAAGATGATAATCAATGTTATGGTTAAGTTAATAAAGATACGGAGAGCACAGAGTGAGGGATTATATGGTTTCCCAGACTCATTTCTCCTTCCCAATACACAGTAGTGTAATAGCATGGCTATAATGGCAGGAGGTGCGGAGGCTTCTCTGAGGCTTCCGAGTCGGCCTGCTGGCCTGGTTCTGCAGTCTGGGACTTAGTCTCTTCGTTTCCCAGTTCACCTGAGAACACATGGACTTACTCAGACCCTCCTGGGGGTGTTGGTGGAGGAGAAAAGGAGGGGAAGTTGACATCACCCCTGGCCCCTATGGAACTTAATCCTATTAGCAACCCCAAGTAGAGGTTTTTCCACGTTCTTGGTGATCTGGATGGCTTCCGCTGCCTCAATCTACTCGGACAGACTCTTGGGTCTCTGAACTCCCGTCTGTCTTCTGACCTCGCCCTGACAAGCAGGCCCTGTTTGAGCTCCGCCTCCCTGTACCTGGAATGCCCTTCAGCTGATGGTGGTGCAGTGTGCCCCTCCTCCAGGACTACAGTCTTGCACTGATTTCTGACCACTCTAACTGTGCACACCATTGTTTTATATTTCTGGTTTTGCTTTCTAGTTGTTTAAGATGAGGGTGTAAATATGGTCTTTTTAAACTCCATTTCGGTTAGAAACCTCTTACTTCTTTGGGGTAAAATTTACAGACAATGTAATGGGAAATACTATGTGTTAGCACTGATGGCTCTAACAAACTCATATGTCAGCTGCTTACACAGAACATTACTTTATCCCGGAAAATCCCTTCATTCTTCTTTCCAGTCATCTCCTTTACAAATCTAGAGGAGACATTATTCCGATTCTTTTCACTATTGATCAATTTGTCTTTTGTAGGAATTTATTTAAATAGAAACTTAAAGTATCTATATATATGTTTAAGTATTTTTTATTCAGTATAATTTTTGAGATTCATTCGCAGTGTTGAAAACATTGGTAGTTTATATATATTCCAATTACACTTTTGATTTTTTATTTTTCTCTAATTTTATTTAGACAGGTTTATTTACTTTCCAAATATTTGAAGGATTTCTTAGACATTCCTAAATATTTTCTTGTGATTATAGAACATATTATATAAAATTTGTCTTTTGAAATTTATTGAGAATTATTTTGCCCAGCATATAATCTGAAAAATCCCACAAGAACTTGAAAAGAATATGTAAGCATACTGCAGTTACAAGGCATAGCAGGCTGTACATGCTGGTTAGATCACAGGCAGTGTTCGCGTTTTTACATCTAATAAATCATCCTCCTCATTATTCAAGGTCGGCTTCTTCTACCACTCACTGAAAGAGCTGTGTTGAAATCTTCGGATGGGATTGTGGGCTTGTTTTTCCCTTAAGTTCTTTCAGTTTTTGCTTCATATGTTTTAAAGTTCTCTTGTTGCTATTATTTGCATACACATTTAAGATTGTCAGTGTTTTCATTACTTATTTTATGATTTTGAAATGTTTCTTTATGTCTCTGGTGATATTTTCTTGTTATGAAGTCTTTTCTGTCTGATACTAAGATAACCTTACCAGAGATCTTATGTTACATTCAACCCATTATTTCTCTAAAAGTAGTTAATCACCTTAGTCTATATCATTGAAATTTAGCTAAGATATAAATCAAATAATTTAAGTAGAACATCTGTGTAAAAGTTTTCTTTTGAGATAAATTTCCACTTACCCTGTGTGTATAAATTAATGGTTTGATTTCACTTTCTCTGTTCCTAAAGATTTGTAGAGGGTAAAATTAACTCTTATAATTTTCTTATATTAACTGAAAGGACAGATAGATTTAGGCACAAAAACTGTGATGTGTTAAAGATCTGAATTTCTTTTTAAAGAAAAGAAAGTTATTTTAAGAAAGTTCTATGATTTTTTAAAAATGACTTTAATTTTGACACTATAGTTCAACTGAATCACTGCAGCTAAGGCTAGTTCCTACTGCTTGAGAATACCATTTATCTCATAAAATAGATTGATACTATTATCAATAAAAAACCTCTTTCTTCATTACAAGGATAGCATGATAAAATATTATACAACATTAAATTTGTTAGTATTAATACTAATACAACATTAATTTAGTTCAAAAAGTTTTTGAATGATCCATTCAAATTAACAAATTTATACAACAATAAATTTATACAATTGTATATTAACAATTATACAACATAATAAACAAATTAATGTATAAATCAAAAAGTTTTTGAATGATCCATTCAAATTTACAAATTTATACAATTGTATATTAACAATTATACAACATAATAAACAAATTAATGTTGTATTAATGTTAATACAACATTAAACCTTTAGTTCAAAAAGTTTTTGAATGATCCATTTAACGTTTTTCACAATGTAATGTGTGTAGCTATAACACAGAGGAAAGCAAACATTTTAATGGATTTTTTAAAAATAATAGAGTGTGATGTCAGGTTCTTTTTCCACAAGGATCTTTGGGTTAGTGAATTTCATATTTTCAAGTGAATCTTTCTGGAATATCTGTTCGTACAGATATGAAACAGATCTTAGCATATAGTAAATGAACAGTATTTCTCGATTAACTTGTGGCTTGTACCACATGAAATTGCTAAGGTCGCATCAGCTGAAAATTGACTGCAGTTAGTAAAGTTGGCGTGAAGTATGTTTCCATTTGTGCTATTCAGAAATGTGATAGAATTATGCTCTTAATTTTCTTTGATACTGAGGGTTTTTTTATTATTTATCATTTTCCAGAGAAATAAATGCTATAGTAACATCAAAAGAATTGTGAATACTTTTTAAAAATATGATTTAAAACTGGGATGTGTTATAAACAAGGAAAGTAGAAACATTAGTTTGGGCTTAGATGGCTCTGCTTACAAAAGAATGATTCAGTGATAGTTTGAAAAATCTCATTCTGGGATCTGAATTTCAAAATGAACCTCAGGGGAGCTCAAAATCCATTTTAAACAAAGATAATTAAGAGCCAAATTGAAGGCTAAGTTAAAAACCGCAATTCAAGGCCTTGTAGCTGTCTTCGAGAGTTTCTGCTGTGACTCGGGAAAATGTCAGCGTGGGCCTGAGAGTAGTCTTGAGAGAGCATCAGGGATGGAGATGGTCGGAAGTGGAATCATTCAAGTTCAAAACAGTGGAAGACTATCTTCAGAACATATCATACATAACCTGTGGCCATTAAAGTGAATACTGTTTGACAAGTGATAGCAGTTTATAAAACGGTTGGATGCTGGTGAAGTTCCCTAATATGCTGACCCTGTTAGCACTGTGACCAAAAAGTTCTGAAGACTGTATAGTGATCTGTGCAAGTGATAATTACTACTATTTAAACCCATGTGAAACAATGAAAGCAGTAGCAATATTGTTCAGAAATTTAAATTATGCATGGAATTTTTGATTTAAAAACAATATCTTTTGGTTAATAAACCTGAATCTATACTTTCACATGGCAGGACTTGACCTCACCTGTCACTGACACTAAAGCAAAGTCAGTGGACTGGGCTGTGAAGTTTTGTTGCATCCACTTATCCAGTCGTCTTTATCACTTGGAGCTTTTTTTATGAAACAACATATTCCCCAATTGAGATGCAGTAACTGGAGAATTTGAACAATTTCTACAATTTAACAAATGACAAATTTTATAAACATTAAACATTTACTATTCCATTGGAGGAAAAATTATTAATGCTCCCGTCACATATTTTGGTTGAATAAATCTTATTCAAAAAAAAAAAAAGAAAGAAATACTTAATATAAATGACATTACTAAAAAAGATTTCTGACTGGGCTCAGTGGCTCACGCTTATAATCTCAGCACTCTGGGAGGCCCAGAGGGGAGGATTACTTGAGCTCAGGATTTCAAGACCAGCCAGAGCAAGAAACCCCATCTCTACTATAAAAATAGAAAAATTAGCCAGGCAGTGGGATGAACACGTGTAGTTCCATCTACGTAGGTGGCTGAGGCGGGAGAACCATTTAAACCCAGCAGCCTGCCTCGTACCGTCCGTTCATGGTAAGTGCCCTGTACAGGCACACTGGTTTTTGTCTTTTCACTGTACCTTTTCTGTGTTCAGGTACACAGATCCTTCCGTTGCGTTACAGCTGCCCACAGTGTTCCTTACAGTTATATCCTGGGCAGGGTTGCTCCGAGGAGTGAGGGGCTGTACTCTAGAGCCTGGCTGTGCAGCCACCTCTGCCATCCAGGTTTGCCTGAGTCCACTCTGTGATACTCATACGCCCACGAAATTGGGTGAGGACCTCTTCCATCATTAAGGGATCCGTGACTGTACTTGCGTGTTCATCTCAGTGATTTAAGGAATGTTCAGCCCATGTTCTTCGGTTTCTTGCTTTACAGTCGTTAAGCTGCTGGAGTTCTGGCTCCTTTGACCTGGAGTAGTTCCTCTTATGAGGGGGAAGGTAGTTTCTTGTTACAGGGTGGGAGGAGAGCCCAGGACCAATTTCTGTTCTGAATGTGCTCACCTGGTGCCCATGGGCATATGCCTTAGCTGGTTTTTGTTGCCCTAGAGCAGTGGCTCTCAACCTTCCAATGCCTCCTAATACTGTGACCCTTTAATACAGTTACTCATCATGTTGTGTGACTGTAAAATTATTTTCATTGCTACTTCATAAGTGTAATTTTGCTACTGTTATGAAGCGTAATGTAAATCTGATATGCAGGATGTGTTTTCATTATCACAAAGGGTTCCTGACCCACAGGTTGAGAACCACTGCCCTAGAGGGTGCTGCACTTTTGGACTAGTCTGCTGTGTCTTCCAGTGTGATTTAGTTGAGGTAGAGTTGTAGGGGACTCTGTGGGGTGGGAAGGGTAGGTCTCATGGATCCTGTGAGTTGATGGTTTCTCAGTGGGGAAGAGTGACTTCTGGGATGTGCAAGCAGATTGAGTCTCTCACTCTGATTTTGGAGGATACACACTGATGAAGTGAAATGAGAGGGCCGTCCAGAGTGATGATTTACCTACATCAAGAGCTGTATCCCTTCTGTGTGCTTTTGTCTGTAGCAAGTTGAGGGGCTGAATTTAAAGGGGCAAAAACGCAAATGATTTCACATGGCCCATGATTCAGAATGAAGGTTCTCCACTCCTGTGAAAAGCCCCTTTCTCTTAGTTGGCTGTTTTAGGCTAGTGAAAGTAACTCGGCTCGGCGCCTGTGGCTCAAGTGGCTAAGGCGCCAGCCACGTACACCGGAGCTGGCGGGTTCTAATCCAGCCCGGCCGCCAAACAACAATGACGACTGCAACCAAAAAATAGCCAGGCATTGTGGCGGACGCCTGTGGTCCCAGCTACTTGGGAGGCGGAGGCAGGAGAATCGCTTGAGCCCAGGAATTGGAGATTGCTGTGAGCTGTGACACCACGGCACTCTACCCAGGGGGACAGCTTGAGGCTCTGTCTCAAAAAAAAAAAAAAAGTAGAACTCAAATCTAGTGCTTTTCTTTTTCTTTCTTTTTTTTAAATGCAAAGCCAATGCCCCATAGAACAAGTGTTACGTTTGCTTATGAAGGGAAGCCCTGGGAGAAGCTGTGACACATTGTCGGCTGCTCTCTGAAATCTGTGCTGACTCTTTGGTGATATTTAAATGAGAGAATGATGGGAAGTAGGACACTTTATCTGTTAAAAATGAGCCTTAGAGAAACTGTTTCTGAGGGTCCTCTGACTTGATTCATACCTTCAGTGTACTCAGAATTGAAATCTAAGCAGGCATTACATACTAGCAGTTAGGAAAAAAAATCTGTTTCCTACTGTGTCATTTGCAAAAATGAGACTCCTTTGGATAGGGCAGTTTCCCTCTTTCAGTGAAGTTTTTGCCTCATCCCACCCTCTGTTTCCCTTGAGTTCAGGCTCTGGCACAGCTCGTCCCCAGACGCCACCATCCCTCAGTTGTCTCTTCTGGTGTTCCTTTGGTTTCTGTCTTCATCTTATGGTCTTCCTCATTTTATGACGTGTAATGTCTTTTTTACTTTCAGAGTATGTATAGTCTTAGAAAGAATTCAAATTTGTGTAGTATATGAAATTGAGTATTAGTTCAACAGACTTTTTTTTAATACACAGTGTGAGCAATATGTTTATTTTGTGATAAGGATTATGTCTATATCAGTGTGAAAAAACAGTGTAACCAGGAAACACTTATAGTTATTCTAAAATACTTTTTAAAATATGTTAACAATAAACATCTGGTCTGTTTCATGTTGTGGATTTACATGGTAGAATCTGCTTGCTAACTGCACTGTATACACGATGCTCCATCTCTGAATCACTTTCCATTTTGCTAACTTCTAAAATGTGTGTGATCATTTTCCCCATGTGAAATTCTGCCGGAACCCAGAGAAGTTCTTTCCTGTGACAAAACAAGGAAGCAATGAGAAATCAAAAGACAGGGGGTGGGCGTGTGGGAGGGGATTAAAAATATAGTATTAAGAGAGTGCAGACAATTAAAATCTTTGATTAGTTAACTCTTTTTCAATGAAAGGAAAATGATAGATAGTTGGCTTATTTTGATGGGAATGAAACAGAAAGAAAAGAAAAAGCCAGTATCCTTTTTTCTTTGCAAGCTTCCTGTCATGCAGAGTCTCTGCTGGAAAGGCTTCAAAAGTCTCCCTTAATAATTAAAGTAGAAAAATTTGAAATCTTGAGTAACTCCTTATTCTTTTATGTAAAATTTCACAGGACGTTAATCTGCTGAGCATTTTACAGTACAGCATGTGCTGAAATTATAACAGTAATTAGGGAATTTGTCAGCTGGATCTTATCCAGAAATTCTATGTTGGATTTTGTCCAAACTTTGCTGAGATTAATTATCTCCAAATCTTGTCATATCTTGCTTTTGTGGCATTGCCCACTCTGCTGCCCCCAGACTGGTGTTTGACATGAGTATTTCACCATCTGGGCACATGAGGACTTGGTCCTGCATCTGTGCTCTGCCTCACCGTGTTCAACTGGGTGATTTAAGGACTGTTCAGCTGGTGTCCTTTATTGTCTTACTTTACTGACAAGGAAGGACTCAAATGAGCTAAAATCTAGCTTTCTCTGTTCTGCTTACCCTCGACCTAAAGCTGTGTATGGACCACGGTTTATCTTCCTTGTATTTTGTCACCCTTGAATTATTTGAGTGACAGTTTAAGGGTATAATGTATAAAGGAATAACGTGGAGGGCATGGACTCACTGGAAATGGTCAAGGAAGGATGCTTCCTCGAGTGAAGAGACACAGGTGTGACCTTCGGGTTAGCTGGGTCCCCTCCTACCCATATTCCCTCCAGTGCCATTCTGCTAGCATGTGAATGACACAGGCTTACTGAGGGGACCTAGGGTTAAGCGCTGGCCAAGTGGCCCTGTGATTGGACAGCCTACATTGGTAGATGTAGTGTTCATTTGTTTACTGGGTCAGTTACTCAGTAGGGCACCCACTGTGAGCCAGTCAATGTTCATGGTATCAGAGCGAGTGGGTAGAAGCTTGCTGCCTTTCTCATGTGAGAAAGGTTTCTGCCACACCTCCAAACTGTTGTGTGGTTTGAATTAGTGGAAGGAGCGCCAAACACATCTGTATTAAGGAGCATGCATTGCTCGTGGGTCATGGAAATGTCTGCAGTCAGCAAGCTCAGGGGGATCTGGGATAGCGATTCAGGAAGCTAGATTAAATAGGATGCAAGAATTTTTATTCTGTTGACTATGTTTCCTCAACTCTGAAAGCACTTTGATTGTTTAAAATTTCTGTTAAAATTATGTAGAATATGCTATTCTTTCATTCTTGTTCTCCTCCTCCACTCCCAAGCTGTTGTTGAATCAACGGTGTTTTTATGATTGAAGGTGTCTCAATCATA
>NW_003852502.1:4054801-4059859 GCF_000181295.1 Otolemur garnettii | reverse complement strand
GGTGATGATTGAGAAGGTGAGCACTGCCGGCTGGGCTCCTCATCACTGTCCCAAAATGACTGGTGTACAGCTCTGAGACTTCATAGAACACCCTTTTTTCTTTTTTCCTTTTTAAGCTGAAAACCAGCTTCCATTTATTTTTCCAACCTTTGTATGGTATAACAGACAAAGATTATATATATTTACAGTATACAGTTGGTGTTTGGAAATATGTGTACCTTGTGAAATGATTGAATCGGGCTCATTAACCTATTTCCTCACATACTTTTTCTTGTGAGAACATTTAAGGCCTATTCTCTTAGCAATTTTTAAACATTCAGTACATTGTTATTAACCATAGTTACCATGGCTACCAAGCTCTTGAGAACTTATCCAGTCTCCGTTGGAACTTCAGACCCTTCAAGTAACATCTTCTCGTTGCCTTCCGCCTCCCACCCCAAGCCTGGCGCCCGACATCCTTCTCCCTGTTTCTGCGAGTTAGAGGTTCGGGATTCCACTCTGTGGAGCGCGAGCAGGCAGAGTCTGTCTGCCTGGGGATTCCACTCTGTGGAGCGCGAGCAGGCAGAGTCTGTCTGCCCGGCTCATTCCCTTTCGCATAATGTCTTCCAGGCTCTTCCGTGTTGTCACAGATGACAGGATTTCCTTTCTTTCAAGGCTGACTAATAGCTGTTGTATACACCGCACTTCGTCTGTCCATTCATCTGTTGATGAATAGGTTGATTATCCACATTTTGATTGATTCCACGTGTTGTTTCTTGAGACTAATGCTGCAGTAAACATAGGCAGGCAGGTGTTTCTTCAACACTGATTTCATTTTCTTTGCAACCTACCCAGAAGTGGGACTGCAAGATGATGCAGCATTTGACAGACTGCCATACTGTCTGCCATCTTGGCTGTACTAATTTGCGTTCCCAGCAGCAGTGCACAGAAGTTCACTTTTCTCTACTTTCTGGCCAATACTTAATATCTTTTGGATTTTTTTTTGATAATTGGCATTTCCCTGAGGATTAGTGATGTTAAGCTTTTCTTTAATATGCCTGTTGACTATTTGTATGTCTTTTTTTGAGAACTGTCTTTTCACACCGTTTTCCTCTTTTTTAAATGGAGTTGTTTTCTTGATATTTAGTTTATTTAGTTCCTTACACATTTTGTGTATTTACTCCTTATCAAATGTATAGTTTACAACTGTCTTTTCCTGTTTGTAGTTTATTTTGTTTACTGTTGGTGTCTCCTTTGCTATGCACAAGCTTTTAACTTTGATGCTATTCCACTTGTCTCATTTTACTTCTGTGGTTTGTGCTTCAGGGATCACAGCCAAAACATCTTTGCCAAGATCAACGTCATCCGGCTTTTTGCCTATGTTTTCTTATAGTGATTTTACAGCTTTGTGTCTTATGTTTAAGTCTATAATCCATTTTGAGTTGATTTTTGTGTATGGTGTGAGATAAGGGTCCAGTTTCATTTTTCTGCTTGTTCTATGATTTCTACTTGAAAAAATTATAGAATAGGGACTATTTCTGTAGAATTAGTACTAAGCCATTGTTCTGTCGTATATGTTTCATAATATTTATTGTGAAATTGGGCCTATACAAAAGTATAAGCAAGAAAATAATATCATTCAAATTTCCTTTACTTATAATCAATGCTTATTTTTATTTTGGTGAGTCTGTCTTCCTCTCTCCATCTTTTCCCTTTCCCTCCTTCTCCTTTTATTTTGTCCCCCTCTTTTTCACCCTTTTAACCTCTCATTCTCTTAATATATCCATGTCTTATCTATAGATTTTTTTTCAAATTTGTAATTTGACTGCATTTTCTATTTTATGTTTTATTCTACATTTAACATCATGTGGGAAATATTTTCCCACAATTTAAAATACTTCCAAAAACATGTTCTAAGAAATTATATGATACATCACAATTTAATCTTCATTATTAGATATTTGGATGATGAGACTTTTTTTTTTAATTGGTAATTATAAATCATTTATGGTCATAAAGTTTTGTATGTAACTCTGAGCTTTTCTTACCATAAAATCTCAGAACTTGTGTTTATAGGACAAAAGGGAATAAATATTTTGAAGGTATTTGATATATATTAGGGAAATATTCTCCTCAATGGTTATCCAATTCAAACTCCCACCTGTCTTGTGTGGGAATGATCTGGAGCCCTATTCTTCATGGAAATTCTATCAGTGACCTTGGGGATGAACTAACTTTAGAATTTGACATTGTAACTCAAAACACATTTCACGGTCCAGAGAATTGGCTAGTTGTTAGCAAATTAAAGTTCAATAAGGGAAATGAGGTCAGGAGAAATAATGCAGATAAATGTTGCTGTGATAGTGTCTGCAGAGTAGTTTGTGCAGGCAGTGCCTGAAGAGGTGCTGGGGACTTCTGGAAGGTGACAAGATTTTTCTAGTCCCCTGGGGGACATTGTTATGCTCAAGACTGCTCCCACATCCAAAGAAAAAGCCCCTTTGAACTAACTACTTTGTTCTAACAAGACTTAAATTTTTGTATTTTAAGCTATTAAGAATTCAGAGACAATACAAACCTTTTTGGGAAGCATTAAATGATCATTTCAATTATTTACTACAATTCTTGAACATAAATTGAATTTGAAAAGGCTTCCTAAAAGTTAATATGATTTTTCCTCAGTTAAGCAGAGATTATATTTAGGAAGTGAGGTGTTCTCTAACACCAGTTTTCAACAACCAATTTTCCAACTCTCTGTGCTCCAACTAGGTGTTCCACAAGTCACTTCATTTCTGACACTGACCACCTGCAGTTGGCCTCAGATCGTACAGGGTCAAGGGTCCAGTTCCATAGGACTACCCTCAGTTCAAATCCCAGTCGCACGTTCCTTGCACTCTGTGTGACTTGGCTATAAAGTCAGAGATTCCACAAAATCTCCTTATTGGTTTTAATAATTTGCTAAAATAACTCATGGAATTCAGGGAAGCACTTAATTACCAGTTTACTCCAAAGGATACAACTCAGGAACAGCCAGGTGACGAAGACGCAGTGTGCCCCTTGTGGGAGGAGGTGTGCCCTGGCTGGAGGGACCACCGTGGGGTTGGCCGTCCCTTAGTCTCTTCTGGGTTCTCGGTGTGCTGTCAGCTGAAGAGTGCCCAGGCACACCAAAGTAAGGCAGGCAGGTGGTGCCTTACTCTGGGTTTTTAATTTCAACATCTGACGATATGTTCACCACAGACAGTGAGCACACCCCATGCTGTAACAGGAAGGCCTCAGGTGGTTATGGTCTGGGGCCTGTTTTACATCTCATAGACTCAGCCTACGGTTCAAACATCATCATGAAGCTACTTTGAGGGACAGTGGGAGTTATGTAACCTCCGTCTTGTCTTACTCACATGCAGGTCTCCCCTGAGCCTCTCTGAAAGCCCATTGGTGGGGGCAGGTGAACCACTGCTGACACGGTAATTAGGCTGAAGGTTGTTCCAGGCCACGGTCCACATCCTGTTGTGCCTGTGCTGCTTGGCCTCCGGCCAGAGAATCCTCTGCATTCTCTTCCCGTTGGTGCTAAGTTCTGAGCGGGAGATTGTAGGGTGTTTCTTCCTCCCTCAGGTGTGGCGATAGCTCAGGGCACCCACCTTTGTTCCCAGCAAGGCTGAAGGTCCCTGGCTGTCTACCTAACACCGTGCTTCTAAGATTTAGGTTCACCAGCCAGAAGCTCTCTCTAAAACCCCCATTGTGTAGGGGTTTCTACAGTGGTTCCTTTCGGAAAGTCGGGTCCATTATTAACCCTTCCTGAAGGTTGAGGGGTGAGAGCTAGAATCCTAAGCTTTTGGTTATGGTTTGGTCTTTCTGCCAACTGACCCCATTCTGAAGCTGTTTAGGGACCAGCGAGGGAACTTCATTAGAACAAAAGAATCTCCTGCCACTCAGGAAATTCTAAGGCACTTAGGAGTTTGTGTCAGAGGCCAAGGACAAAGGCTCTCTGTATATTTTTAATATGTCACAGAAGCTCATTTTTTCTTCCATGAAATATTAGGAGAAACAGAATTATCTTTGTTTTGCAAGCAGTAGTTTGATACAAAGAAGAAGTTAAAATCTACTTCTAGGGTGGTGCCTGTGGCTCAAAGAATAGGGCACCAGCCCCATATACCAGAGGTAGTGGGGTCAAGTCCAGCCCCAGCCAAAACTGAAAAAAAAAAAAATCCAGTTCTGTGTGGTGTCATGTTGTGGTTCTATGAGTGTTTTAAGTGTGATTTAGTGCCCAAAAGCCTGTGCTAAACATCTTTATTAACCATTATTTCTGTTCATTTATAGTATAATACTAATTAATGTTCAGACAAGTAACCCTGATATAGTTACAATCTGAAAGAACTCTATATTCTGAGCTTTTTTCTGATAACTGATATTCAGCATGGTTTTAAGGCTATTAACAAATCATATACAATGCCTGAAAAGCCAGAACATTCAATTGATCAGTTTGTTTAAAACAACTAATTAAGCATCTCTGCAGGATAGGAGGCATTTCCTTTGTCTTGTCATCTAGAGAACTTTGTCCTTTTGTAATAATAAACCATTTTCTGTTAAGCCTAGATTCCCACCATTTATAACTGGATATGAAATTCTATTCTAACTGAAACACCTTTGAAGAGATTGCAGTTTTGTTCTCAGTACTGTTGTATTAGGTACTGGCAGGCTGGCTTTTCTTCAGGATGCGTCTCAACAACCATGTGTCTCTGCTGTGCACACAGGCCTTCTGTGAGAGTGGCGAGTGTCAGGGTCCACTGTTCCCATCACTGACTGCAGATGGAGCATTTGCCAGCAGGCTAAATGTGTGGAGAAAACTAAAATAAATGAATCTATAATTCTAATTAGTTTGTCCATATGAACAGTATCTAATCCTTTGTGTATCCTATGGCTATGAAAATACAAAGCTATATACATTGATTTTAGGAAACTATTTATTATAAAATTTTTCAGTTATAACTTGATATGTTTTTGCTGTAGATAATTAGAAAAATATGAAGAAATGAAGAGAAGATAAAAATCACCAATAATTCCACATTTAGAGATACATCCTGTTTT
>NW_003852502.1:4033137-4054228 GCF_000181295.1 Otolemur garnettii | reverse complement strand
AACTGCTGATATAGTTGTTTGTGTTCATCCTTGATTATAATAAAACAGCATCAAGTACCTGTTAGATTATATATTTTTAGTGCTACATTATAGGATATCAGACACTTATAAATTGCTATGGATGTGAATAAATCTGAGAAGGTTTTATATTGTGGTGTATGAGTTGTTTTTTGAAGGGTGTACAGCCAGCTTGGGCAGGTTCAAGAGAGTCAAGGCATCACAAGAGGTGGAAATTTGTGAGCAGACGGGTAAATGGGAATGAGCCCAGGCTGGGTATATCTGCTGCACTGTGGTGAGACAACCACAGGGAAGGACAGGCTTGAGAAAGTAGAGGAGATAAAGCTTGAAATGTGGGGTGAAGAATTTGAAATTGTTAGTACGACAGGTATGGCAACCCCAAATCCTAAGTTTTCTGGATCATTTTTCTTTTAATTATTCTTTAAAAATTACTACTTAGCACATTTGATGTGACAAGTCCTCGTGATAATGTGATGAAGCAGGGAAGCCACGGGGGCTTTGCTTCGAGGGAGGGGATGATGGCATTAACTGATGAATGCAGGGGTCTGATATTACCCACTGAATGTCATTCCCATCAGTGTGTTTTTAAGAGAATGACACAGTGTTGGTTTGGAAAAGTATGTTCACGGTAGCGTCTGAAAGTCTTTGGAAGCATAGAATCAGAACAAACTCACAACTTAAATGATGTGAATATTTAAAAGATGGTTCTCCTTGTAGATTGGAGGGGCTGGTTAAAGTCAGGAATAACAGGTAAAGATCCATTAAAGTTTGCAAGACTTAACAAAGTCTTATACATAAATATATATGCAAGTATTCATAGTGCTCCCTTACAGACTCTGATGTGGGCCTCTGGTTATAAACTACTAAATGAGTAGTGTGTTTTTCCCACCTCCAAAAATTGTCAAGCTGCTAAGCCTGCTATTTTGAATCTTAATAGACTTAGTAAGCATGTGTATGCAGTTTGCTTTTGCATATTTTTCTCATACTGTTGTCGTTTTTTGAGTTTTTTTTCTTTTACTTGGTGTCAGGCTTATCGCAAACTTGTTAATTAGTGTTACTCTGCAAAATCAATTTTGAGCAAATTAAATGCCCAGCAAGAATAAAAAGAAATTTCTGTAACTTTTTTTCTTACTAAATGACAGGGACGAAAGCCACAATGGATGTTCAGAAGTGGTATTTGAGAACTTCAAAGCTGGCTCTGGCCTTGGCAATTATCCGTTCAAAACCAGCAGACAGAAGCGTCAGAGAATACACAGAGCACCTTGCAATGTTAGTTTCTGAGCAGGAGTCAAAGTGGAGATCAAAAGTTGAAGCCTTAGAAGCTGAAGTTCTGCAATTACGTCAAAAACTTCTTCTGAGCAGAATTTGTTCAGGATCATGTAGGAGGGGTGAGTATATGTAATTGTGTTTTGGTAATCTATCGAACTATTTTATTTCAGCTGCAAAATTATTCAGAAATTTATTACCAAAACATAAATGTGTTTAGTTTCCTTGAAAATTAAACTTCTCCTTTTTCCCTATAAAGACTTTTTAACTTCTAGTCATTCAATATAAGTTTATTGTCACTTTCTATGAAGGGGCTACATTTGGACTTGGGAGAGAATGAAGTTAAGAGAAGGAAAATAGTCTTATTGTGAATGCAACAATGTCTTAAGCTTAATGGAGAAATTCATTTTAAAATCTCATTGTTCAGCTTCATTATCTTACTATATATTTTGCTTTGCTTTTATATTAAATAATTCATCTAGCAGACATATCTCAATACCAGATATAGCCCAGACATATGGAGGATGATGAGGACCCAAAACTCATGAAAGGAGGTGCTGTCCTTGCCACTGAGTACTTATCCTCCTGGGAGGGATGATAGACTACAGATAATACTAACCACCCAGTCGTGATACGTGCTGGAGTAGGCGGATGACATGCAGAGGAAGAAGCCATTCCTTCTGCCTTGGTTCCAGAAATGCTTCTTAGGGTTGGCCCTCAAGAGTCTGTCCACTTGTCAGGGAAGTGGTTACAGTGCATCCAGGAAGAGGCAGGACTGTGACCAAAGGCACAGGAAGTCCAGAATACACACCTCATTCAGAACACTGCCAGCCTTCCATTTCAGAGTGGCCAAAAACTTATGAGGTAGGGATGTGAGAGGGAGAGACAAGAGAGAGGTGAGTTGGGATCAGGTCCGGAAGGACCTTCAATGTCCACCTGAGGAATATTGTACTGTACTGTCTATTAGTAAGTTGACCATACAATTTATGAGTCCTCCACCAGGACCCACGGAGAGTAAAGGGAAGGTCCATTGATAATCACACAAGGACAGCAGATACAAGCCTGGATTTGCCTGAGCAAACTGAAACATCTGGTCACCCCCTTCATCAGTATCCACTGACATTTTTGGAGCAGAAGATTGACATTTACATTGAGATTGGGAAACATAATTTGGGCAGTTTGTTAAAGGTATAAATTAGATTATATTACTTTTTTGCATAAAACTCTTCCCTTGCTTCTAGTTATGCTTCACATTAGATTCATACTTCTGATGGTGGCCCATAATGCTGTGGGCAATCCCACCTCTCCTCTCCCACCTCTTCTCATGTACCCTGCCCCTTGTACAGTGGCCCTCGCCAGCATGGCCTTTCTGCATTCCTTGTAGGCTCTTCTTTGATGTGGGCCTCTGTCAGGCTCTTGCCTTTGACTCTTTTTGTGGCTGGTCTTAATCTAAATGACACCTGCTCAGGGGGGTCTCCCTCCCCCAACTTGTTATTCTTTCCACACGCACCTCTGGGGTTGTTTATTACCTGTTATTTACTTAGTTACCGTCTTATCTGCTGATGTGGAGTCCTAGTTCACTGAAGAAAGAAAGGTCCTTGCTTTTCTTAGGACTCCTTACTCATTACCCAGTCAAAGCCTGAAACACAGAAAACGCTCAATACGTATTTCTTGAAGTAGAATGTAGGTTTTCTGACTATACTAACTACAGAGGTGATTCAGTGCAGGGAGACCAGTTCCGAAAGCTTTGAGCAAGACTCATATGAAGAATAATGAGTTGAATTAGGTCTATGATAGTGAGAACTAAAAGCAGAGGTATTTATAAATAATTTCAGAGTGGACGTCAGATATCTGTAAATGATTCAGAAAGTAGTTAAGGGAGATAGAGGTATTTAGAATAATCGAAGTTTTCATCCTAGTTTACTAAATGAACCGCAATATTCTGAATTCAGATAGTAACACATAAATAAACTTACAGGATAAAATGTTGAGTCCAGGTTTGTCCAACTTTAGACATTTAATCCTTGGAATTACTAGAAGGAAGGTTAGATGTGTAGTCGCAGCAGAGGGGAAGAATAGGATAGAGCTGTAGACATAGATTTGGCATTTAAGTCATGGTTGAAGTTTGAGCTTTAATTGAGACTCATGAGGAGAGCAGAGCTGTGCCTGGGATGGGAGGTCTGTAGACCGTGACCTCCCAAAGACTGACGAAGGGGAGTGTGTGGGTCAGTGCACACATGTAAGCTGTGGGTTTTAGGGAATCACTAACTTTATTTTTTGGGATTATCAGGAAACCCTGGTAACTGCATACCCAAATGTTACTAAAATCTCATTATTGCATGAGAAAAAAATTACTGCATGAACAGTTTAGAGTCACCTTTTAGTCACTCTAAACTCCTTGTTAATTGGCTGTTTGAGTAGACCCAGTAAATGAATGTCAAGCTAAACCAGTTTTTCTTCATCCTCCCCCCCCCCGCCTGTGCAGTTATACTCAATGTAATGTGACAAATGTAAAACTTTCCAGGAACCTTAGCTGTGACCGTCGTGAGTATACACGATGTCGTGTGATGGTTTGGATGTGGTGCACGTGCTGTCTGCAGCATGCGTGCACTCCACACTGCGTGCCTCGGTGGTAACTGATTTTTATACTAAACATTTTTACTTATAGTGCCGGTGACAGGAATTTTCAAGAATCATATAATTAAAGTAAATTTTACTCACAGCAGGAGTTGTAGATAAATTATTTTAGTGCAGATGTTTGGAAATAATCTATTTCTCCATCTGCTAGCTTAAACTTCAAAAATGAGCAATAAACGGGTAGATTCAGATGAATGGAGTAACTATCAAAGGAGACGGAAAAAATGTACGGAATGAGAGTATGAGATTGATAGGAAAGTGAAGGAAGAACGTGGCAGTCTTTAAAGATGTATAATTTGAAATAGTGGCATGCCTTGCTTTAAGAAAATTCTGTACCTGAAACTCTAAACTATATTATAGATGTATTTATATTCCTAAATACTTCTGTCTGGAATTTTTAGAGCTGTTTTACATGTGCAGCTGTTCTTAAGTGTTAAGAGATAGCAAGCCCTCGATAAACGTTGAATTGAATGATTCTCGACATTTTGAAAGGCTGGGTAACTTAATTTACAGTTTCAACCATCCATTGAAGTAACTGAGCAACCCCAAATTAAATAAATTTGATTTAGAGCTGAAATGGCAAAGTGAAAAATAAGGAAGTATGATATGGTTTATAAGACATTTCAGGAACTCAGCTATTTCTTTATTCGGATTTTATGTTTCTACAGATTCTTAAAGAGGAATGTACCCTGTGGATATAATTGTTAAGGGACTAGGCTGTACAGAGAGGAATAGATAGAACTTGATTATAGAATTATCTCACATTTTTACTTAAATGCTGATTAGTAATTTAAAGACTGGAGGAAGGAAGGAGAAGTGCAGATACCAGGGACGCGTGTCAGTGCTGTGTGGCAGATAAGGTTAGTCATCTGTGTTACGCCAGCACTCCAGTTTGAGTGGGCAGAAATGTGCCCATGCACAGTGGGTTAATTCATAAAAGGCTTACACCTGTTTTGTCAGGATTGATCTAACATTGGGCAAGGGGCTTACTTCTGCCCAATGAGAGCTAAAAAGCAATCTTCTGCACTTTTGATCAAGGTTTTACTGTTTAAATGAAGAGATAGAGGACCATGAAAGAGAATAGTCTTTAAAATATTTTACTTCAACTCCGTGTTCCCTATATTCGGCACTGCCATGCGAGGATGTGATGCCTGGACCTGTGGTCACCATTTTCAGCTATGAGGCTGTATTGAAAAATCAGTGTCAACACGCTGAACATGGTGCCGTGGGAAGATGAGCAGAGCCCGGTCCATGTCTACATCGTTGAGTGGCTAACGCAAGTTATCAGGCAAACATTAGTTTGTGGTTGTACCAGCTATTCCGCTCCTTGTATCTGAGCACTTCCTAACTTACACTGTGGAGAGGGCTAGAAGGTCATGAATAGAGTAGAATGCTACTCTTTTTCCCAAGAAACCCTATAGCAGTGATTTAAAACTGGAGACCAGGAATGTGCCTGCAGGTGAGGTGGGGCGGGGAACCTGGACAGTTGCTATTGTGTTAACTACATGGTAATTTGGCATTTGGGGGGAGCAAAGTAGATGAAGTGTCAAGTATTGAGCTTTTCCCTACAGCTTCAGGTACTTAATATCTTCATAAACGATAGAGAGAAAAGACGGCAAGAGAAAATGAGATTAACCCATTGCTTTACCTTTACTGAGTGTTCCTTGAGCACTTGTATTGTTGCAGGAAGATGAGGCCCAACGGAGAGAAAGAGCACCCAAACACCATGTTTATAAGAGGAAGGCTTTATTTATGGGCCAAGAGCTTATGGCATAGAAGAATTCCAAATGGCCCCGCACCCCGACTGGCTTGGTCTTTCCCTTTTTATCGACAGTCAAAAAGTTCCACCCCACAGGTGCCCGTCTCACTGTTCAGTTTGAATCAAGCAGGAGATGCTATTCCAGTCCCTACATAACTACAGGATTTCAGATACCCAGATACTTTACTTAACTTTGTAAAGTTAAGTTTACAAGTTCCCAAGAGCTGAGTCACCATGGAGAGGACCCTGCAAGTGTATCCTTGTGGTCTCTTTGAGAAGACCTGTTCTAGACCTCAGGCTTCTCAGGTATCCTCTCTCAGTATGGAGTACTGGGAGTGTTGGTGAGGGTAGGGCGGTATCCAGTGAAGTACAGTTAGTCAAGGTGGAATTTAGCTCTTCTAAGTTTGGGGGCCTTGGCGGGGGGCCTGGGAAACAACCAACCCAGATGGCTGTAGGAGTAGCCTGCCCTTCTAACTGACTTTGAAGTTTGTCTCCCATCCCTCTGTACTGCCTTAGACCCTGGGGATTGAATCCTCAGGGCTCAATTCTTGCTTCTCATCTTGTGTGAGTCTGGATTCAGGAAACAGTTTTTAACTAGACTGGTGGTCTAGTCGGGGGCAGGAGAGAAGCTGGATATCACAGCCGCCTTGTCCCTCTCAGGCTCTGTCCGTCCCTGCCCCTCTCATACTGTCCCAGACCACTTACTGAGGGGACACTGCAGGCTTACTGCACAGCTTTGGGCTCAGCAGATACAAGTTGTGGCTTTCACTGTTTTACAGATGCTGAAAGAGCACGGAAAACTAATGCATAAGCATTTTATTCTCAGTTTCCATGTAAGCTCTCATAAATTGCCAGTATAATAAAGATGAAAATTTTCTTAAATGTGCAGTTGACTTAAAGCATATATACATAAATATGAGAGGATGTATCCTCAATTTAATAGAGATTCTAATGAGTGGCTCCATAATAATTTAAATTTGTGATTATACATTATATACGTTTTACATGTGCTCATTCTATAAAATTGAATTAATCTTTTAATATTGGAGACAGTCAACATATAAAGAAATAACATTTAAACAGCTCATAATGTGAAGTGGCTTTAATAGTGTCAAGGCAATGATTTAGACATGACAACAGCTTAATTATTAGTAGGAGCTAGCTCTGATAAGAATGAAATGCAGAGATAAGGCCTTAGAAGGAACAAGGAAGTGCTGATACAGAGAAGTGAAGCTGAAGCAAGTCACTGAGGTTCAGAGGCTGGGACTGGGTGTGGCAGTTCCAGAAGCGTTCACTCCTCCCAGATCTCTTCATGGTAGGAGGCTCTGAATCTCACTGCATGACACAGCCACCTTCCTGCCTAAGCTGGGCTCCAACAAAGTGTGCTAAATGTTCAGGTGATACCAGAATTTCGCTCTTCAGTAGGTCCTTGGTCTTGGGGATTTGAACAATGAACCCACGGACCACAGATCGATGGTTAAGATAGGATTTTTACTGTGTTTCCCCGAAAATAAGACACTGTCTTATATTTATTATTTCTCAAGAAGACACACTAGGGCTTATTTTCAGGGGATGTCTTATTATTTTTAAGTATAATACAACAATCTACATTTATTCAAATATAGTTAAGTCTTCTTCTGGAACCTACAGGGGAAGCCAGCCTTGTTGGTGGGGCTGGTGCTAGTGATGTGTGAACTCCTTTCCCCTAGCTGTTGGCACGTGCAAATAGGATGCCTGCGATGGTGGTTTGCACGGATCCAAGAGAGGAGCGTGGCAGATAAAAGGTATTACAGTCTTCCTTACCACTCTGCACAGAAATGCATGGCCCATCACTAGGCCTTATTATCAGGGTAGGGCTTATATTTAACAAATACATAGAAATCCTGCTAGGGCTTATTTTGGGGGAAGCACGGTATTAGAAATTAGAAAG
Organism: Otolemur garnettii; assembly: GCF_000181295.1. Classification (NCBI taxonomy): domain Eukaryota; kingdom Metazoa; phylum Chordata; class Mammalia; order Primates; family Galagidae; genus Otolemur; species Otolemur garnettii. The sequence goes on along the minus strand of NW_003852502.1, from coordinate 4,046,618 downwards.
GAATACAGAAGAAGTACAAAGCACCAGAGCTCTGGAAGGGGGAAAGAAGTGAACTGAGGAGTCTCTACTGGGCTCTTCAGCTAGGGGTATGAGGTGGCTAGGAGTTGGTAGATGGAAAAACATCTTTTCCCAGTTAATGAGTGCATTAACGAATGAGTGAATGTAGATCTTCCTCCACTGGGGCAAGTTACTGGGTCCTTTACAGGTTTTGTCTCTGAGAAGGGATTAAGGTGTGTGCTCCTACTCAAGGTGGAACCACCCAAAAAAGCATCTCAGGCTGCTTTGTTCCTGATCTTATCAGAGCTCAGAGTGTGTGTCCCAAAAAAGGCAGTCTGCTTGTGCCTGGAAATGGGGGTCTGACCTCTGAGCTCACCTGGGCCTAGAGAGTGGGGGGCTCCCTGTCTAGCCCTGAGTGGTGGAATCCTGTTATCACAGGTAATCCCCAAATTAGGTGCACTTTACTCTCTGTGACTGTCTGGGATCTCTGTATTTCTCTTTATTCCAGATGCCATTTCCTTGGTCTTAATTGATTTTTCCTAATTAGACTATAAATCTTTAGCTGTATCTCACTGCTTTCCAGTCTGGATGGCAGCCCAGTCTCACGTCTTCTCGATTACTGTAGTACAGAGTCCAGAAGCCTTCAGCTGGACGGTGAGCTTCACCACAGCGGGGTGCTTGCTTACCTCTCCCGCACTCCCTCCCTCTCATTGCTGCGCTGCTCACAGTCCAACACTCTCAATTTCCTTCATTTAAGCCTGCCTTGCTCTCACTTCACTCTAGGATTTTACACATTTTGTTTCTCTCTGTAGGATGTATTCTTCCCTCCTCTTGGTCTGGCTGTGTACTATTCTTTTTGTCTGATACAGTTTTAATATCCCTCTGCCCTTTGTGACTCTCTCCCCAAACTAGATTAGGTTCTTCTGCTGTGGGTCCCACATGCTATGCTGTTCTTTTCATAGCAAAGGGTGAGCTAACTTACCCTTTAAGTATTTAAGTTATTCTGTTTCCCCTATAGGGTCTGAACTCCATTCTTGCAGGGATTGTGTCTATTTTCATTACTATATTTCTCTTGTTAGCATTGTACCTGTTATGGAGGGGTGCTTGGTGGGTATTTGTTAGGTAAGTAAGTTTAGACATGGTCTGTGTAAGTGCTAATACTTGGAAACAAAATGGCCTTGCCAATCTGCAGTTTCTAGAGGTCTGCCGGGCCCCTGCAGCAGTGGGAGTGGGAGGTAGAGAGCAGGATCCAGGGTCCCAAGGAAGGACCCCCAGGGTCAGATGAACACCAAGGCTCTGACCTTCAGAAGAGTCATGTGTGTATACAGCAGGTTACTTAGAATAAATGAAGAATTGTAATGGTAGCTTCCCATTAATCCAACAGAAGTTTAACCTGTTCAAAATACTTTTGCATTCCTAGTTTGTTCAGTGCAATTTTTATTGAATAGTTTGACCTTCTAGCAAATTTTTATATAGTCCTTATATTTAGTATAATACTTACTTTTTAGCAGGTTTTGTCTGTCTTTAAAATGCCCTGCTATTTATCTGGTTTTAAATTTCAAATGTAATTTGAAATCCAAATGTACCATGAAGATTCTGGACTTAATATTTGGATCCTAGACATTCTGAAATTTATTTCTTAGAACAAATTAAACGTGCAGTGACTAAATTTCAGGTAGATAGCTTCAGGCTTTAGTTTAGGCCCGCAAAATATCAATATCATTTTCAAAGCAAGACGGCAATCCATCAGATAAAACTGTGTAAATTGGGTAGGTCTGAGATTCTGCATTTCTGACAGGCTTTCAGGTGCTGTCAATACTGTTGGACTAGCAAAGGACTGGGCCCTTTTTAAGGGGCTTGGCTGTGAAGGGAAGAAAATAGGGTAGATGGAGAGTTTGGGAAAATGCAAGTGGCAAGACAGCAAGCTAGTCCTCCGATGGGAAGGAATTATCAGAGAGAAACTTAGAGAGTGTGACAAAGGACTCGTGGGTGGCTCTGGGCCTTACACTTGGGAGAAACCCAGAGCACAATGGAAAGACTGGTGTCCAACCTCAGTACTTTTTCTGAGACTCTTCTGAAGGTGTCATTGATGCCGCTTTTTTGTAGTTTGGGAGGGGGGATTTTGCTTGCTTTTGTTTTGTGAGTTCATTTCGGGCAGCTCTTCAGGGGGTGATCCTTTAAAGTTTGGGTACTTCTCTCTTATGTCCTTTATTTTGAAATCTGTCTCCTGGTCCTGTTATTTCTTTTTTTCAACTGCCTTTGGATTTCTCTTTCTTTTTTTTCTTTCTTTTTTTTTTTTGAGACACAGTCTTACTCTGTCGCACTGAGTAGAGTGCCATGGCATCATCATGGCTCACAGCAAGTTCAAAACCTTGGACTCAAGAGTTCCTCTTGCCTCAGCCTCCTGAGTAGCTGGGACTACAGGCTCCTGCCACAGCACCCCGCTAGCTTTTGTCTTTTTAGTAGAGATGAGGGCTGGCTCATGTTCAGGCTGGTCTCAAACTCCTGAGCTCAGGTGATCCACCTGTCTTGGCCTCCCAGAGTGCTGGGGCTACAGGGATGAGCTGCCACCCCCACCCTGTATGTGGACTTTCATACTTGCATTTCTGTCCACATTACTTCAACTCTTGTCTCAGGAACCATGCCCTCCTCTTGCAAAGGTTGTAGATAAAGAAATGAGGAGAGCAGGTCTCTCTCACTTTTTCTCCTTCATGAGAGGGACCCACTTCCAACTCCTTTTGTAAGTGCTCTATACTTTCTTTGTTCTTCCTAAGTAAAATCTCTGTTACCCTAAAAAATAAATAAATAAATGAGGAAAGCAGTTAAATAATTTAACTAAGGTTAGATAGGAATTAATGGAGCGAGGTTCTTGTGATGTTCTAGAATAATGCTTTTCCAGTTTTTTTTTTTTTTTTTTGGCCTGGCTGGCTTTGAACCCACCACCCTTGGCATATGGGGCTGGCACCCTACTCCTTGAACCACAGGCACTGCCTATAGTTTTCTAGTTCTTTAATGTGGTTCCTTGAATCAAGTGGTTCTTAAAATGAGGTACCAATCAGCTGCATCTCATTGGTGGGAAATTGATAAAAATGCAAATTCTGAGACTCCACCCCTTGCCTGATTCTGAAACTCTGTCTGGGGCCAGCAGGCTCTCCATTAACAGGCCTTCCAGATGCTTCTGATGAATATTGAAGTTTGAGAGCCACTGGCCTAAACAAATAAAACGGAAGTTTATGTTCATGGAGCATATTAAAAAGTTTGACCCCAAAACCTAATCATTCTCTGTGTATAACATCTGAATTCATGAAATTAATCATGAAGGATTTGTAGGCCAGCTTCTGACGGATTCTCTATAGGACCAAATGATAATATTTGGCCCCCAGTCTTCAAGAATTAAAGTGTTCATTTAGAGACTGATTGAACTGAGTGGCAAATGAGAAAAAATGATCAAACAAAGAAAAAAAGAATAGTAAACTTAACAGGCCCCTAATGAGACTGTTTGATATTGTTCCATACTGCTCAGTGAAATGTGTATAAAAACATCATAGGAAGGGTTATTATTGTCCTTGTTCTCAAATTTCCTTTCATCCTACTGCCCTTCTCCCTTCTTAGTAAACGCCTAGATGTTGTTGTATACAACAGCCTTTTGTTTCAGTTTTGTTTTTTGCAGGGAAACAAATTCTTTTCTTATAGAAATAATTTTAAAGACATCTGTAAGGGAAACATTTTGGATAAGAAAATTAGTATATTGTACAATGAACATAAATAGAAAACCTAAATTTTGGTCATACTATTACACCAATCCTTTAAAAAGTACATAAAGTAACATAGGTAAAAAGAAAATGTCTCATTATAAATGAATGCTAGCACATTTCAGACAATAAGACAAAGCAAATTTAACTTGTAGCGTTTCATAGCCTGTGTGTGGAACTATAAACACACATACGTGCATGGTATTCCAGGTCATACTGAAAGCTAATGTAGCTAGCCTTCATGTGAGATGAATGTGCAGTCGCAAGGAGAACATGCAGACAAAATGCATGATGTGTCAGTGAAAGTGGCCCAGAGCGGGAGAGTGGTTTGGGGGATGATCGTCTGGGGAGGGAGCCCAGCGTACACAGCATCCTTAGCAGTGCTTCTGTGATTGGGGGTTAGGCCTGGCTCACCACGAGGGGGAGACTTATGGCATTTTTCTTATTCTGCAGGTAAAGGCTGCTCTTTTCACTCTTTGGAAAGAAATGTTTACAAACATCTCTTAGCAGTAATGTTATAATTAAACACCTTAAGAGCACCTGTGCTGAGGGATGTGTGGGCTCTGGAGACAGTGGAGTATTGGGAGCTGCTCTCAGCTGTGAAGCAGATCCGTAGTCTCACATGCTGGGACCAAGAAAATGATACCCCCAGGAGTGGGCTTGGGCGTGCTGAGGACTCTGAACTGAAGGGCTGAAGGGCGCTGTAAAGGCCTCAGAAACGAGTCTCTCCCGACCACTTCTTTCTCCTGCTTCCCTTTCCCCTCAAGGCAGGTCACAGAAACAAGAATTCCATTTCCCTAAGGTGACTTAGAGTAGCTGGAACCCCTGTCTTTCTGGGTAATAGATGACCACTGAAATTCTCTGACCTGTAAAGTCTCTGAGCCTGTAAGTAGATCCTACATCCTTTATTCAGTAATGAGGCTCATCCCTGTCATCCCAGCATTCTGGGATGTAAGTGGACTCATACATCCCTCATTCCGGAAGGGACCCTCCCCTGTGCCTGTGTAGAAGGAAAACCACACAGGAAGGTCAAGGAAAAGGCCCCAGGAAGTCTGCTGGGCTTCCCCGCTCTGTTCCCACGGGGTTGTGTTCTTTTGTCCAACCACATTTCTGCGTGGCTGTCCCTTCTACATCAAAACCAAGCACAAAATTAGACAGTTTTCCCTGAGTCTTTGGGACTTCTCTCTAGAGGTTCCCTCGTCAAGGAAAACTTTGATTAAATAAATCTCTTTGGCTTTTTATTGTTAACTTTTCTTTGTTTTAGGAGTATCCACCATGATACTTCCTTATCACGGGTAAGAAAAGGTATCACATCTTTTCTGGCCCTACAACCTCCTCACTTACTTTGTAACAAATGTATAACAATTTTCCTCACTTTTAGTCTCTCTCATTTCTCTCACAATAGGAGAGAAATATTGCTTATATATCTTTATTATATTCAAACTGTTTCTGCCAAAGATTGCATCCAGGATGTGTCTTATGTTCTAAAAGGCTGAGCTCTAGAAGTTCCTTATTACTTGAATTAATAAGTCGGCGAAAGACTCGGTTGCGTTTGTGTCCTCCCATGGTGCTGGATTCCATGAGACGCTGTACTCAGTAGCTTCTCAGAGATGTTTCTGGGCTTCATATTAAATTATCATCTCTGATTAAGCTTCCAAATACAAAGCAACCCATTATTTTTATGAGGTAAGGCACATTTTTCTATGTACATTAATATATATGTTAACACTGTATATCAATTTGACAAACAGCACTTGGTGAGAAAGTAGTACAAATTTAAATAATGTTTCTGATCCTTCTGGATACTTCTTAAGATACTTGGGAGTTTTCTCAGTTATGAATGAAACAGTGTGCAGAATTTAAGCACCTTCTGCTTACTCTTTGTTTTTCTAATATCCAATACTTTTCCTACTGTAATTTAGTAAAATTTGTTCATTCCTATAAAACGATGTTTTGACAGAATGAACTTATTCTTTGACCTAGTTCATACAAATTAGATGGCCTTTTACATATTTTAATTCTTAAATTTGTTAAAATTGTACTCTTAATACCTCCGAAGTTATTTTTGCCTGCGTGTTTTATGAAGTGTTTATCCTTTTCTGATCATTTTTTTATTCTGTGAATTACAAGGTGTCTTCTCACATGTAATTTTCAAACAGGAGTTTGTCTAAAGTAGGCCAAGTCTATGCTGGGGTGCTGCTCGTGGGGCTGTACAGCACTCCCATGTCTGGCAGGATAAGAGACAGCAGGAGCGGGGCCGGGAGAGCTGCCTTCCTTGGAGATGTCTACTTTGCCATCCCTCTGAAAGGTCTCTCTCTTTAATGAAGTGCCTTGTCTGTCTGTGCACAGTCTTCTGTGCAGGTGAACACGGTGACAACAAACTCAGGTGCTGGTCGAACTCTGTAACTGTAACCGCTGGTGAACTAGGCCTTCTGTACCTGCGGGTCTGTGTTGGTGGTGGGGAGTTCCCAGAGCATGAAAATAAAGTTCAGTTAATGAAATTTGCAACTGTAAATTTTTAAATTTATTTTTTTTTATTGCTTTTTTTGGTTTGTTTTTTGCACTTTTTGGCTGGGGCTGGGTTTGAACGCGCCACCTCCGGCATACGGGGCCAGTGCCCTGCTCCTCTGAGCCACAGGCACCACCTTTTTAAATTTATTTTTTAAAAGACTTTCTGGAAAGCTTTACCTCTTTAGTGTTGTTCAACATAAGGCTAAAGGTCCAGGCAGTGGCTCTTAATCCTGTCTCTACATTGCAGCCACTGGGGAACTACCAAAACCCCTGGTGCCCAGGAACATCTGAGACCAATGACATTAGAGTTTGGGGGTTTGGACCAAGGCCTCAGCACTCTTTCACAGCCCTTAGCTTATTCCAAACTGCAGCCAAGATTGAGAGCCACTGGTTTAAAGTGAATTATTTTCTATATTCAACCCTAATGCTTTTATTGCCAGTTCTTATTATGAATATCAGCTTTTTAATATCTTTATCTTTCTCTGGAGTACACTGCAATTTTTTATTAGAAGAAATGTAACCACCAAACTACACTCTGATTCCATGAGGCCAACGTCTTAGAATTCATGTATCCATGAGATGGTGTCTTTTGGGCGCTGAGGGTAGGGCAGAAGGGTCAGATCTTTATTAAATTGTTTCACTAAGGATGAATCAATTCTGCGGATCTCTTGGTGTCTATAGTTCATAATAATGTGCTATATCAGTGAAATTGCTTGAGATTAAATGTTCTTACCACAGGAAAATGCTAGGTATTTGAGGTGGTGGATATGTAAATAAGCTTGATTTAATTATTTCACAGTGTATACATATATTAAAATATGTGTGCTGAAAATACAATTTTTGTCTTTTATACCTTAATAAAGCTGGGGGGAAAGCGTGGAAGACACGTGGGCCCTTTGCATCTGACTGGATTTTTCTACACAAATCAAGTCTGATTGTGAGATTTGAGAGCACAGGTTACACTGCTGGGGGGCAGGGTCTCTGGAGTTGCCAGGTTTGGAGTCGTTACACTGCTGGGCGGCAGGGTCTCTGGAGTTGCCAGGTTTGGAGTCAGGCTCTTGGACCTTCCTTGTGAGTAGTGACCAGGTGGAAACAGAAAACTAGCATTTATTTCAACTTCCGTTTTTATTCTATAAGGGGAAATATTCCTTCATCCTCAAAATCATTATTATAGGGTACGTCTTTTTTAAATTAAGAAATGATTATATTTCTTCCTTCAGTATTTTTTGATATAGTGAGCAGCTTTTTGAACAATTTGCTGTATGTTTTGAAATGCAACTCACTATGACAGGCATCCTCAAACTATGGCCCACGGGCCACATGCAGCCCTCCTTGGACATTTATCCAGCCTGTTGGTTGTTTTTGCCACTATTGCCTGTCCTGCTTAGCAGCCAACTTGTCCCAGGGCCCGCAGTCCGGCCCTCCAATGGTCTGAGGGACAGTGAACTGGCCCCCTGTTTAAAAATTTTGAGGACCCCTGCCCTATGGTATTGCCATGATTCCTAAATTAATAGTAATACTGAGAGCCCACAATTAGTTAAAATGCCTGTTCAGAAAGGGGCAAATACTGTTTTTTCCATGGGTTCATGTTGTAGGTGACTTCTATATAAAGTACTTAAAAAATCTTACTGACAACACATTGGAACATTGCTGGGACACCTGGTGTCACTTACTGTGCAGGTGCTTTTAATGGTGTGATTTATAAGAAAATAGTTATTAAGTCAGCATTTAGTTTATGTTTGTATATGTATTTACATACAACTACATCGATCTTAGTTGTAATTATTCTAAAATTTTGTAGCATTGCCTTAATTCAGAAATTCTGATTTTCATCCTATTAACTTTCATGAGAATTCCCAGCTGTTAAATTTACGTAAAAATTAAGACATTATCCTTTAGATAATTCTGTCGTACATGCTTTTTCCCCACAACTAATGATAATTATATATTTACTAGAAGGTTAAACATTCAGTTTTGATGGCATGAATATTACGGATTTGTATTTTTTCCAGGAAGCATCTTGGATTAAGCGGAAGTGATGTGATTATTATGTCGATTCTGACAGTGGGTTTAAATAAGAATAACAGCAAAGTCTAGATAGAAAGCTTAACATAAAACACTTGAAGATAGTGGTGAAAGGTCATCACCAAGGTTTAGCAGTCAGTAGGTGCTCACAGATTAATTTAGGAACGAACTTGCATAAGTAAAGAAATAATCACCAGGGAGACAAGGGATCCGTGGAACAGAAGCGCTGCTGAGGGCAGGGGGGCTTATTGGCCGAGCATGGGTTTGGAGTTAGATGAATATAGATCGAATCTGAGTTCTGAGGAGCGAGTCACTTCCCATGACACTTACTCTCCTCTTCTGCAAAATGAGGATGACAGTGATGGGGGCAGTGGTGAGGTGTGAGGTTAGTGGGGAATGTGTGGCACGACGCTTCCTGTCACACAGGCGACATACATGTATTGACAGTCTGATAGAAATTTCCCTTCAAATCCTTAGCAACAGAAGAACCTGAACATTTTTTGTCTTATTTTTTAGGAATTGAGACTTTTATTGTTTAATTCTGTCTTACAAAGGCCTGGATCTAGCAGTTTTAGCAGATTGTATCAGTGGAGAGGGGAAGAACAAGGGCTTAAGGGTGTGGTGTGAGTTTCCTCCTTCCAGTAGTAACGTTGAGTGATGAGCATCAGTGCCAGGTTCTCAGTCTGTGGTCTCTTCACGTGGGAGTAAGTTGATCAGGAAACTGCAGAAATTCAGCTATTACACTGTACTGTTATTTTGGGAGTTACACTAATGGAACTTAATTTTCATTCTCTATTCCATGTCTATATTGTTATAAGAAGCTTGAATCTGAGTTCTGTTCTTTTATTCTGATTTCTCAGTTATATAATTTTTAGTGTTCTTCCCCTTCCACAATGAGCTTTATGATTTCTCTCATCTATAAGACAATATTTCTTTGTTTTTGGAGACAGAGTCTCATTTTGTCTCCCTGGTAGAGTGCTCTGATATCATAGCTCACAGCAACCTCAAATTCTTGGGCTTAAGAAATTCTCTTGTTTCAGCCACCAGAGCAGCTGGGACTACAGGCGCCCATCACAACACCCAGCTATTTTTTGAGAGGAAGTCAGGCTGGTCTCGAACTTGTGAGCTCAGGCAATCCACCCATCTTGGCCCCCCAGAGTGCTAGGATTACAGGCGTAAGCCACCACACCTGGCCCACAGACATCATTTCTATTTGACTGTTTCAGGAGCCCACTAGAATAGCTGGTCTCCCACTGTTTTTTTGCCTCTACAGTTTTTCCTAAGACACAGTTAAGGTCATGTTTTAAACAGTGGGTAGAGCCTTCATTCAAGGCTCTGTCCTTCGTGAACCCAGACTCTCTTTCACCCTGTGTGCCACCCTTATTCCCTCTGTTTCAGCTCTACCTTTTGGAGATACTGCCCGCCCCCAATCTGTGCTCCTCCTGGTTTGAAAGATATCCCTAGGGGGTAGGATGCAGGCCCCATATAACCCCCCAAAAAAACTGCAAAAAAAAAAAAAAAGGAAGATATCCCTTACAGAACTTGGGAGTCTCTCAGGAGGCTTCCCTCTTTTGAGCTAATTCCTATGTGCCTCTGTAGCTTACACCTGCACCTATTTGACACAAGTGCCTCTTGGCCTTACAGTGGATAGAGTAAGTTGTTGGCCTGCTCTTTCCTGAGTTCCCCCATGGGAGGACCACATGCCTTATCTATCATTTGAGCCTTTTAAGCCATTCCAGTGGCTGTACATTGTCATACATAAGGTGAATTTGATGAATTAAACTGAATACAGTATAAGCTTTGTGGCATTATTTATTCTGATGAGTTAGGATATATTTACTTTGGTTTATTTTCTTCTTGAAAAAAGTGTTTTTTTGTTTTTTTGGGTTTTTTGGCAGTTTTTGGCCGAGGCTGGGTTTGAACCCACCACCTCCGGCATATGGGGCCGGCACCCTACTCCTTTGAACCACAGGCACCACCCCAATGTGTTTTATTTTTCAATGGTGAGTTTTTACAGTGAATGATGGCTGAGTGAGCCATAGTACTAAGGTTATGGTGTACTAGTTTTTAACTAGTTATGGAATTCAGAACCCCTGAGAATGGACTTTATTTTTAGGACCATTACAATAGTAAAAATCAGTGAAAATGAGTTCCTCTTGATTAGAAAAAAGGTATCTTCAGAAAATTGACTTTGTATTCTCTGTTTTACTACCCACATGAGTGTGTTTTATTCATAATTGACAGTGTAATGATTGATGGCTGAGCTCTCTTTGGCTGTACCTCTTTTAGAATTAAGAATATTTTTATTTTGTTCTCTTATGTTAGAGAATAGGCTGTGCACAATCCAGCATATGGTTTTTGGCCATATCCCTGATGTTCTTACAGAGTTGTCATCTGGGACTTTCCTGGCAGAGAGACTACACTTAAAAAGAGAATGTTAGCTACGGAAATGCTCATTTCTGCAGAATGCATCATGGGAATGATTCTGATCCTCAGAATAAGCCTGTAATTAGTTCAGATACTTATGGCATCTGGTAAGCTATTATGTTGTCCTTCAGATATCTTATTTCATGGTGAAATGAAGGCATCTAATTCCTAGATTCAAAACTGGCCAATTGCAGATTTTTTCTGTTTCTGGGTTGTGTCTCTGTCTAGCAGCAATACTAATATTTTCAAGTAGTTTTACAAGTTTTTGAAGAAAATAATATATATGATTTCAAAATCACATAATCTTTTCACCTCTGTGCTTTCATAATACTTTTTAAAACTTTTATAGATTTAGGGAGTCTGAGTGTAACTTTATTACATGGATATATTGCATTACACTACCCTTTTAGTAATGCCATTATAACATTCATTTATCAGAAATTACACCTGCCTGTGCCTGGCACCATGCTGAGTGCTCTAGGAGGCAGCGGTAAGATGGATCTGCCTGTCCTCCTCAGAGTCGCTATCAAAGACAGAGGGCAGATTGTTTACAGACATCAGTGGTTTCTCTGGGAACCCATTGCAGGGAAATCTGGTATGATCTAGAAGGTTAGAAATGGCGTGAGGAAGAGTATTTAAATTAAAATCTGAAGACTAAGTAGTAGTTTGTTAGGATAGGTGAAGTTTTGAAGGAGTGGGAGAGTCTTCTATAAAGAAATAACAAGGTGCGGAGGTGAATGTGGCTAGAAGAATGGTTTTCAAAATTGGCTGCACATTAAAATTATCTGGAATTTTAAATTTAAAATTGGCTGCACATTAAAATTATCTGGAATTTTAAATTTTAAATTTTAAAAAATCCAGTGCTTAGACCTATTCTGACAGAAGCGGTAGACACCTACAAGACTATTGGGGGGATATTTTCAGCGGATGATTGACATAATAAGGTTTGTAATTTGAAAGATTATCAGACTCCTGCGTGAGACAAATTGGCAAGGGGTGAGGATGAAATATGTAGAACCCAGTTAATCAGTTAAGAAGTGATTGCCCTGGGCTGGTCATAGCAGGGCTGATGGTAAGCAACGGTAAGAATAAAAGGTGACAAAAAGAAAAGAGAAAAGGCTAATTAGGCATGAGAATTCTGAGAAATGAAGCATTTAGAGAATATTTGGAGAATGAGGAAATGCATGAAATGAGATGTCAGGGCAGAAGCTGAGGACTTCTGTTAACACACTGGCCAGGAGATGGCTTGCTCACAGGTACCTCTGCTGGGAGACCCACACAGGAGACAGGCAGCGCATTGCATACAGTGTCACTGGGACTGGGGACACGTGGCTAGGACACGATTCAGAGAAGAGAGAGCATGTGAGCAGGGTCTAGATATAGGTGTCCTCAAACTGCGGTCCGCGGACCACATGCAGCCTGCCTAGGACCTTTATCTGGCCTGCCAGGTGTTTTTGCCACCGCTGTCTGTCCTGCTTAGCAGCCAACTCATCCTGGGGCCCACAATCTGGCCCCACAACCATCTGAGGGACAGTGAAATGGCCCCCTGTTTAAAAAGTTTGAGGACCCCTTGTCTAGAAGAAAGCCCAGAATCAGGAGTTTACACAACCCAGGAAGAGGAGAACATTTCAAGGTTTGGATGTGGTGTGTCCAGGGCAAAACATAGGATTGTGCATATGATGAAGTTTGGTTTTTATTCTAATAATAAGGAAATGTTAAAGAGTTGTGTACTAGGGCTGGTGTCCAGCAGTAATGTGTTGGACGTAGGAGAGGAGAAGAAAGTGAGGGCAGGAAGGCCTGGAAGGAGAAGATGCCAGTGTCTGAGCAGGATCAGAAGAGCCTGAGTTAGCACGCAGGCAAGGAAAAGACTCCAGAGCCGTACGTTTTGAAACAAACAAAAATAACACAGCTTACTGAATAATCAGCTGTGATAGGAAATGCAAAAAGAATACTCAAAGGGAATTCAAGATTTTTAAATTGGCTTGAAGAAATGACTTTTTATCCAACAGTGATGTATGTATATGATATTTAATTACTTAGTTTTTAAGATCTAAAAATATTCCACATTTTGGGAGAGAAAGGGGATTTATTCAGCCAGTATTTTATGGTTTCCTTTTGGGACTTGTGAGATCTCTTGCCATGCTTCTCCTGGGGTCATATCTGCGTGTGAATGGGAAGGGTATCTAAGGCGAGAATGCTGGTTCTGAGCCCTCCAAGTACCTGAGAATCAGGACAGCATCTCCATGTGGCTCAACAGAATTTAAGGGAACTCCCAGCACTCTGGGAGGGCAATATGTAAATACATCATCACTGTGAAAGGCACTAGCAGAATCACTGGCATGTAGTGTGGCCTGTGTTGTAATCTTCAGCACTTGGGAGAAACACTATTAGTCATCAGAAGTGAAAGTTAAAGGGGATTTTTATGAATGTTTTATGTATCCCAGGACTGTGGGATATTTCCTTGGAGAAGCCTGAGTTCTCTGAAGATGTACTTTAGCAGTTACCTGAGTCTGAACTCTTACTGATTCCAAGACAAATAGGAAATAGATATTGGAAAGCACTGTGGCTCACTGTCATCATGTTTTCAGGGATACTAGTAAAATACAGGGACAACCGTGACTGTCTGAGTTCTGTGTCTCCTTTTCCTGTTTCATAGAAGCAGTTTCCCTGGTATCTATGATGGTCAGTAAGGTGTTGGAAAAGAAATGATTTGATTCAAGTCTTGAACGTAAATGTTTCAATACCTTTTAAACAAAGCCTTCATTTCAT
>NW_003852502.1:4028793-4032113 GCF_000181295.1 Otolemur garnettii | reverse complement strand
AACCCATAAACAAGATTTCCAAGTGTTAAAAGCTCTGAAGAAAATAAGTGAGGTTGAAATGCTGGAGTACCTGAGGGTACCATGGATATGGTATATGCAGAGTTAGAATAATGATGCAGACTACTAGAATAGGATTAAATGAAGTTGAAACCTTTTCTTTGTCAGCATTTCTCAAACACACTTTGCAATATGCTAAATCTATCTTCCTAGAGGCAGAAGTCAATTGCTTTAAAGTGAAAGATGAATCGTCTTTAAAAATAGCATTTCCTGTTTGACCACCAGATGGCATAAACATTACTTTTGAAATTGTTGAATGTATCAGTATAGGTGAGTGATTATCAATGTGAGGAAATCATAGTTGGGAGTAACAAATTATATATGCCTGAGGAGAGGTCATTTCATTTCACCTATTGTTCGTATATAAAATACATATTTTCAAGAGTATTCAGACCACAACTACATGGGAGGGCAGGCATCAAGCAACAGAAACACCCGCGGTGTAAAGTGAGGACTCTGCGTCTGCTCGCTCACGTTAGATGTCCTCCCCGTGTACATGCAGGTATTACCCCAAGATCATCCCCTTGTTTTCCAGTAGGGAATCACTAGTACATTCAAAACAGGGTATGAATATAGAAATAGAAGTATGTGCAAGGTACAGGGTAGCCCACACAGGGAGTGGTTTCCTGAGCCTGGGGAGAGCAGCTTGGGTTTCACAGAGGAGTTGAAACAGAGTTTGAGGAATTACTATGTCCCTGGGTTATATCAGTATAAGAACACACAGGTGGGGGAAACTTGTGCCAATGCACAGTCATGTGAATTATGTAGCATGTTTTGAACTGTAAATAGTTTACTATTGATTGCATAGAAATATGGTGAGGGTGGAGGTAAGGCTGAAGAAATAGGTAGGGACCATATAGTGAAAGGCCCTGTCAGCCCAGCTGAGGAGTTTGGAGGACCCCACCCTGTAAGGGAAGTCTCTGGTACAGTGGTTCTCAACCTTCCTAATGTCGCGGCCCTTTAATACAGTTCCTGTGGGTCGGAACCCACAGGTTGAGTGAGAACCACTGCTCTGGAAGATTCTAAGAACAGAATTAGTGTGATCAAACAAGCATTTTAGCTGGTGACCTTTAGGCTCAGAACGGGGCCTAGAGAAGGACAGAACCAAGGCAGGGGTCATCTAGGTGAGGACACTGAGTTAACCAGCTCCGTAGATGATGACGGGGTGAACTCAAGTGGGGGAAGGAGCGAGGGAAGGACAGGTCTGGATGCCTGTGTTGTGATGACTCATGTTATGTCAACTTGACACAGCTCCACGGTGCCGAGACATTTGGTCAGACCACACTCTGTGTCTGTATATCCTTTTGGATAACATTATTTGAATCTGTAGACTGAGTAAAGCAGATTGCCCTCCTCAGTGTGGGCTGGCCTTGTCTCATCAGTGAGAGGCCAGAGTAGAAGGGAAGGGCTGACCCTTTGTCGTGTAAGGGGGGCTTCTTTGCATGAATGCCTTGAGCTGGGGCATGGTTTTTACCTGCTTTCACACTCCAACCAAAATATCACCTTTTCTTGGGTCTTGAGCCTGCTGTTTTTCGGACTGAAACTTACACCATTTGCTTTCCTGGATCTCCAGCTTGCTGACTGCAGATGTTGAGACTGATCAGCCTCCATAATTGCTTGAGCCAATTCTTATAATAAATTTAATAAATCTCTCTCTCTCTCCATATATATAATTTATCTGTATATTTATGTTATATCATAATTATATATTATTCTCTTTCTCTGAAAAAACCTGCCTAATGCATGTATAGAAGGTAGACTCAGCATGGCATGTGTTTCACCGTGCAGAGGATAAAAAAGAGAAAGGAGGCAAGGATGAACTCTCACCCTGGACCTGGTGATGGAGGGACAGTCACCATGCGTGGTATTAGTTGAGACTGACAACTGGTAGGACAAACATGAATTGTGTGCTTCTGTGTGTGATGCAGGGAGATGATTTGTTCAGTTTTTAAACATAAAGAATGTGCTTGCAGGGAGTACAGTAGGAACCCCTTTAGATCAGTGGTTCTCAACCTTCCTAACGCTCTGAGCCTTTAATTTACCTGTGGGTCGCGACTTGAGACCGCTGCTTTAGATAGTTGATTCTATATGTTGGTTTTATACATAAGGTAGGAACTTCAGAATATGTGGATGATGTGGATGCAGATATTTTCGAGGGTGGCTAAAAATTACTATTGACCCTGGAGTGGGCATTTCTAGGGCAGGATGTGTGAGAGGAGGTCCTGCTTTGTTTTGTTGACTGAGCTTAAAGATCCACTCTGAAATGGATAATGGGTTCAAGACAGACCTTAAAACTGTCAGAAAGTGGAAGGCTTAGGGGCACAGCAAAATGGAATAGGAAATCTTTGGGCTCCAGTGTGTGAGAAGGACGTAGAATATGTAGATAGAATATGTCCTGTAGATAGAATATGTAAAGTTTTGGTTTTTGTAACTTTTAATTGGTATCTTATGTACTTTTGTATAATGATTTCATACTTCAGCATAATTTAGCTTTCTGTTAGCTATAATTATTTAATGATACTAGATACCATTTATTGAACACTTGTTTGTGTCAGACTGTGTGTGATCAAGGAGTGTTTATGTGTATTTACCACTGTGAAATCTAATGTTAAATAGGTCATGTCCAATAAATTGGAGAGACATTGCAGCCCAATAAGAATTTAAGTGAGAAGCCTCATTTGACTTGTGCTTTATTTTAGTCCCTCCTAATAAAAGAGGAATTAGAGAGCGTTGCAGCCGTGTGGTCTCATTCCCTTCTCTCTGCTTGTGCATGTTCTGTTGTTCTGTTGTTCACCATATTTAGAGATCTACATTGAAAACAACCAGCCAGACAAATGGTGGCATCTAATTATCCTTAGGGGAGGCTCATTTCAAAGGCAAGGGGCTGTTCCTCTCCCTTTTTATGTTACATAGGACTCAACAAGGATGGATTTTTAAAATCTTTTTTTGATAAATAAATATTTTATGACTTTTGTAAGAGCTTATAATCCCTGAATAGTATTGCTTAAAATGGTTAATTGTCTCTGAGGATTTTTTTCTGTTTTTTCCATTTTATAAGGACATACGTATCAGAATTATGCTTGCCCACTGTTATTTACCTTTTTAGGCAGTGAATGGTTTTCAGTATAGGAACTTTGGTTTCATCAAAGCTTTTGACATGAGGACCAAGAGGAGAGAAAATAAATTAGTTACAAGCAGCAGTATATGCTGTGAGTGTTATTGGGTTTTTGTCATCTGATTTCTGAGATCCTTTAAATTTTTGC
>NW_003852502.1:4027274-4028368 GCF_000181295.1 Otolemur garnettii | reverse complement strand
TGTGATTATCAGTTGAATTATTTGATGAAACTACCTTGTAAAGTGAAAAACTGTGAATTTAATACTATTTTATTTAGTCTGGTAGTTTAACTTTAATCTTCCACCCAGTCTTCAGATGTTTATGATCATCATGAACCTCTTTGATTTTGTTTTACCCCCGTCCCTACTCTGAGTTATCATAGCCATTTTCCTCTCCGTGTGTGTGATGATTCCTCTGTATGTGTGAGGATTCCTCTGTGTGTGTGTGAGGATACCTCTCTCTTTGTGTGAGGATTCCTCTCCATGTGAGCATTCCTCTGTGTGTGTGTGTGTGTGTGTGTGTGTGTGAGGATTCCTCTCCGTGTGTGTGTGAGGATTCCTCTCTGTGTGTGTGAGGATTCCTCTCTCTGTGTGTGAGGATTCTTCTGTGTGTGTGTGTGAGGATTTGTTAGACCCAATGCGGGGTCTGGCTGATATAGCTACCCCCGAGGAAGCAGTCACCGGACTCGGGTCGATGCAAAAGCAAGAGGCGAGTTTATTTCTGACGCGTCAGGGTCCCTCAGCCGCTCGGAGAGGAACAGAGAGGAACCCCCCAAGAGCTGTTACAGGCTGCTTTTATACCCGAAAACCGCCAGGGGGGATCGCCGTTGGCAGATCGCCTTTGATGGAATCGTCGTTGATGGGATAGCCGTTAAAACCGCCAGGGGGGAATCGAGGAAGCAGGGGATATGTCATACTCGAGGGGTCTCTTCGTTAATGGAATGAGGAAGCAGGGAAAGGGGGAAGGGTCATACTCGAGGGGTCTCTTCAGATTCTTCTCTCTGTGTGTGTGAGGATTCCTCTCTATGTGTGAGAATTCCTCTCTCTGTGTGAGAGGATTCCTCTCTCTGTGTGAGGATTCCTCTGTGTGTGTGTGAGGATTCCTCTCCGTGTGTGTGAGGATTCCTCTCCATGCGTGTGTGAGGATTCCTCTCTGTGTGTGAGGATTCCTCTCCATGTGTGTGTGAGGATTCCTCACCATGTGTGTGTGAGGATTCCTCTCTGTGTGTGTGAGGATTCCTCTCTGTGTGTGAGGATTCCTCTGTGTGTGTGTGAGGATTCCTCTCCGTGTGTGT
>NW_003852502.1:4024523-4026371 GCF_000181295.1 Otolemur garnettii | reverse complement strand
TTCCTCTGTGTGTGTGAGGATTCCTCTGTGTGTGTGTGTGAGGATTCCTCTGTGTGTGTGAGCATTCCTCTGTGTGTGTATGTGAGGATTCCTCTCCGTGTGTGTGAGGATTCCTCTCTCTGTGTGTGAGGATTCCTCTCTGTGTGAGCATTCCTCTGTGTGTGTGTGTGTGTGAGGATTCCTCTCCATGGTGTGTGAGGATTCCTCTGTGTGTGTGAGGATTCCTCTGTGTGTGTGTGAGGATTCCTCTCTGTGTGTTAGGATTCCCCTGTGTGTGTGTGTGTGAGGATTCCTCACCGTGTGTGTGTGAGGATTCCTCTCTGTGTGTGAGGATTCCTCTGTGTGTGTGTGAGGATTCCTCTGTGTGTGTATGTGAGGATTCCTCTCCGTGTGTGTGTGAGGATTCCTCTCCATGTGTGTGTGAGGATTCCTCTGTGTGTGTGTGTGTGAGGATTCCTCTGTGTGTGTGTGTGTGAGGATTCCTCTGTGTGTGTGTGAGGATTCCTCTCTCTGTGTGTGAGGATTCCTCTCTGTGTGAGCATTCCTCTGTGTGTGTGTGTGTGTGTGTGAGGATTCCTCTCTGTATGTGTGTGTGAGGATTCCTCTGTGTGTGTGTGAGGATTCCTCTCTGTGTGTGTGAGGATTCCTCTCCATTTGTGTGTGAGGATTCCTCTCTGTGTGTGAGGATTCCTCTCCGTGTGTGTGTGAGGATTCCTCTCCGTGTGTGTGTGAGGATTCCTCTCTGTGTGTGAGCATTCCTCTGTGTGTGTGAGGATTCCTCTCTCTGTGTGAGGATTCTTCTCTGTGTATGTGAGGATTCTTCTCTCTCTTTGTGTGAGGATTCCTCTCTCTGTGTGTGAGGCTTCCTCTCCGTGTGTGTGTGAGGATTCCTCTCTTTGTGTGTGAGGATTCCTCTCTGTGTGTATGACGATTCCTCTGTGTGTGTGTGTGTGTGTGAGGATTCCTCTGTGTGTGTGTGTGAGGATTCCTCTCTGTGTGTGAGGATTCCTCTCCGTGTGTGTGTGAGGATTCCTCTGTGTGTGTGTGAGGATTCATCTGTGTGTGTGTGAGGATTCTTCTGTGTGTGTGTGTGAGCATTCCTCTGTGTGTGTGTGAGGATTCCTCTCTGTGTGTGTGTGAGGATTCCTCTCTGTATGTGTATGTGAGGGTTCCTCTCCGTGTGTGTGTGAGGATTCCTCTGTGTGTGTGTGAGGATTCCTCTGTGTGTGTGTGTGAGGATTCCTCTATGTGTGTGTGTGAGGGTTCCTCTCCGTGTGTATGAGGATTCCTCTGTGTGTGTGTGTGAGTGTTCCTCTCTGTGTGTGTGTGAGGATTCCTCTTTGTATGTGTGTGTGAGGATTCCTCTGTGTGTGTCTGTGAGGATTCCTCTCCGTGTGTGTGTGAGGATTCCTCTCCGTGTGTGTGAGGATTCCTCTCTGTGTGTTTTTCCATTTTGGCATCATCAAGATATGCCCTCATCTCACTTTTCTTAGTATGTAAAAATAGAGCAGCCAGGAAGAACTGTGATTTCTCTGTGTTTCCGTCCTCATAATATGCATGAGTAGAACCAATCCTTTCAAATTGGTACCTGTTATGGATAAAGGCAAAGAAAACTTAGTGAAGGAAAAAGTGTGAAAGAAATTGCTCAGGACAACTATAGAAAAAGATCTTTATCTTTAGAGGTAGAAAGGAAAGGTGATTCATCTGTGTACAGGTCATAATCTGTCATTCAATTACAAGTCAAGCTTCCCAGACACAGAGGAGAAAGCACAGGCCTGACGGAGGTTACAGTCTAGTCGAGATTCCAGTGGGAACTACAAAGTGACAAGGCAAATCCAGAGCAGAGAT
>NW_003852502.1:4022933-4024302 GCF_000181295.1 Otolemur garnettii | reverse complement strand
AAAGACATTGACAGAAATATGCAGAGGCCAGATCATAATTCTCCATTTCCCTGCTTTCCGTGACGCAATCATTTTCATTTTTATTCTTCTGTGGCTATCCTTTTTCCACCCAGTCTTCAGATGTTTATGATCATCATGAACCTCTTTGATTTTGTTTTACCCCCGTCCCTACTCTGAGTTATCATAGCCATTTTCATATTTTCTACACCTACACACTGATGACTCCTTTCCCTCACTCTTAGAGCTCATGTAACCAATTTCTAGGTGAACATTTCTGCCTGGGTTTTCTCCAGCTCCTTCCGAGTTCACATTCCTAAACCTGAAATTCTTATGGTCTCTCTTTTTACCATTTGAGTTGGTAACACTGTCAGCCACCCAGTCACCTGACTCAGAATCATGAGCTACATTTATTCCGCTTCTCCTTCATTGCCCACGTCCAGTTACATACACTGGCTTCCAGATGACATGTGTATTTTGGTTTATTTCCCTAGTTGGTCCTTTCCTTTCCCTTATACTGCAGATGTTTGGCTCATTTTTCTCATCACCTGATATTCAAACTAATAGAGGTGATTTCAGATTGGTATCTGAAGGTTTCATCCTGTTCTCCTTAAATCAGCCCTTCCCCAAGCCAACAGAGTGATCTGGCAAGTGAAGATGAGCCTGCTTCCCAGTCCTGCGTCCACGTCCTTCAGTTCCCCACTCCCTCATGCCGACAGCAGTCCTTCTCAACCTTGGTTTCAGGATATATGTATGTGCTTCAGAATGTTCAGTGAGAACACTGCAATTTTGTTTGCATATTTTACTGATAATCATCCTAAAACCAACCTACACTTTGGGTTTATGGTGGCACATCTGTCAAAGAATGACCTGAACTTACTAGGTCTAGCTTTATTATATACAGTATTTCTCAGACAGTATTGAAAGTTTCCAGAGGTTATAAGCATAGTTTTAGGGATCTGTGTGATGTATATAGAGATATAGATATATATACTGTGTACACACACATACATATGTCTATACCTGTAGAGACAGAGGGACAGAGATGCAATCTGTATGTATCTACATTTCTTTATCAGATATGGTTTCTGTGTGTATGACTTTTCCAAACGAACATTCAAGTTAGAGACTTTACATTCCACAGGCTTAAGTTCAAGGTTCTTAATATATTTTAAGACTTATAAAATCTTTTATGATCTGGCCTCTGCATATTTCTGTCAATGTCTTTTTGTATATTTTTGGGCAAAGCAGCATCAAATTATTCCTTGTGGGTTCCCCCACATACAAATGCTGTATTTTCCTCGTTACGTCTATGTGTTTATAATTACACCGTAGGTGCCTGGAATAGTCCTGCCTTTTTCCATTTTTCTGA
>NW_003852502.1:4017070-4022738 GCF_000181295.1 Otolemur garnettii | reverse complement strand
AGGCCTGTGCTTTCTCCTCTGTGTCTGGGAAGCTTGACTTGTAATTGAATGACAGATTATGACCTGTACACAGATGAATTACCTTTCCTTTCTACCTCTAAAGATAAGATCTTTTTCTATAGTTGTCCTGAGCAATTTCTTTCACACTTTTTCCTTCACTAAGTTTTCTACCACTGCTTATTAAATGTTTAATATGTATTTACGGTGCTTCACTTAATAGTTTACGTTAGACAAATCTAGTTATGATATGAAGAAATTTTAGCTACAGGAAGATACTAGATAATCCTTCTACTCCTTTCCATTTCAGGAAACCTGTCTTCACAGTTGCTGGCTCAGGAACCTAGGAGTTCTGAAAATACATTAACTTCAGTGGAAGATTCTGGGTGTGATTTGTCACATGAGCAGAGAACTGAATCCTCAGAGCTGTCCCAGCCTTTCGTGGAGAGCTGTACCCCCACACCCTTCCCACCACTGCCTCTTGTGAAAAGACCCTGTGCTACCCCGGAAAATCCTCTGTCTTCTCACATGCAGTTTTTACAACATCTGCTTGAGCTGAAGAACTTGACAGAATCAGGCAGTCTGAGAACAGACTTCACCTGTTTTGAGAAAGACTCGTCCACGGTCTCTGATTCTGTTTTCCAGTTGCTGAATGGCCTGATCCATTTTTACCATAATCCCAAACCTCCTTTTTCAAGCTTTTGGACAGAAGCTGTTGATATTGTAGCTAGACTGATCAGTGATTATAACTTATCTAATCATATTCTTAAAAAATGTTCCAAGAAGTTGGAAGAATTTGAGAAAATTCTACTACAGGTTATTTTAGGGAACAACAATATAAATCGGGTAAGTAATAACTTTCTCCTATTCGTGAAGTAAGATGTCAGTAGTTTAGTGAGCAGTTCACTGTGGATGATGTCTGCTGTTGTCCCTTAGCTCTGTGGTGGAAGGTCTCCAGGGTGCCTTCTTCTATAGCAGTCCCCAGCTCCTGCCTGTTGTCCCGGCTCTGCCTCTGGCCTGTGATTGCTGCAGCTTAATCTTCTCCTCAGATGTCACTGATTCAAACTTAGCTTCTCTGCTTTGCATTACTTTCCCTGTTGTTGTTGGGTTTTTTTATCAGTACTTTTAGACACTTCTTACATTTTCCCTCCCTGTGTTTTCTTCCTATGGCTCAAAAAGTCTCAGTGCTTTGCAGAAACTACTAACATTTAAGGTTTTCCAAACTATAACCTATGCAAGTGTTAAATTCCTCATGTTGGATGACCCATGCTATGTTGAATTTGCTCTTTTTTCTGGCATTAACTAGCAGATGACCTGGGGTCAAAGAATATTTTTCTTTTGTGTTGGACTTTCTTTTGTAAATGGCAAATGTCTCATGAACCTTCTACAGATGTGAGTTAATTGAAAAAAAAAAATCAGCTAAGGAACACATAGTATAACGTTTTATTATATTTTCCCCATATTTATTTAACACGATCTAGACAAGTTGACTCAGATTCTTTTTTAACAAGTGACATTGAAGTAACTTGAAATAGTTTTGTTTGATTCTCAAGACATGATAGGCAGTTTCTTTTTCATATTCCTTTCTTTCTTCTTTACTATCTGAATGCCTTGACATTTTAATTCTTTATATTTGACCACTGAAAATATCACAGAGGGGTCGAAGTGGTCTAACTCATTCATTATATTTCCCTGTATAAAAAAGTAATTGGACTTTGTTTCCAATTACTTGGTTACTAATTTCTAGATTTTTCTCCTCAGTGCCATGACCTAACATTGATTGTTTTTATATATTGGAGGCTTTATCTGAATTTTCAAAACTCTGATAAAATTTGAACTGATAAACTAATTTGTTGCACATACATCTCCTCTTTCCTTCTCTAGTAAGGTATGATTTGATCTATATTTTAGAAAACCTTATGATTAAGTTTTTGGCATTTGCAAAAGATATTGAACTTTCTGCCTGGGAAATTGAAATCTTTTTCTGCTAAATGTGGCAAATCATAAATTAAACAACATATTTTCTATGGTTGTTTCTGACATAAAAGGTCTGTTTCTTAACCATCAATACCTCAACTGCCTAATATTTTTTAATCATTTTGTTTGTATATTTTTGCTTTCATCTTTTAAAACCACTTCAAACAGGCTTAATGTGACTTGGAACTTTGCAGACAATGGCTTTCATGTCCCTCATCAGAGTTACCAGATGATGCTACTTGGTCTTTGGCAGTATATTCTTTTCCTAATTCGGTATTGGAGGGTAATACGTAAGACTAGCCCTGGGAACTGTGTGGAAGTAGGAGAATGTGTACAGGGAACTTGTGGTGGTCTAGGCAGTTCCCACATGTGTATTTTCTCTGTCGTTTGCCATGGTGCCAGCTACTGATGAGTAGTAGTTGGTTAGTGTGGAAGGAGGAGGGAGTGAGTGGCTTCTTTAGAGAGGTAATGGCTTCACACAAAGCAGAGCATAATTGTTTTCACTACATTTACAATTAGGGTGGTAATTCAGAAACACATTTTAATGGCATTCTTTCTGGGGCTTTGTTTTTCCTCCCCAGCAAAACATCTTGGACTAAATCAAATTTTTGCCATTATTGTCTCCATCATCATTACCGTTTTTACCCTCATTGTTGTCATTACTCAGATATAATCATAGAACTGTATTTTTTATGGGGAAAATACACTAGCTATTTCTCTTTATAAGAGCTTCCCTGTCTCTTTTAGATTTCCTCAAAGTAAAATCTTAAAGAATATATTCTGACACAAAATACTAAATAACTCTTATTGAATATTTTGTTGATACTAAACTTGATAGGGTAAAACAATATACTGTAGTTAAGAAAAACTTCACTTCTTCCAAAAAACTTTTTTTCCATAGATTGAAAGGATTTAATTAAATTTTATTTCTTAAACTTCAGCCTTACTATAAATTTCATTCAAGTGAACTTATTTAGAGCAGTTTGGAGGGAAATGGTATGGTATTTGTGTTTTTATATTCTGACAAAGGGACTTTTCCTATGTCCAATCCATGTATAGCTGGGTTTTAAAGGTAGTGCACTCTTCAAAAACAAGTTCTCAATAGCTTCAGTTGTGAAATTCTTCTGATGAGGTTTAGTTTTTTTTTTTTAAAGAAAAACTTTTAATAATAACTTGGAATCTTTTGAAATCCTGAGGTCATCATAGAGAGTATCTCTTGTCAAAGCTGTCTATATATATGGAGAGGATAGGTATTTGAAATGGTCCCCTCAAAGATTTCTACATCCGAATCCCTGGAACCTGTGAGTATGTTATGTTGCATGACCAGGGGGAGATTAAGGTTGCTGATCACATGACCTTGGTTTGGTAAGATCATCCTGGACTATTCTTATAGGCCCAGTAAATTCAAAAAGATGCTTAGAAGGGAAACAGGAAACGAGAGAGTCAGTGTCCAAATCAGAGAGAAACCTGGAGATCTTGCAATGTTGGCTATGAAGGTAGAAGAAGGGAAGTTTTCTTGGGTTTTTTTTTTTTGAGACAGCATCTCACTTTATCACCCTCAGTAGAGTGCTGTGGCGTCACAGCTCACAGCAACCTCCAGCTCTTGGGCTTACTTAGGCCATTCTCTTGCCTCAGCCTCCAAAGTAGCTGGGATCACAGGTATCTGCCATAACACCCGGCTATTTTTTGTTGCAGTTTGGCCGGGGCCGGGTTTGAACCTGCCACCCTCAGTATATGGGCTGGCACCCTACTTACTGAGCCACAGGCACCCCCAAAAGAAGGGAATTCTTACAGTTTCAGGTGTTCGGTTCAAGTATTTTAACCATCTGAATTATCCTATTTCAGTCTTTTATATGTAGCTACCTAGTTTTCCCAGCACCATTTATGGAGTATTCATTTTCCCCAGTGTATGAGGTTGGACAATTAAGTTCCTAAAAGAAGAGGTACATACCTCATTGCTAAATCTCACTATGCTTGGACAGTTGTGGTGGCTTATGCCTATAATCCTAGTACTCTGGGAGGCCAAGGCAGGTGGATTTCTTGAGTTCATGTGTTTGAGACCAGCCTGAGCAAAAGAGAGACCCTATCTCTACTAAAAATAGAAAACCTAAGGCAAGAGGATTACTTGAGCCAAAGAGTTGGAGGTTGCTGTGAGCTATGATGCCATGGCACTCTATCCAGGGCAATAGCTTGAGACTCTTTCTCAAAAAAAATACATAAATATCACTGTAGTCACCTTTAATGTACTCCTCTTGGGAAACTGTGTGGTCCGCCCTTGATACCGGTTTGGAACTCTGTGTCTGGAATGGTCATCAGAGATGTCATAGAGTCTGACAGTTGAGTTTGTGAGCTCATCCTAGAAAGGAGTGATGTGCCTCCTTGTGGAATGTCACTGTGGTCACCAGATGACCAGCAGAAGTATGTGGGACAGTTTCTCTTCTGTCACTTATTTAGGTCTAAAGAGTCTATCTTTAGATAGACCTAAATCTATCCAACTTTTTTTACCTTGCCAATTTGTTTCAAATGGTCCAGTACTATTGGAATAGTAGTTTCAGACCTTGTTGCTAATTCAGGTGCAGGTTGAGATGGATTCATTTCCACTACAGTTTTCAGCTCGTCTTTATCCACCTTGCCTCAAGTTGCCCACGTGGTTCACTTTCAAGATTAAAAACACCAGAATGGAACTTCTCAAATCACTGATGTACTGTGCACATACTTTTTGATAAAATGACTTTTTTTCTTCTTTGGGTAAATACCCAAAGTGGGATTGCTGGATCAAATGGCAAGTCTACTTGTAGTTCCTTGAGGTATCTCCATGTGACTGTCTACAGAGGTTGTGCTGATTTGCAGTCCCACCCACAGTGTGTAAGTGTTTTTTCTGTCTGCATCCATGCCAGCATGTTATTTTGGAACTTTTTGATAAAAGCCGTTCTCACTGGAGTTAGGTGAGATCTCTAGATATTAATATACACATTAAATTTTGAGAAATATTGCATTAAAAGATTTTTTTCTAAGTCTTTGCTCATCATGGGTCTACATTTTTGTGCTCTTACTCTGTGCTTCACGTGAGTTATTTCGTGTAAAATGCCCAGGAAAGGCATTTTATTGTCCCTGTTTTATAGGTGGGAAAACCGAGGCATAAAGAGGTGAGATGACTTTCTCCATAGCCCAGCTAAGCATTCCTCGCTCTAACTCTGGAAGGCTTACTTCGAGGCGAGGCTCTGTTCTGAAGGCAGTTGCTGCCTTCCCAAAGATATAGTGTCCTCACCGCCAGCCTTCCAGCCCCCAGTAGCCCAGGGCACGACACTCTACCTGTGTCTTTTCTCTAAGCTCCCAGCATGCTGTCTTCCCCTCACCCTGATGCACTGTGTCCTTGGTAAGAATATTCACCTCTCTGCCCCAACTCTGACATGGTTGCCCACAGGTTTTAGTGTCACTTGTGTGGATTGAGGGTCTGTCGGGTGTCCACTCTGAGGAGGCACACATCCTTGGGACTCAGAACGTAGAGAGAAAAGGGAATGCTGTGAGCGTAGCCTGAATTCAGTTATTTAGAATATTTGGTAGGAAACGAAAGTCAAGCTTTTGGTTAGGATTAAAGTGGAAATGAAAGAAGGAGGAGAATCTGAGTCCTTTTTGGTAAGGCACCGTACAACAATGAAAGTGTAACAGGTAAACATTCACTATGAGCCTCAAA
>NW_003852502.1:4008855-4016816 GCF_000181295.1 Otolemur garnettii | reverse complement strand
TAGAGTGCTATGGCATCACAGCTCACAGCAACCTCCAGCTCTTGGGCTGAGGAGATTCTCTTGCCTCAGCCTCCTGAGTAGCTAGGACTACAGGCACCTGCCACAAGGCCCAGTTATCTATTTATTTATTTATTTATTTGTGGTGGTGGTTATTGCAGTTTGGCCAGGGCCGGGTTTGAACCTACCACCCTTGGTATGTGGGGCTGTTACCCTACCCACTCAGCTACAGGCGCCGCCCCCAAGGAAAGAGATCTTGAAGAGAGAAGTTACAGATGCCTTTCAAGGGGAAAGGAGGAACAGTTGAGACAGAAAAAGTCAGATTAGGGCCACTTCTGGAATACTACAGTTCAGCCTGTTAATGTATATAGCTGCGATTACTGGAAGCAAAACCATTGCATATACATGTTTTACACAGAAGAATAAGACAGAATAACTGCAGGTTCTGAATGAAAAGTTGAACATATGTAAAATTGCTTACTAATTTTAATCTGAGGCCTAGAAAACTCAAATTTATAGCAGTCAATTGCTGAGTAAATATGAAATAGTAATTGGCTACCATTTAAATTGACTTTATTTCTCCTTAGAGCTTTTGCCTGAAATTCCAGTCATATATTTCTTTGTAAATACATTGTTTTTCCCCATTCTTTGTTTGTGGTTGGCTGCAACTTTGTTTAACCCTCTGCAGTCTTAGTGGAAACCATGATAGACATTTTTGTCTGGAAAACAGAAGATTTGATCTTTTCCTGCACATCCCAGTGACCCCTGTTTGAAAGATGATCCTATTTCCTGGCAATCACAAAGTCCATGACTGTAGTTCATCTCCCGTAAGAGAAGGGGCTGGTAGGGGGATTGGGATGCAGGGAGCTCACTGCAGGACAGACAGACACTTCAGGACAGAAGAGAAGCATGTGGTAAAATAACCAACAATGCTGTTTTCTTAGAAAAAGGAAGAGCACCAGCGGGTTCACTTTCCATTTGGATTCAATTTTATTTCCATGAGTCTTACTTAAAACCAAGAAATATCTCATCAAGCTGATCTCTTCATATGACTGTAATAATTTCAGATGGAGAAGTGGTGAGAAATACAGAGGGTAACAAAAATGTCTACACATTTGAAGAAAAGAAAAAGCTGTATTAAGATTCTAATACTCAATATATACTGATAACAAGAGATAGTCATGTTGAGCACCACTTGGAATTGCAGAAGCCAAACCCACAAGAATTATAAATTTAGCACAGTTTTTTTGTTTCTTAAAATGTGTATACACGTTTTGGAATCCTCCCTCTAACAATATCTATTCTGTTCCTGGCTCATAAATTATTAAAACCAGGACAGGCTCGGAAATGTCTCTTAATTTCCTTTACCCATAGTTTTACTATGTATTGTGGAAGTAAGATATTCTGAGATATGGGATCAATTTTTGTCCAAAGCAGTAGCCTCCTTTTTCTTTCAATTTTAGCAACTGCTAGGAATATTTCTGCTGTTTTATTATAAGAATTTATTTATAATAAGTAACACTAGATTGAACAAAATGTGAGGAATCAAACTTTGCCAGTCTGAGAATTTACTGAGAGCTCAGAGTAGAATTCTCCCTCAGATTATTTCTGCTGACCAGCATGGAATTAGCTGTCATCCTTAGCCTGTTTTTGCTTTTGTTTTGAATGGTGATGCATGAATCCTTGTCCAGCCCTTATGCAGGTGATTCTAATGCTCAGTGTTGACTGAGAACCTCCATGCTAGAGGGCAGCTGATTAGCTGATTTCAAAATGGACACACCTCTTACTAACTGAAAGGACAGGCTTTTCTTATTTTCTTTTTCTTTTCTTTTCTTTTTTTTTTTTTTTTTCAGTGACGTGGTGTGATCTCTATTAAAGTTTTCAGATGCTAGAATAAGTACTAATCTCCCAATCTGATGTTTCTGGGTCCTCTAGTTTAAGTGGTTACTGAGCAGACACTGGGGGCTCAGCAGCCATCACATGCTGGCTGTTTTGGCAAATATGAGGTTGACATAACCTGACTCAGCAACCAGGAGAGACTTTCTGCTCAGGGACAAATGCTATTTAAAAACAGATTAATGTATCTCTGTGATGCCTTTCGAATCTATGAACATGAGGCTTTGTTCTCCTGAAATTAATTAAATACCAAGGGAATTAATTCTGAAGAAACACTGTACATTCCTAGGTGCAAGAGTGTCGATTAAAGCAGGCAAAACAACAACAATTCAATCACAGAGATTATTAAAATCACAGAGATTATTATTTAAAATTTGCAGTCTGGCAAAAAACTGTATACTGAACATTTTTAAATGTAAATGTCAAATCATATTGACACAGCCCTAGGTTGGTTTTTCAGAATACCATATTTTTTAGAATAATTTCTCCTTTTATGCCCCATGATAAAGGGAAGAAAAGATAGAATTGACCATTTGGGTTCTGTTCAGTTGCTTTCCTTCTGTTTCTCCCTCTTAGTTTCTAAAGACCAGCTGGCCCAGAATTCCCCAGAAATTCACTGCAGAGCACATAGGGAGGGGACCCGTGGGGAAAAAGGGAAGCTGGTGGGGGATCGGGGAGAAGTCGGGAGGGACCCAGACCCACCTCACACCACCTGGAATCTTGGGACTCAGCCAAGAACACTGGCTGGCAGTGAGCTGTACAAATAGAGGAAGCGGGTGAGGAGAGATGCGCCCTGGCCACTGACTCCAGGAGACAGAGTTGCTAGGAGAAGGGACATCTGTTGCCAAGACAGGGGACCAATTGGGGCACAGGACAAAAATAACACAAGCTGAAGAGAGGGACCCTAGAGGGAAGCAGGAAAGCCCTAATACCCCCAAACACAGGCGTTCAGCAGGGGATGGGGTTGGAGGATTCTCTAACAGTAAACTTCTGCTTTGGCAGCCCACTCTCTTGGTCCGTGAATCATTCTTCCCCATCCTGAGAGCTTAGACCCTGCAGGGAGAGACAGCTGTGGTAACATTGGCATTGAGGACCGAGGCTCATTAAAAACCGCCCATCCCCCTTCCTCCCACCCACTTACCTTCACGACATAGCACACTGGTGCTGAACTTCTCCATCAGAAAAACATTTGAGCTAAGATAGTATCAAATTCAGGAAATTGCTAGGGGTTTGGATTGGGAAATGAAAGAGTTTTATAATTACTAGAAAGCTACATACTCTCTCGGCAACTGAAGTTTATCATTCAAAAATCGATTGGGGAGGACAAAATGATGTTTGTGGAGGTCCTTTGTAAATTTGTGAAGCTTTATGAAAATACTACTACTTTATTTTTAAATGTGGTTCTCCCTGGAGTGAGAGATGAGAAATAAAGCTCACATTTATCATTAAAATCCATGTGAAAGTTTTTATCAGAGCAATTCCCAACAGTATGTCACTGCTTGGGGCTGACAGGCCTGATATCTGGAGGGATCATATTTTCCACATTTGCAGTGAACTCTTGAGAAGAGAGGAAGACATACCGAGAAGAGTGAGAGGGGCGGCGTTGAGGGGGACGAGGGTGGGACGCGGCGAACTGGACCTTCCTGGTATTTCACTGCCTGCTCTTTTTTCCTATCTGACTGTGCTACATCTTTCTGATAAAGAATTACTGAGAATGAAAAAGCAAAAACAAGACATGGAGGAGACGTGGCCATTTGTTAATTTATTTTTATATAAATGTGAAAGAATCGACTGATACTGAATTTGAGGGACAAGGCAGAGTTAAGGGAGCTTTTGGTTCCAGGGTAAGACTAACCCAGTGCGTACAGCCTGGAGGAAATGAACTGGGGAAAATGGAGGAAGGCGGCAGCAAGACAGCAGGAGCTGCCCCCTCCCTGCTGGGGATGGATGTGAACGGTCCTCAGCTCCTCCCTGCGGGGGATGGATGTGAACGGTCCTCAGCTCCTCCCTGCGGGGGGATGGGTGTGAACGGTCCTCAGCTCCTCCCTGCGGGGGGATGGGTGTGAACGGTCCTCAGCTCCTCCCTGCGGGGGATGGGTGTGAACGGTCCTCAGCTCCTCCCTGCGGGGGATGGATGTGAACGGTCCTGGAGCAGTACTGCTCACCCAGAGACCTGGAGGGAGGCCCAGGGGACACATGTTGTCAAGACTTCAGCTACAACCTGAAGCCTGCCCTGCCTACCAGAGAACAGCCAGTGACCCGATGGGAACACTCCTGGGACACATTTGTCTGGCACCTGAAAACAAGCCTGCCATTTGCACAGCAGGAAACTGACTCATTCTAGTGCCAGCTCTACTCACCAAAGTCCCTGAAGGAAGTCCAGTTACCTAGGGACCAGGCAGTAACTTAGCCCCTGGTTACAGCCCCGCCTACCTCAGATACCACCTCATACCCAGCAACAGCCACAGGCCTGGCTCTAACCCCACTAGACGGCAATTACAGACGCACTTTCATCAGCCTGGGAATCAAACCTGAGAAGACTTTTACTGATAAATCTTTTCAAAAAGACTAGAAAGGGTATTTCCTCCATCAGATGCACAGGCACCAGTGCCAAGCAACACAGACGATGAAGAGAAAAGTAAATGAGACACAACCAAGGAAAATGATGAAGCTCCACTGAGCCGTCCCAAAGAAATGGAGATCTATAAATTGCCTGAGAAATATTTTACAATAATGAGGAGCTCAAAAAGATGCAAGAAATCACAGACAACTACATGAACTTAGGAAAACAGTGCATGCACAAAACTACAAGTTAAACAAGGAAATATAAACCGTGAAAAGGAACCAGACCGATCCTGGAGGGAGGGAAGGATACCGTGGCAGAACTGAAAAATTCAGACAGCTTTAATGGCGGACTCATAGAAAATGAATTACCAGACTGAAAAAACAGGTCATTTAAAATTAGCAAATTGGGGATAAGGAGAAGAAATAAAAACAATGAAAATGCTGAAGAAAGTTTAAGGACACCATCATCTTACAGATGTAAATTATAGGAGTGCCACTGGTAGGAGATAGAGGGAAAGGCAATAAAGTTTATCTAAAGAAGAGCTGGAAACTTCCCAAATCTTAGGAGGGATATGGACATCTAAATTCATTAAGCTCAAAGAACTCCAAGCAAGATCAAGCTGAAGAAAATTATTCTAAGACACATTATAATGAAATTGTCAAAAGTGAAGGACAAAGAGAAGATCTTTTCTCAGATTTATTTACTTATTAAATTAACGAATAAAAATTATATAATATGCAACATATTTTAAAATGTGCATTGGAGAATGGTTAAATCAAGAGAATTTAGGTACGTATTACATCCCTGGGTATTTTTTGTTGTTTTGTTTTTGTGGTTAGAGCACATCTTCAAGCAATCTTGCAGAATAACAATACATTCTTACTTCCTGTATTCATATGATGTAACCCTTTTATACAGTAGATCTCCTGAACTTATTCTTCCTGTCTAATTGAAAATGTGTCCAGCCTTTGACCAGCATCTTCCCCAACCCTTCCCCTGATAATCTTCATCACACTCATTACTACTGAGCTTTTTCAGATTCCAGATATAAGTGAGATTATGAGTTATTTATGCTGGGATTGTTCACTTAATATAATGGCCCACAAGTTCATGTTTTCTCAAATGACAGAATTCCCTGGTATTTTTAAGGTGCAATCGTATTCCACTGTGTACATGTATATACCACATGTGGGATTACTGAGGATGCATAGGTTTGGGTTACATTGTTTGGGTTTGTTAGGTAACATCCGAGTTGTAGTTGAATCCTTCAGCCAGGAGGTGTGTCATATATCCCTACATTGTACCCTTTAGGTGGGAGCATATCAAACCCTCCCCCCCCCACTTAAATTTGATGGTTTTTCTCTCATGTGGGTCTGTAGTTGTTAAGCTGCTTAGTTTCAAATTAGTATATAGGGTGCTTGCTTTTCCATTCTTGAGATATTATACTAAGGAGAATGTTCTTAGTAACTCTATCCAGGTAAATACAAAAGATGTAAAGTCTCCGTACTTTTTACAGCCAAATAGTATTCCATGATGTGTGTGTGTATCTGATACACACACACACACGCGTGCGCGCACCTGTACTTATACCAGACGTTATTAATCCATCCATGGCTGAATGGGTGTTTTGATGGTTTCCACATCTGAATTGAGCTGCTATAATGCTGTAAACACTCAAGTGCAAATGTTCTTGTGATAAAACGATTTTTTTTTTCCTTCTGGGTGGATACCTTGTAATGGGATTGTGGGATCAGATGGAAGGTCTACTTTTAGCTCCTTGAGGATTCTCCATATGTCATCCTTTAAAAAGCGCTACATACTTCATTGCTGAATATTACTGCAGTTGCCAGATAGCCAGAGGGAGTGCTTTAAAGGAGACCACAATGATATTCAGCAATGAGGTGCAGAGCACTTTTTCAAGAACATGTTCTCAAACTTAATTGTCAAACCTCATACGACAATAGCAGTAATGTTCATTCCAGAAAGAGCTCCAGAATTGCTTTGAAGGGCAGACTAGGCACTGGCGGTGAATAGCTTTCCAAGAGGAATGCTTTGAAGGTGACTGTGACGATTGATATTCAACAGTAAGATATATAGCACTTTTTCTAGGATGAAAACACAAACTTAATTGTCCAACCTAACATAAGAATTACTTGATAAAACATAAAATCTTTGTTTCCTAGGCCAGTTATTAAAAGGTAAAGAAGAACCTTCCTTATGGTGATTACTTCCCCTTATAGGAAACCCATTTAGACAATCTGAAAGTCAAACCCGGGAAAAGGTTCTTGAATTACTCAGATGTAAGAAAAATGTGTCCAGGGTCATGAGTGAACATTATGTTATAAAGGAAACAAGAAACAGGAACCTCGAGTATCATGCACAGGAGAATATGCAGCCCTTAGTGAAAGCATAGGAAGTTTTAGACCACACTGAATAATTCAGACATAGGAAGAAGCTAATAATTAGAACCAAGTTATACTAGAGGAAAAACATTGATCGTTAGTCCATTAGGATGGACATTTCAGTGTCAGGCCATAACAGACGTACAACTGGAGGGGAGAAGTTACAGGAGCCGCGGAAATCAGTTGAAGGACAGAGTCAGCATCTCAGGCTTCTCCACAAGGAAAGAGAAAGCTGAAAGCAGAGAGACACAGCTGAAGGTGAACTTCAGGATACCGGTCTGAGACGTTCCAAAAGAGGCGGATTAGGGTTAAAGTCAAAAGTTTCTGCAGTTTCATTGAAAGCAGATCAATACTTTGAGAAAACATTGTTTTTACTACAGATTTTTCCTTTTTAATCATAGCCATCTTGATCACATATAAAATTCCTTTATAAATTATCTTTCATGAACCTTATCACAATTTAGACCATCTGTGGAATGTTTGACTTTCTGTTTTGTCCCAAATTTTCCCTTTCCTAATGGCCATTTTATTTTAGGACAAAAATTTGCCATACAAGGTTTTTTTTTTTTCTTTTTTTTTCAATACCAAATTATTCTTTTCTCTTTTTACCTTCCTTATCAAAAGATATTTAACTTTTTTCACGTCTCCTACTTACTGATTCTTTTCTACCTTCTTTCTTGAATGACCTTTAAATTACTTCCAAAATAGCAAAAGTTATTCATTTTGTCAATAAGAGCTCAGTTTATGTCTCTTTTATAATTTTTCTTGGTATACTTTAAATGTAGAATCATGTATATTGACTATAATTTTTAGTAATCTTAAATTCTGGTAAAAACCTATGAAGTAGGAAATCTTAAATTATATATCTTACATCTGTATTTTATAGATAAGAACTATTTTATAATTTTTAGAAGACATGTTGCATGATAAATTTTCTGTTAATTAGGTTTTTTTTCTTTTTTTTTTTAAGAGACAGAGTCTCACTTTGTTACCCTAAGTAGAGTGCTATGGTATCACAGCTCACAGCATCCTCCAACTCCAGAGCTTAGGTGATTCTCTTGCCTCAGCCTCCCAAGTAGCTGGGACCACAGGCGCCCGCC
>NW_003852502.1:3970005-4007811 GCF_000181295.1 Otolemur garnettii | reverse complement strand
GAACCCGCCACCTTAGGTGTATGTGGCTGGTGCCTTAGCCACTTGAGCCACAGGTGCCAAGCCACATAATCAATTTCTGAGCATGCCTTTATTTATAAGCTGCCCCGGTACCATGTGCAAAAGACCTATAAACATGTACGTACATGTTAGTAAGTGATCTTTTAAATTCACTAACTCATCAGTTTATTGAAAATTGACATTGTGCCAAGCATAGAACTAAATTCTGGTGAAAATATATGTAAAAACCATTGTCACACGTGATCCATGTAGACTTCAATCGTAAGGAATTACAGGGTGAGGATTTACTGTGTTTAAGGAGGTTGTTGTGACTTTTACAAAAATACTTTAATGAAGTGGTTTAGATAGAAATGTATAGTTTGAGTAATGTCTGCAGTAGTTATATTTTTAAACAAATGGGTTGTAATTTCTTTCTCTGTGAACTTCCTTCCTTAAAAATCTACTAATTAGTGGCCCATGCCCGTAGCTTAGTGAGTAGGGTGCCAACCACATACACTGAGGTTGGTGGTTTCAAGCCCAGCCCGAGCCAGCTAAACAACAATGGCAACTGCAACAACAACAAAAAATATAGCCAGGCATTGTGGCTGGTGCCTGTAGTCCCTCGGAAGGCTGAGGCATGAGAATTGCTTAAGCCCAAGAGTTTGAGGTTGCTATGAGCTGTGATGCCAGAGCACTCTGCTGAGAGTGACATAGTGAGACTCTGTCTCAAAAAACAATAAAGAAAAATCTATTAATGACTCCTAGATAGGGTTGTTTTTACTCAGTTTCTGCTCACTTAGTTGATTCTCAGCTCTGAATGGTTGACAGGAAAACCATCATTATACTGTTTCATAGATAATGAATGATACTAGAATTCATAGAGGCTAGAATTTCCCTCTGCCTAGCGTCTGAGACACATGTGTTTTCACATAGGTGCCACTGTTCCATCAAGTCCAGCTCATTAAGTGGTTAATATAATGGAAGGTTTAAGTGCTGTTTATCAAATTTAAGTAATCATAATATTGCATGTAGAGTTATCTGACGAAAAACAGTATTCAGGATATGCTTTATACACAAAAAATATTAATTGTTTACCTGTAATTCAAATTAATTGGTTTCTGTATTTTAATTTGCTAAGTCTGGCAGCTCCAGTTGTATGGCTCAGTGAGATTTTCAGCTTTCTTTACAGTCTGTGCTGAAAAAAAAATATTCTCTTGAAAGTGTGTGTAGTTGGCAACACTAGAAATATAAGACCTGCCAAAGATAAGACCTATAACAACAGGCATAACCAAATGAATTTAAGTTAAAGTAAGCTAAATCAAGACATACTGAGCAAGCCTGACTGCTGTATGTTGTCCACCATCAAATGTGGGGTCTCGTTGATGCTCCCCAGGCTTCCCAAATGAGAAGAGACACGACAAGATAGTTCCAATGAGTGTGAGGTGTTCTTGGCAGATGGTGTAGCATTTTGTAGTGCCAACAGCAAAAGTCTATAGTTAACACTTCAATGGATTTCCAGATCCTCCCTTTGACCACCTGTTGGAGACTCTGAAAGCCTAGCTCTGGCCTCAGAATTGTGAATGTTCTGGACAAAAAGAAATAGGAGCAGTTTGTCCCAATTTCCCATGATTAGGCGCTGATCTCTAGGCCAGCTGTTGTCCAAGAACGCCACCTTTAAGAGTCTGATCATAGAAGTAAAACTGGTTTGGAGCGTAGCAAGAGGTAGTGAAGGCATCTTCCTGGCACTAGGTGAGGGCATTTAGTCAGTAAATTTCACAAGCGTTTATTTCAACATCAGTGTAAACTTAATGCTCGATCCCTAGACTAGTGTTTTT
Organism: Otolemur garnettii; assembly: GCF_000181295.1. Classification (NCBI taxonomy): domain Eukaryota; kingdom Metazoa; phylum Chordata; class Mammalia; order Primates; family Galagidae; genus Otolemur; species Otolemur garnettii. The sequence goes on along the minus strand of NW_003852502.1, from coordinate 4,005,979 downwards.
GTAAAATGAAAAATAATTAAAACTCAGATGGGGGGGAGGTGCTTTTAATGATATTTTTCTAGAGTCTTGCTTTTAAAAGAAAAATACATGTAATACTCATCTGAGTTACTAATAATTAAAAGTTAATAAATTACAACATACAGAAGTGTTCACAAATAAAATGTGTTTTTTGAGATATGCAAGCAGCAGTATCCTTATTTATATTTTGAATGCTAATTATTTATTTTTATATTAAGTATCCATGGTCTGTCTGGAAATTAATGCATTTGAATATATCTTCTATATTACATCTCTTGCTGTGAGCAGGAGGAAAAGAAAAATCTCTCTTGTAATCAGAACTGCTTATTTTGAACTTGATTGCATAATTAGATATTTAAGAGTATTTAATTAAAACTCAGTTGTACTCTAATATTCTTTTAACAGTTATTTAAAGCTCTGTGAATAGATATGAAACACATTATGGTATTGTTTATAGATTCATCTCCAGTATTGCCAAACAAATTTGTTTAAAGAGTATACCTGTATTTGGCTGTTTTGACATGCCATTGGCAATACTCACCAGATTGTCACGTGGTCTATGTTTGGGTCCTGGCTTCACATTTATTTACCATTTGACCTTGGGAAAGTCCTTCACCTCTATGAACCGGTTAATGGTGGTTGATTTGGGGTATTGGAAATCACTTCTCTGGTTAAAACTATATTAAAAGATGGTTTTCTCTTTCTGCCATTTATTTTTAACTGTAGTTGGTATTAAACTTTTCCACTCATGGTTCTGGCATAAACATGTTTCTGTTTGCTTATTTCTGCTTATTCTTAAAATACCGGTGGACCTACTTGTATATTTTAATGTCTACAAACATGATAATTTTCAATAAAGATATTTTTGCATAAATTAAAAAGGAGGACTAGAAACTCTCCTCTGGGATTTTTAAACATGGGAAGATTTTTCCTAAGACTTCTAGTTTTAACTTGTTGAAATTCGCGATACAGACCCCACCAGAACATGCCCCCAGACAGTCACATAGGTTCAGCTTGTTGAAGGAGCATCCCAGTCATCTCAACAAGGAGGAGTTGGGAGGAGCTTTTTGGTGGCGTTAACTCGGGCAGCGGGGCTGAGATAAGACTAACACGCAAATTATAACTAATATTCTAGATCCATCTCTTACAGAGGCTAATGTCTGCAGCCATGGTTTATCAACACTGCTCCTCTTCTTCATGTGCTGATCTGTTCTGTTGTTTCTCAGTCAATTGAGGGCATAATGTCAAATCATAACTCTGTGGGGGATTTCTGAAGACAGACCAGCTCAGAGAGGTCTTGTATATTGCTTGGTAGTGATCCTAGCAGATATCAGAGGAGTGTTTAGTTAGTTGACTTTTGAAAAAATATGAATTGTCTCGGTCTTGTTTTTGATAAGATGATGGTTGATACTCTTTCATTTGTTTGTTTACCACATACTAAACATCTGACTTTGCTAAGCCTGAATACTTAGTGGTTCTCAGCCTTCCTAGTGCCACAACCCTTTACTACAGTTCCTCATGTTGTGGTGACTCCCCAACCATAAAATTATTTTTGTTGCTACTTCATAACTGTAATTTTTGCTACTGTTATGAATTGTAATGTAAATATCTGATATTAGGCGACACTTGTGAAAGAGTCATTCAGGTCACGACCCACAGGTTGAGAACCACTGATAGAGGCTAAGAAAAGCTGCTGTTGGAGAGTGTGGAGAAGTGGTCCCAGGCGGGCGAGTGGTGTGACGTCGGGGGAACTCGTGACTGGAGCTGTCAGGTTGGAACTTTGGGAACTGCACTCCCTGGTGACTGGGTGCTGACGCTCTGCAGTACTAAGGCCATCTGGGGACTAAGCAGAAAAATGGACAGTTGTGAAAATTAAGAATATGATTTTAATCTTTAGACAAAAAAAAAAAATCCTAACTTTGCAGGGCACATGAGGGTTAAATGAGTGCCATGGGGCAGAGCCAATTTTTTTTTCCTCAAAAAAAGAATGTAGAGTCTTTTCTTAGAAAATTTTCATAACAAACACCTCTTCCATTTCTACATAGTTAGTCCCTAGTGGACATTTCATTTTCTGAAGATCTTTATTCTCATGAGCCCTCAAGGAAGAAAACACTATGAACTGTACCCCTGGGGCTGCATCAGCTGTCTTTGGCTGAAATACTTGCCTCTGGTCTGTTTGTATTCTAGATAGATTCTACTGAAATCATAATTACATTTTGCATGGTTAATCTAATTTGTTCTTTGTGACGTAACTGACCGTTGCCTTTTCATTGTTTTTCTTTAAACTATCAATCAAAATAATGTTATCAGTAAATAGGAGGATCTTACATTATTCTGTACTAGATGAGTCATACCAGTTCTTTTAAAAAGTCAATAAATTTGTATAAATTAGAGGACTAGGATTTAGTCCTGTTTAAAACCATTTAATAATTTTAGCTTTGTTTTAAAATATATTATGAAAAATATTTTAATACTAATTCCTAGATTTTTTAATTTCAAAATATTAAAGGGGTGCCAGTGTTTTTGTTACATGGTTACACTGTTTCAGGCTTCAGTGAGGGCTTTCAGTGTGCCCGGCACCTAGAGAATGGTTGTTATACCTGACAGGTAAGCTTCTACCCCTTGCTCTCTTTCCATCCTCCCCCCTTCTTAGTTTCCTTATGTCTCTTTGTTACCATGTGCATCCTTCCTTTAAGCTCCCACTTATTAGTGAGAACATGTGGTGTTTATTTATCTATTCCTGAGTTAACTTCACTTAGGATAATGGGCTCCAGTTCTATTCAAGTTCCTCCAAAAGACATTTCTTCCCTGTTGATGGCTGAGTAATAGTCCATCATAGGTATGTATACAGGTACGCATATGGTATATATGTGCGTGTATATCACAGTTTCTTTACCAACTCATGAATCCATGAGAACTTCGGTTGGTTCCATATCTTTGCAATTGCAAATTATGCCACAGCAAACATACAGGTGTAGGTGACTTTGTTTTTAGATTGTCTTTTGGTTAGATACCCAGAAGTGGAGTTGCTGGGTTGAATGGTAGGTCTACTTTTAGTTCTTTGAGGAATTTCCGTACTGTTTTCCATAGGGGTTGTACTAGTTTGCAGTCCCACCAACAGTGTATAAGTATTCCTTTTCTCTGCATCCATACCAGCATCTGGTTTTTTGTTTTTGTTTTTTACTTTTATTAAGGCAATTCTGACAGGGGTAAGATGGTTTCTCATTGTGATTTTAGTTTTCATTTCCTTGATGTTTAGTGATGTTGAACATTTTTTCATATGTTTGTGGGCCATTTGTCTACCTTCTTTTGAAAAAATTCTATTCATATCTTTGGTCCAATTTTTTTGATGGTGTGGTTTGTTCTTTTCTTGGTGAACTGTATGAGTTCTTTATAGCTTCAGGATATCAGTCCTTTGACAGATGAACAGTTTGCAGACATGTTCTCCCATTCTGTAGGTTGCTTGTTTAGTCTGTTGATTATTTCCTTTGTTGTCTAGAAATGTTTAAATTTAATCCAATTCATTTATTTTTGTTGTTTCTATCTTAAAGTTATATTCATAACTATTTTTATGCCTAGGCGTATGCCTAGAAGAGTTTCTCCTGCATTTTCTTCTAGAATTCTTAGAGTTTCTTGCCTTAATGTAAGTTTTTAGTCCATATTGAATTAATTTTTGTATATACTGAGTGATAGTAGTCCTGCTTAATTCTTCTGCATGTTAACAGTCAAGCTGAGAATTAAGTCAAGGACCCAATACCATTTCTAATTGCTACCAAAAATAGAAAAAATACTTAGGAATATGCTTTACCAAAAAGCTGAAAGTTTTCTATAAGGAGAACTACAAAACAATGATGAAAGAAATCATAGCTGATACAAACAAATGGAAAAACATCCCAATCTCCTGGACTGGAGCCTAACCAACATAGTTGAAATGTCATGTCGTGCTGCCCACTGTGATTGACAGGTCCAGTGCAACTCCCAGGAAAAATGCCAGGGTCTTATTTGACTGACTTAGAAAAAATTATACAAATCTTTATTTAGAACCAAAAAAGATCCCAAATAGCTAAAATAATCTTAGGCAAAAAAAGAACTAAATCTAAAGTCATCATATCACCTGACTTCAAATTATACTACAAGGTTATAATAACCAAAACAACATGTCATTGGTATAAAAGAGTATGAAAGTACTATTTTGTACTGATATAAATATAGAGAAATAGTCCAGTGGAACAGTATATATTACCCAAAAAATATAACCACACAGCTACAACCAACTGGTCTTTAACAATGCAAACAAAAACATACACGGGGAAAGGGCGCTGTGTTCAGTCAGTGATGTTGGGTGGTTGTTGTGTAGGTTAACACTCACCTTGATCCTCATCCAGCCTCTTCATGTGGAATCAGGAGAGATGATGAATCATGAGCATCTGGAAGATACTTTCCTTCACTTTAGCTGTTTTCACAAAGTGATGTGATGAAACCCTTTTAGTGAATATAAGTAGAGCAGTTTTGTTTAAAACTCACTGGTTTCTTATAAAAATGTTAGATTGAGATACCTAAAACTAATAGGTATCAAAAGGATAGTATCAAAAGTAAAGAGATTCTCAGCCAACTGAGATCTGACATTTGTTGGAGATGTATGGTTATTTTACTCAATGGACATTCATTCACATTCCTGTTAACCATTGGTGCTTCACAAATCACTCTAAAACGTTTTGGCTTGAAACACTCCCCAGACCTCAGTGGTTCATTGCGGTGTGAAGTTATTCCTGTGTCTGCATTCTAAATGGGTGTTTGTGAGCAGCTTGGCTGTTCTTTATGAATTCATCCATTTTTCTTGCTGTCACTTCACAATCCTCTAAATCCTTGGAATTCTCTACTGGATTCTCTGCATCTAGCTGGAAGACTCGTGAGGAGACGATTTGGAGAATTATGAAGGAGTGTTTAATGTGCTAAGACTGGAAAAGGTTTGTACAACGTTTTCATCTATTTGCCAGAACTCAGTCATGGGCTGTCTCTAACTGCAAGAGGAGCTGGTAAAGAGGAAAGGGATCTGGGAGAGGCAGTTTCTGGCACAGAATTCTACAGCTCTGTGTTTCAAATAAGCACATGTCCTTATGAACTAAATATTTCAAAGACATAATTGCTGCTACATTCATTCTTTTGTATTCTTATAATACATAGGATTATGATGGTGCCTTGAGGTTTACATTGAGTAACAGAATTAACATTTATTTTTTACCCTCCTTAGTCTCTGGCCAGGTAAAAAGTAAAGTTTTTGAATATGTATGAAAGAGGACTGTGATATGATGTACACAGTCTGATAAACAGACTGAAGGGCCAAGCAAACATAAACTTGAGTCTTTAGGACAAAAAACACTCAGATTATGGGAAAAAATTCATCACAACAAGTTAGAACTGGACATTAAACAATGAGCTGTTCCAAATAGTGGTGTTCACAGTTAGGAAGTTCACAGATTAAAGTATAGTCAAGGAGGAGACTTTTTAATGTTTTAGTGGAAGTCAAGGTAGACTACCTACATTGACCCAGCCACAGCTCTTGTTTGTTCTTGAAGGTATTAAGACAGAGTTTCACTTTATTGCCCTTGGTAGAGTGCTGTAGAGTCACAGCTCACAGCAACCTCCAACTCCTGGGCTTAGGCGATTCTCCTGCCTCAGCCTCCCAAGTAGCTGGGACTACAGGAATCCACCACAATGCCCAGCTATTTTTTGTTGCAGTTTGGCCGGGGCCAGGTTTAAACCCACCACCCTCCGTATTCGGGGCCGGCACCCTACTCACTGAGCCACAGGCGCCGCCCAATTTAGTGTTCTTGATAACAGAATCAAATAGGATTGTACTAAAATTAATGTGGATCATATAATGCAGAAACTAAATTTTAAGCTCAAAAACTACCAAGAATCATTTAAGAATCTATTACAACAGTTGAAAATGCGGATTCACATGAAGATAAATTAAAAGCTGAAGTTGGGTTGACAATGTAATCAGACTTCTAGCCAAGGTAATCTTTGGCTTCATTCAGCTGCTTAGATCTGCATTGTTAGAAGTTAGATTGCATTTAGGTCCCTACAGAAGGGGGTAACAACACACTTTGCTGTGTATGGCTGAGCAAGAAAAAGTCAAACCGAAGCTACTGAGGTGAAGACAGCAAGACTGTTCATGGACATTTTCGGAAGGAAAGGACATAAGTTATCAGCTGGAGACTATATCGATAGCAAGGGTAAAGCAAAGCAAACTTTTGTAATTACAAAGAGAGAACTGAGTGTCAATAAGAAAGAAGCACTGACCCTTCTCTGTTAATAGAAACGTCTTGTTCATAAAATATTAGCTCCATATTTCCAGTGTTCAACAGAAGTGACATAAAAGGCATGGAGATGCCTCAAAGGGCTCTGTGCCTGCGCTGCCTGTAGTGAGGGCACATTCGGAAATTACTTTTGGCCTCCGGTGGACAATAAATCTGCCTCAGTTCAATAGATATCAACCCACAGACCAAAGGACACAAAGCCAGAGGAGGTGAAACAAGACCCAGTAAAGCCTCGGGAGTCAGAGAAAATCATCCCAGGCCTCGCTCCGGACACAGCCCCAGGCTGCTCTCCTGCCAGAGCTTCACACCTGCTGGCAGCCTCTGACTCCACCCCGTTACTCTGCCGTGTCATTGGTACATCAGAGTCCCTGAAGCTTTAGCCAAGCAAATGCCACTTTCTTACAATCACTGGCATTTTTTGCTCTGATTCCTTCTTCATAGAAGGATAAGGAACATGTATGCACAGAGTGTGAACCAAAAGATAGGTGGATGTTTGGAAATGGCTGAGCTAGCTCCAGGTAAATGCCCAGGTCAGAGTCCTCAAACTTTTTAAACAGGGGCCAGTTCACTGTCCCTCAGACTGTTGGAGGGCCGGACTACAGGCCCTGGGACGAGTCAGCTGCTAAGCAGGACAGGCAGCAGGGGCAAAAACACCAGTGGGCCAAATAAAATGTCCTAGGCAGGCCTCATGTGGCCTGCAGGCCGTAGTTTTAGGATGCCTGGCCCAGGTGCTAGCTTTCGCCATGGAGTCTAGGTGAAACAATACGTCATACTATGGTTGCCAAAATTCCAGATTCAAACTACGGGTACAATTTGTTAGAAGTATCCAGAAGAATGTGCCCCTGACTTAAATCAGTTCTCATCTCTTGCACATGCATTTTCTTTATGGCTTCCTACTTGATTTGACTCCTACAGAGTCTTCCTATTTTTATTTTGCTAATTGAAACATCCCTCCCAGGAAAATCCATTTTTGAACATTCTGAGGTCCAGGTATTCTGCTGAACTTCTCATTGAACTTCCCATTGAACTTCCCTCTTTAAACTGCCTGTACACCCCTAGACTTGGTTTCTGTGATGTGCTGCTGCTTCTACAAGGCTATGATAACTGCACTTTTGATTTTTTGACTTCTTCAAGGCAAAATACAACTTCTGTACAAAAATATAGTTTGTATTACACACACCCACATTTTAACAAAATGCTACAAAATGAACTACCAACCGAGGGCAAGAAATGAAACAGCCACCGCACACACTCCTTTGTCTCTCTAGAGATAAACACTTTTCTGACTTTTAAAAAGCTAATACTTTTCTTTTAAAAAATAGTTATATAACCTGTGTATGTGTTTCTAAAGAACAGAGTTTAGCCTTTGTACTTTGTATGTTTTGTAAATTTAATTTATTACACCTTCCTTTTTTTTTTTTTTAGGAACTTTCTTTCCTTAGCTAATGTTGTATCTGTTAAGGTCTCATCTGTTAAGATCCACTGTATCATTGAGTGAAGCTGTAATTCATCCTGTAGTAATAGGTGGATGGCACTTGTTTTGTTTGTTGATCTTATTTATTTTTACTTTCTTTAATACGCGTGCTTCCTAGCACATCGTGGGTAGGTTAATTCTATTCTTATACGTCCTTGGTAGGCAGATGAGGTACTGAAAAAAAAGAGAATATAGACACTGGGGCAGCATTTTTCCTCCTCTGTGAGATAGAGTCACAGCAACCCCTGACAATCAGAAACTTGGTGGGACTTGTCCTTCTGGACGGTACTCTCCGCTCCTTCTTATGTTGTAGCCCTCTATGCCGAGAGTCAGTAAAGTTTCCCAAGTGGCAAAGAGCTCAGGATTATCTGGATTTCATTTCTTATATCTGCACAGGCTGATACTTGCTGTCTGATACTGAACCTTCATTGGTGAGATCTTTCTGTTTATACCTGTGCTGACCTGAACTGGGTTGTCTCTGAACTATGTGTCCCTTTCATTCCCTATAAAATTGCACCCTCTTACATTGTGTTCCACACGCCACAGACATAACAGTAATTAATTTAGCTTTCACAGACTCTAGCTTCATTTCTCTAATCTTACTCATATCACTCTCTTTTTAATTTTGTTATATAATGACACATTATAGTTGTATATATTTATGGGATACAAAATGATATTATGAATTTATAATACAATATCAAAATTTTTTTTCATTTTTGCTCTAGTATTTATTGTACTTTTTCTCTTTATTTTTTCCCCCTAAATAGAACTAACTACAGGCAGAGTGGTTTTTAGGGGTTAGGGAGAGTGAGCTTGTATGTCCTGTGGACTGTCTCGTCATGAGGTCCAGCCTGCCCCCACGCTCGCACCGCTCAGTGTGGCTGAGTTCATTCTTCCTTCCTGCTCACTGGCCTTGTTTTCCTGACACCAACTTGAGCTGCCACGCTCCTGGACTTCAGAGACCTTCGCCAGGATGCAGGGCTCTTCCTGTCAGAATCTGTAAGACAAGTCAGAGTAGAGACTCTCAGTGTGTTACTAAATTAGAACTGGTTTGCACTTTGTGGGGCTTTTTGATCTTATTTTTTAATTGCTGTCATCGTCATCTGCCCTATTAGTGTGGAAAATCATCCCTAATTATTAGAGAAATGCAAATCAAAACCACCCTGAGATACCATCTAACCCCAGGAAGAATGGCCCAAATCTCAAAACTGCAGATACTGGGCATGGATGTGGAGAAAAGGGAACTTTTACACTGCTGGTGGGACTGCAAACTAATATAACCTTTTTGGAAGGAAGTATGGAGAACCCTCAAAGAGCTGAAACTAGACCTCCCAGTTGATTCTACAATCACATCACTACCCAGAAAGAAAAAAATCCTTTTACCATAAGGACACTTGCCCTAGACTTTTTATCACAGCTCAATTTACAATCTCCAAAATGTGGAAACAGCCTAAATGCCCACCAACCCAGGAATGGATTAACAAGCTATGGTATATGTATACCATGGAATACTATGCAGCCATTTGACCAAGGAGCCAATTTTGTTTATCTAAACTAAATAGTTTCATTTACAACTAATACTTCTTAGAGTAACTGTTGTCATAGGAACAATGATCATCATAAAGTATTAGTCTGTCCACAGTGTAGGGAATGTTGGAAACCCCTAAGTTATTATGTCTAATTTCTTTCTTTTTTTTTAAATTAAATCATAGCTGTGTACATTAATACTGTCATGGGGTACAGTGTGCTGTTTTTATATACAGTTTGAAATATTTTCATCAAACTGGTTAACATAGCCTTCATGTCATTTTCTTAGTTACTATGTTAAGACATTTATATTCTACATTTAGAAAGATTCACATGTAATCTTAACGATGAACCATAGGCATGATCCCACTAATCACCCTCCCTCCACCCTTCCTCCCCCCTCCCCACCTCTTTCCTCATATTCTTGGGCTATAATTTAATTTGACACAAGTTTTCAAACTAACCAGTGATCACCCCACGTTCTTACTTACCTTTCAAAATTCCTTCACTCTGCCCTTTTCTTCCCCTAATGAGAACGTTAATCTCTGAGCCAGAGGGCTGGAATTTCCCTAGTACCTTTCCTCTGTGAAAGAGACCCAATAGCTGAGGCCTTAGGAAGTAATAAGAAGCTTTGTTTTTATTTGGAATTTAATATTTCTTACATACATCTTGGTGTTGGTTTTACTTTATCAATTTTGTTTGGAACCTGAAGAAGTTCTTTCATTTCCTCTGTCTGAATTTTTGTTGGTTTTTAGGGAATTACTTTACTTAGAGTTTGGAGGATTGGTTCTCATACATTTGTTCTATTTTATTCTTTAAGAACTTTTTCTTACTTTCTTTTCTTCCTCTATACACTGGTTGAGCTTGAATTTTCTTTTTCTTTTGAGCTTTCCTATTTTTTCTGCATGCTTTTCCTTTTCTTGCTATATCCTCATTAATGTCAAGGACAGGATATGCTTTACTTAAAGGTAGACTAAAATAAAATTTAAACCTAGCTATTAAAAACTTTAAAATAATTAGATACAATAAAATGGAAATAGCCCTCCCTCTTGAGAATATCAAGTAGAAAGAGATTCCTACTGCTATTTTCCCTTTTAAGCCCCTTTACTAGGATTCCGTCAGTGAGCTCTGACTCCCATCTTATGCCTTACAAATGTCTTCTCTCTTTTTTCTTGGAGGTTAGTTCTGATGGCTCTCAGTTATAAGTTAATATATATTTTGTCACAATATTTTGAAGATAGACCAAAGACTCACAATTTTATTGTTTCTCTTAAGTAATTATGTTGCTGGTCTAACTTCTTTTCTGCTATGTATGTTGTTACTTTAATCCTTTGCAAAAAGGATTCAGATGATTCGGAAGGCTTAGGGGATTATGCAAGGAGTGCAGCGGTAATGAAAGTGAGGCCCAAAGGCGTCCCAGATGGTGCGAATCTGCTGGAATGGTCTGCGGGTCCCAGGAGGCCTGCGACAAGCAGAACGCCTGAGTGTGCTGAACAGTGTGTGGGCGGCAGTCGAAGTCAGCACCTCCTCACCTGGGGATTCCAAAAGCTACTATGTCAGAGATTTTGATGCAAGATCTTGGCATGAAACATGTCAGGGCAAAAGGTGTTCCACAGCTTCTGCCACCACAGCAGAAGAGGTGTCCTAACGTTCTGCAGTATCCTGACATCCTGCGTTTGCTAACGACTTAGTTCGGACTGCTGCTATGGAACAGAGTTCCTAAGTAGGTCAGAATCGGAGATGAATTGTGGGTCCTCAGCTGTGAACCAGAATGAAGGCTCCATAGTCCCAAAGGCAAACGCCTGGTTCTTCACTCCTACAGAAGGCACCAAAAGTCACAAGAACAAGATTATATTGACCGTGTTCTGTGACAGGGAAGGTGTTGTCCATCATGAGTTCGATCCTCCAGGCCAGACAGTGAGCAAGGAGCACGACCTCAGCCCCTCCCCAGCTGAGAGAGGCCACAGCTGGGGCCAGCTGGTGATTGGCCGCGTGATCCCCACAAGCTGTCCACCGTGGTCAAGTCCCATGCAAAGTTTTTTTGCAAAACGCAAATCACCCAGGTGACTCAGCCTCCCTAGAGCCCAGATTTGGTGCCCTGTGACTTCTGGCTTTTCTCAGAACTAAAATCACCTTTGAAAGGGAAGAGATTCCAGACCTTCAGTGAGATTCGGGACATGAAAGGGAAGAGATTCCAGACCTTCAGTGAGATTCGGGACAATAGGACAGAGCAGCTGATGGCAGTTCCAGGAAGGGTTTCCACAGAGTGTTCTGCCCAGCGGGAGAGATGCTAGGAGAGCGGGGGGTCCCAGGGTGCCAAGTGGAAGGGGAGGGGGGCTGTGGCCTCTGCACGGTGTCCTTGTGTGTTCAGTTAATGTCTCTGTTTCTATCACATGACTGGATACTTTCTGCACAGACCCTGTGTGTGGCGTGTGTGTGTGTTTATTGAATGAGAGCCTTTGAACATTTTCTTATGACTTACTTTCAATTGAATTTGAAGTGTTTGCTTTCACTCTAGTTGAACTGAAATTTTAAGATGTTTGTAAAAACAGCTTTTGTTGTGCAGCACAGATTGGAGTTGCTGTCTTGCTAGAGGGGCAGTGGGTGGCAGGGTAGCGAGGTCCCTCGCTCACGCTGGTTTGCTTAATGTACGGGTTAATTCCAGTGGTCCGTGCCTGGATATTTCAGCCTATTAATTGCTTGCCTACGGTGGTCACTCTTACTGACAAGCAAGGTGTATGTCTACACTATGGTTGAGGGTTCCGAATGTTCTGGTTATTTCAGTTTCATGACGTGCTCGTTGCCTTTGTAGGAAGAGGGGTTTATGCCTTCTTGCTTTGTCACCTTCCCAGAAGGGACACTCCTCGGTTGGTTGGTTCTGAGTTAGTATAATAAATGCACATTCATTGTGGAATAATAGGAGAAGAAAGGGTTTGAAACGTCATTCTAGATGCTTCAGAAAGTCAGAAGCACCTTAGTGCCCTCTCCCGCGGTTTCCCCACAGTAGCCTCACAGAGAATATCGTTGTCAGTCCTGGCCTACACATCAGCCTTTCTAAAAAGTTCTACTATAGTTTGTATTTATAAAAGGGCAGGTGTCAAAACGTGAGGAAGGATAGAAGCCACAGGATTTTAAACACTATGAATGGTTATATAGTCTTTGTGGGAGCTTCAGTTTTATTGAGAGACAGTTTATAGATAGACTATGGAAAAGTTCTTTATGATGAAATTTTCTCAGCAGTGTTTTCTAGTATTTTAGTTCTAGAAAAATAGATTTTGTTTATTGCATTTAACTTTTCAAGTGTCAGTGAATTAAATGTATATAAGCGTCAACATTTTCATAGTATCATTCTAAATTATAACATTTCACTTAATTGAGTCCTTATGAGGTGCCTGACATGATGTTAAGCATGTTCACTGTCTGACTTAATACACATAAAAACTCTGTGAAGCTGGTACTGTCACAGTCACCATTTTACAGATGAGGAGACTGAGCCATAAAAGGCTGAAAAAGTTAGTGGCATGAACTAAGAAATAGTGGATCCAGGGCTGCGAGGGTCTGCAAGCTAACCCGATCGCTGCCAGCATTGTTTGGTTTGCTCTCTCTAAAGTCTGTTTTATTTCACTGTGAGCTTTTGTTTACTTTAAGTCATCCCCTAAAGACTAGACATGAAGAAGGTAGGTACACAATTAAAGCATCAGGAAAATACCCAACAGAAGTCTTCAGAGCTTAGATGAGTATAAATTTAAAAAGCTGATATCTGATGAGTAGTACTGGAGTTGTTAAGGTTGTGAATCTTAGCCAATTATAGTATTAATAAATAATTACAGATATCTATGATTTTTGGTAATAACTATGTGTTTTAGCATCAAGTTGATGAGTTGTTTTAAAACACTGTTATTACTGTTATGCATATCCAGATTTATAATAGGCATTTCTTTTAAAGTCTATAATTCACTGACTTTTTTATTGTCATTATTTAACTTTTAAAATTAATGGGTATTGGTGGTGCCTATAGCTAAGTGGGTAGGGCGTCAGCCACATACACCAAGGCTGGCAGTTTCAAACCCAGCCCGGCCAGCTAAAATCAAAAATGACAACTGCAACAAAAATAATAGCCAGGGACGATGCCTGTGCCTCAAAGGAGTAAGGTACCAGCCCCATATACCAGAGGTGATGGGTTCAAACTCACCCCGGCCAAAAAAAAAAAGCTGGGCGTTATGGTGGGTGCCTGTAGTCCCAGCTACTTGGGAGGCTGAGGCAAGAGAATTGCTTAAGCCCAAGAGTTTGAAGTTGCTGTGAGCTATGACGGAAGGGTACTCTACTGAGGGCAACATAGTGAGGCTCTTTCTCAAACAAAATAATTAAATTAATGTGCATTATTAAAAATCCATTTGAGAAGTATCAACAAATGTATTCATCCTAAAGATACAGAGGAAATATTCCTACTTGCACAAAGCATTGTTTAATATTGAAAGCAGTGTCTCCTCAGCATGATTTAAGCTCCTACAGAACAATGACAAAGTATATGACTGTTTCTTTGTTCTGAGATCCTCCTTGGATCTTTTATTCTCCCAGCTGTGTTTATGTACTATTATTATTTTTTTTTTAGACAAAATCTTGCTCTGTTGCCAGGCTAGAGTGCTGTGGCCTCAGCCAGCTCACAACAATTTCAAACTCCTGTGCTCAAATGATCCTCCTGCCTTGGCCTCCCAAGCAGCTGGAAATATAGGTACCCACTGTAATGCCTGGCTAATTTTGCTATTTTAGAGCTAGGGTCCTGCTCTTGCTCAGGCTGGTCTCGAACTCCTGAGCCCTAGGAATCCACCTGCTTCAGCCTCCCAGAGTGCTAGGATTACAGGCATGAACCGCCACACCCAACTCCCAGCTGTATTTAAAATAGATTTAATGAGCTTCCAGCTACAAGTTAGTTCTATAGACCTTAACATAATTAATAATCAGATAGCCTCTCTCCTGATAATTATAGGATGTACTTTACTATCTCCTACTGACCTTTTAAGTTTATTTACTGATTAGTACTTGTGTTGCCTCTAAAAAAAATTCAGAACGTCCCACATTTTTTTTTTCATCATTCTAAAGTTCCTTCCTTTTATGGCAGATAGGGAAGTTGCTCCCACACGTTTCTCTCCAGCTGGTGGCTGGAGACACATAGAGCACCAGTATTTCCCCCCAAGACATCTTCACATCTTCTCACCCTTTGGCGGGTATCTGTCCCTTTACACCTTCCATCCGTCTGTCTAGTCGGTGGGGCTGTGAGCGTGTTTTACCATCACCTCTTTTCATTCCGTATGGTCTGTCATCTGTATTATCTTTTGCTACTTCAGCTAAAACTTGATTTTCACACTGTGTCCCACATTTCCAAATATTAACTGCTATATAGAATTTGAGTGTCTATATTATTATAATGTGTCCTCCTTTTTACAATTTTGCTAGAGCCTGACCTAGAATTTTGTTCAAACCTTTTGTACTCCCCTCAGCACTTAGCTCAGTAGTAAAGTCTTAGAAAATGGCCATTAAACACATTTCAAGTTGACTTGATAAAAAGTAGAAACTTACACATTTTTATCTTTAGTTTCAGGTGCAGCATTACGTCTCTCATAGTCTGGTAATCCTGGGAAGCTGCAAGTCATTGAGAAAATCCATTATCTCTCTGCTTCTGTCAGAAGTAAACAGCTTTGCTGATGGTCTGGGAGCTGTCACTCAGGTACCTGCAGCTGGGAGGCGTAGCTCGTTATTAGCTAACGTGGCGACAGGCTTTCCTTCCTTTCCCTTTCCTCTCCCACTTCTTGCCAAGCTGACATTGTACTTATTACCTGATCTGTAATGTAGGTGGGTGCTATTACTACCTACCGAAATTACAGAAAGATGGTGTAGAAAATAGTTTTCAAAATGAATCCATCTTACTGTTCTTACTTGAGTATATGTATAAAGGTGCCGTTGGTCACAGCCAAGGAGTGCTTAGATGAAAGCCCTGCAGTTCTCCAGATAAGTAGCATGTTCCTACCACAAAGAAATGAACAGAAAGTGACCTGTGGAGGATCCTGGATGGACAGTGGGTCTAACAGTGGTTTTCTTTTTTTTTTTTTTGGCCAGGGCTGGGTTTGAACCCGCCACCTCTGGCATATGGGGCTGGCGCCCTACTCCTTTGAGCCACAGGCACCGCCCCTACCAGTGGTTCTTATCCCTAATTACTCAGGAGAATCATCTGGCTAACTTTTAAGTCTCCTGTTGCCAAGCACTGTGCCATTTCAGTTAAGTGGGAGTTTCTGGGGTAGCAGGCAGATGTCAGTAGTGCTGAAATGGAACAGGCAATTCCAATGAACAGGCATGATAGAAAACCAGTGCACTGAGCCCTTTAATCATACAACACTGGTGAAAATGTATAGAAGGAGCATAAGCTATTTCCACATTTTAATATCGATGCTGGTTTATTACATATGTTCACTTTGTTATATCATTTAATAATCTTGACATCTCTATAGTAGAATGAAAAAGCACATTAAAGGATATCAGAGACACATAGAAATGTCTTGGTAGAGAGAAAGAAGTTTAATAAGAAAAAATATGTATGGCATTTAATCGAGTACTTAGATTTCATTTCTCTACATTTAATGGAATATTCTGAAAATATATAGTCTAATTAAATCCAGTGTGTTATGGTATATCATCCAGTCAGCAATTTTTCAAGTGACTAGTAAATGCTGGACTCTCTTAAGAGCTCTGTAAGATATTAAAAAAGAAAGTCACTGTCACTGATCTCAAGGAAAGAGAAATAAGCCACATTGATTAATTGGAAAAGAGTAAGGTGTTAAAATGCTTGGAGCTATTTGTAGGAGTTCCAAGGTCAAGGAACTGATCACGGTAGGTCCCAAGTCCCCACAAATATTTTATGGAAAAGGAAAGCCTTGAAAAATGGATTTGGATTGAATAACCAGTGTATAATAGAATGCAAGGCATTGGGTTGTTACTGGGATGTTATTTAATGAGAGGTGCACTGAGGATTCTGAGGAAACAGGGTGCAGTCTTGGCATTTAACACCAGGAAGAAGTGATGTAGAAAATGAGTTTGATTCAATTAGATTTTTTTTTGTAGAGAATAAGTACAGAAAAGAAAATTTTATTTATATATTCTTACTTAATTTCAAAATAGCTTCATGAAGTAGTTATACTTTTTTTATAGTTTATATATGTAAAATGGCCTAGTTCAAATAAAAAAAATCAAACCTTGCAGTGTTTAAACAACTTGAGCAAGATTGTGGAAAGAACACAGGCTAAAGGCATAATTCAGACCCAGGTGTTTAGATTATTAAGTTACTTTAGAATACTAATAAGAAAAATAACAATAATAGCATAACAACTAGTTCTTGGCAGGTGTATGTGTTAAGTGCTTTATATGAATTGCCCCAATCAGTCCTCTTAACCCTTCAAGATGTTAGTATTGTTTAAAGGCAATGAAATTATTACTCAATATCCTTCACAATAGACAACAGAAACCACTGTAGTCAATTTAAGTAGAAAAGAGTCATGAATAGCTGTGAAATTGTGGGGAGGGTTAAAAAGGAGACACTAGGCTATACTTTTCGTGAATAACTCTCACAGCCACACAGCAGAATTAGGCTGCCTTTGATGATGACCAGAAAACTGCCTATGGAGTCAAGAAGCTCCTTCTTCTTGGGGTCCAGAAAAACAGAATTCTGTGTTGATGTTCAGCCGCCAAACGCATGTTCAGTGTTCTGCTTCCCTCACCACATGGCTTAGTTTCAACTACAGTCAGTGTTTTGTGAATGGATTTATTTAGCCTGCAACATACTCAGACTATCAATAGGGAAGTATGGAAAATGTGGTTTTAGGCCCTTCCAGCATTTTTACTTTACTCAGGTAATAATTACATATGTTCACTTTGTAACTGTTCACAAAGCAACTATTGATGGGTAGGCCAGAAAGTCCATTACATCTAAGGCTCGGAGATTCATAGCATGTTGTTAATTTATGAGTCACAGCAGGAGGAAAAACAGTTACAGGGTGGTAAGGGTGGTAAGATGGAGGCCGCTTATTTTGGACTCTGAATGCAGTGAATCCCCCACACATAGGAATAGAGGTAACTCCTGTATTTCAGAAGTGGATGAGCACACAGATAATGTAAAAAACAGAGAGATGTGAAAATGGCATCTCTAAGAAGAATTAGGTAAACATGAGCGAGGCTTGTGGTGGACGGGAAGACGTTGCGTTTGGACATGAGTGGAGGAAGCACTGAAGCCATCGAAGTGGAGGTGGACGGAGATATGCAACAATCCTGGAGAGAATCTTCTGATTTGTAACTGAATCAACTGCCTCTGGAAAACATGGTACAGAAACTCAGCAACACACCATTAACGTCTAGTATTCAGCTAGAAGTTAGGAGACAGGAAGAAGCAGGAATGTGTAACTCATAACCGGAGGAGAAAATCAGTTAGTAGAAATAGAACCAGAAATGACAGCGCTAGTGGAATTAGCATGTATGTATCAAAGCAGTGATTATAAACATGTTAAAAAAAATTAAATGAAATAGGAATAATAAGGGCGGAAATAGGAGATTTCAACAGAAAAATGAAAGCTATATATATCAATAATTAAATAATGTATATGTAAATATAACCATGAAAAAAATCTTTGCTGATAACTTATATTATACATATACATTCCTTGAAAGATACCAATTACCAAAACTGATTCAGGAAGAAATAGAAAAACCTAAATTGCTCTCTGTTGATCAAATAAATTATATTTACAATCATAAACCTCACCACAAAAAATACTACAGGGCCAAGTGAATTCTCTCATATGTTTAAAGCAGAAATGATGCTACTCTTACACAAACTCTTTAGAAAACAGAGAAGTAAGGAACTATTATTAATTCATTTAATGAGGACAGTGTTACCCCAGTGTCAAAACCAGACAAGGGCATTACAAGAAAAATATATAAAAACTTAGACTAGCATCTCTCATGAACATAAAAGTAAGTATCCTTACTAGATATTAGGAAATGGAATCCAGAAATAAAGGGGGTACCAAACAACGTACACAAATTTTAAGAGATCTTGTTGGAAATAAAATTGACCATTCCCCAAAAGTTACACAATGTAGGTGAGATGGATATGTAGCCCATCCAGGCACTGACCAGTAACCAGGCCTTCAAGTCAACTTCAAAAAGTAATGCATAGATACCATCTCTTAAAATGTGTATTCTGTATAAAACTAACAGTGATAATCAAGTGAGCTTTATCCCAGGAATACAAAATTGTTTTAAAATTCTTAATCAATACAAGTTGCCATATTAACAATTTATAAAGAAAACACACATGATCTCAGTATATGTGGAAAGGCAATTGGCAAAATTTGCCACCTACAAATGACTTCTCAAACCTGTACCAAAGTAGGAAGAGAAGAAAACTTTAACATGATAAAGGTTTCTGTAGAAAGCCTGTGGATGTACCCCGTGATGGAAGACTGTTTCCCCCCAAGACGGCGGATAAAGCAGGGACGTTCTCTGCTCATATCTGTTTAGCACTGTACTGAAGGGCCGAGCCATTGCAGTCATGCTGTTCTACTCTTTTAAAGGAAGGCACAAAACTTTGTTTAGGGTCAACATAGAAAATCCTAGAGAATTTACCAGAAAGCTGTCAGACAGACAATCCTGAAATAGACCCACATTTGTAGAGCCCATTGATTTGAGGCTTGTTTTAAAAT
This sequence comes from Otolemur garnettii, assembly GCF_000181295.1. Lineage (NCBI taxonomy): Eukaryota > Metazoa > Chordata > Mammalia > Primates > Galagidae > Otolemur > Otolemur garnettii. Next base: position 3,986,888 of record NW_003852502.1, on the reverse strand, counting down.
AGTTCAATTAGGGGAGAATGGATCAACAGCTCAGTAAAAAAGGGCAAAATATTTGAACAGACCCTTCATAAAAGAAGACACATGAATGACTAACAAGGACATGAATGTGCATAATATCAGGAAAATATGCTGCACAAATATAAGAATGACTAACAAGGACATGAATATGCATAATATCAGGAAAATATGCCACACAAATACAAGAATGACTAAAATTAAATGGCTAACAATACCACATCCTGGCAGAGTTACGGATCAAACTAAACTTATAAATTGCTGGTGGGGATGTAAAACAATCTGGCGGTTTTTCAGAAAGTTAATTACCCAGTAAACATATGGCAAAGCAGTTTCACAGCTATGTGGACATAAAGAATCGTAATGAGTGTTCATAGCATTTTCAATTTTAAGAGTATCTGAAGATAAACTGCATTTCCACTGGCAGCACAGTCAAATTGTTGTAAATATATGCAGTGAAATACTACTCAATCATAAAATGAATTGGCACAATGATACAACATCATGGATGAAAATTTGTTAAAAACCCAGCACTGAGCAAAGTAAGCCAGACACAAAAGAACATGAATTGTATGATTCTACTTCTGTGAAGTTCTAAAACAAGCAACCAAAACTAATGGATGGTGAAAGACATCAGAATAGTGGTTGAGTCGGGTGGTGGACGAGAATGAGGGATTGATGTGTGGTTACGTGGGTGTCTCCACTTGTCAAAACACATCCAAATGTGCACTTGAAGTCTGGGCACTACACTATCTGTAAATTTTATCTCCATTAATATATCTTTATTGAAGACTATGAATGTTTGAAGCTAAAGTGTAACTTTTCTCTGTGCTTTTATACTTAGCTGTTTGACTCACTTTAGACACTTTGTTTCTATGTTGATATAATGAACACCAGGATGTAGCTAAGAACTTTTCAAAGAATAGCTTTAGTTTTTAATGATGCAAAATTTTCTGAATAGTGACTAATGTCAAAAGATTGTATGTGTGTATATATCATGCTTATTCTATACGAATCTGATCAGTTCCTAGTGTGTTTGTGTATCAGGCAGAGGAGAAGTTCTCTTTATTCTATTTATTTAAAATTAATGGGAGATTCAATAGAAATTATTACGATGGACACTTATTGAGCAGTTTTGTCTGTCAAACACTATTCTAAACATTTCATATTCCTCCAGACCTTTTGCGTCGTTTACAATAGCCATTAATTTTATGTGTCATTTAATTCTCTGAGCCGCATTGTTATTCAGCATTGTTCCCATTTTGTGAAAGAGGGCGGTTAGGACCAAAGAGGTTGAGTAAGCTGCCCTTAGTCGCAATAAGCTCAGCACCGCTCTGTGGGACCCAGGAGGGGTTGTCCCTCAGACGAAGGGTGCAGTCATCTCTTGCTTGACTGACCGTCTCAGGGGTTTGTATTTCCCTGACATCATCTCATGTTAGTTGGTCTTCTCTTAACTGTGGGTGTATTGTTCCTCCTACTTTGTAGCAATAAAATTAGAGAATATATTTTTGTCAAGTTTAATACATTTTCTATTCATGTATTTTCCACTTACTGTGACCATGGATCACATTTTTGGAAGGCAGATCTGTCTCCTCTTATCCTGATATCTTTTTCTCCAGCTGTGTTCATTTGAACCCAATTTTCTTTGGTCTTGAAGAAATTGTTGATATGATGCTGAGGATAAAAGATTCTCACTATCTTGACAAACATGTATTTTGTGTTTCCTTGCTTAGGACCTTTTCTTTATAAATTAAGAGTTTCTCATCATGATTAATATGTATTTGCCACCTTATGACATAATCTCCTTAGTTTTTATCTTTAGTTTGAAAATAACTTTGAAAAAGTACTTCCTGAAGGATTCCATAGCCTGCTGACAGTGACTCTGTGAGGCCTGCGCTGTCTGCCTATTCTAAACCGAGAACAAAATCAAAATACAGACTTTAAGTTTTCCATGATTATGTTACAGGGACCTGGTGTTGGAAAAGTTTGTGATCATCTCCTTTTTTGAATGACTTCTTCTTCATCCAGAAAGAGCCAGTCAGTAACCAGCGGTTACAGATCATCCATGGGGTGAATATCTCTGTAAAAAGCCTTGGTTTTAGTAGTCTTTCTATTTTTTATGAGAATTTTATCAATAAGTTTATGGATTTCTATAGATATCTTGGTGATATGTGATTTTTACAGAACCAGCCTTCTAATTAGCCATTGCTAAAAGTTTATGCTACTGAGAGCTGGTTTATCTTCATATATTAGTTTTAAATGTTAACAAAGTAATGTTTTTCCTATTCTAGGAAGGTGACATGAAAAACGCGGCATGCATGTTTAGTTTACATTTAACTAACTCTCCCCAATCTGGGGCCTGTTAAAACCAAATAAAACATAGCACTATCCCATTTACAATCTGTGTGCTGCTTTCTCAAGTCAAACCAGCTTCTCCTCAAGTCTCCAGCTAAAGTGGAACATCCTACATCAGTTTCTAGGAAAGTAAAGAACCCCCAGTTGCTTTGTGGTGAGAATAAGAAGGAAAGTGGCAGAGATTGTGTTTTGAGAAGAAGCTGAAATCAGTAGAAAGATAGATGATGTTTGTGGTTTGTCAAGTAAAATCAGACAGACACAGGAGCCAGAAACAAACAAAAATACTAGATAGTTTAGAAATTCAATGGGGGGCAGGGCAGGGGTTCAGGCTTAGCTTAGACAAAATAATAGCTGTTAACACTTGTGAACAAACACTCACGATCAGTTGTAAAATTGGATCCCATGGATTGGAAACACCTTGTTTAATATCATCTTTACTAACAATTTCAAAAAGCATGAGCATCAGAGGTAGGGATGAAGCAGCGGGAGACGCAGCGTCCTGGACAGTTATTCCCACATCTTCGTTCTTCATGTCTTCCACAAAAAGATATGCCACACGTCTTCCTGGCTCCCCCAGTGAGATTCTGGAGGGTTCCTCACACAGAGGGAGCCAGGACCATCTCTTTTCTCATCCAGAGAATTTTATAGCCCGTGTAACCATCTTCAGGGACCCCATGTCGTAGTTTCTCTAGTGTAGGTGATTCTCTGTCCCCGGCCTACCTGCAGAGCACACGCTATTGAACTGAAGCAGGTGAGTCCTCAGCCTGCTCTGCGTTCTCCTGGGGCATAACCAGGACCTACCAGCAGCTTATTCTTCCTTTCCACTTGCCATCAAGTTCCCACAGCCTCAGGGTGCTAGGAGAGTTGTTTATAGCTGAATCTACTTAGAAAGAAAATCTTTTACGAAGGTGTGTTTCAGTTATTATGGTAAATAATCTTAAGGTAATTTCCCTAAAAGTATGTAAAATTTATGAAAAATCAAAGATTAAAAGTAAAATATACATATGGTATGATGGACTGTCACCAATAAGAAAAAGAGATCAACAATCCGATAGAAAAATGGACTTAAAGATGTTGAAAAAATGTCCAAAGCCAAAAAATGGGGAAGAAACGCAAAAGGCAAATTAGCATCAATCAAGCTCAAGGTCAGGGGTGCCAAGGAAACGCAGGTTACAGAACACCAAGAGGTTTCATACCGATTATGTTGATGCAGTATTTTTAAAAAATTGACAATAGTATCAGATGCTAGTGATGAGGTAGGCAAATGGAATTTATTTCCTGGCAAAATTAAAGATGCTTGTCCTCCAAGATGCCACGAGTAGACTGGTCGCAGGAGACACTGTCCCAGGATGTGCATTTCAGCGTCTGTATAAATATCCTAAGCTTGGAAGTAACATAAGTGTCTGTTACAAAAGATGACTAAATGTGGTATATCAAAAAGGAAGATTCTGTACCAATTAAAATTAATAAATTAAAGTCTTTTTATATATCTGTCAACAATGCATAGCTTTTGAAAATGTAATGTTGAGTAAAAAGACAGGATAAAGTACCTGAGAAGGATAGATACTCAAATATACCAGTTTTTACAAAATTATATATGAAAAAAATGTTTATACACTTTTCTCTGTATACTTCTAAAAATTATTTTAAAATGACAAAGTCTTAAGTAAATGAGAAAACATTGATGTGTCTTGACTTTATATATTGTGTATACTCACTGCCTATGGTTTTGCAAATATTTTTATTGAATATAAAGTCTCCTTAGATATCAGAAGGATATTTATCTAATATAGAACCTCAGTTTTTAATCATTGTGTTTTTCCTTATATGCAGTTCATACTCCTATCTAATTAGCATTTTTCTGAGTACAGTATCCAAGCTATTAATGGTGCTTTTGGAATATTGATAAGGATGAATGATATCTGAATTTAGGGTATTATATTGAATATTCATATTAAATACTTCAGAGACCTATAGTGTTCACAAAACAGATTAAAATTTGACGTGTAAATAGATTTTAAAAATCAGAAGAAAAGCTTATCAGTTGGAGAAAACTCAAAAAACTTTGCAGCCTATATCAGGATACATTTTTACTTTTTGATGTCTGTTTACCTTAAGTAAAATAAAAGCTAAGCAACCCATTAACAAAAATAGAACAAGCAAATTAAAGATTCAGAATCAGGAACAAGTTTATACATACTTATACTTCTCTAAGGTAAACTAATTTTCTATATGAGGGCAAAATGTAGCAACAAAATAAGCATTTTTAATAAGATAAAGAGAAAAATAATCATAGCTCTGAGCAGAAACAGATGACCTATTTCTGTTGAGAAAGGAGCCATATTCTTTTCTGAAATTATGTGTATCTTGATCATATCTAGGATCTGGAACGCCTAGCACAGCAGTCAGTGCATTGGGGAGTAGAATTAGAATTCATGTCAGACTGTGCTCAGGTGGACAGCATAGAGGCTCAGCAGGTGGTTTTCCTTTTTATTTTGGTTCATTTCATGAGACCTTAAGAGAAATTCCTAGTAATGAGCCTTACTGGATCAAATTTGTACAGTTTTCGCTCTTACCACTGTTTGTGAATCAGATAATTATAAGTTATGAATGAAGAAAGGATTAAAATCCCCCTAGAATACACTGTCGGCCTAAAAATTTTCCCATGAGTGCATGCCATTTTCAAACTGCTGCTTACTAAGAAAAACTCCATCTGTGAGCTCAACTGGAAACAAAGATGAAGGGAAAGTTAGGGTATTTTCTCACTTACAGGGTAGAACTTTTAAGAGAAGTCCCCAAGGGTAAACTAAATCATGTGGCAAAGAGCATGAGCTTTGAAATCAGATGTCCAGTAAAATGTAGTGTGACCTCTGGAGTAGTCTTGTCCCCAATCAAACCTGAGGGCTCTAGAAAGAATTGCTAACTCACAGGCAATACAGAAATAGAGGAACGTGTTAAATTAACCAGGAGGATTTAACTGGTAAAACCTGGATTGTCCTGGAAAAACAGCTCATTTTCTTCAACAAATAGATTGCACTACAATGAGAAGAGGAAGGAGGACAATGGAAAGGAAGAAGGAGCCTGTATTTTAAAAGAGACCAACAAGAGTATATTCACCTACAGCCACATAGCAGGGGTGAATGGACTGTGGTTTGTGGGCCAAACGTGGCCTGCCTCCTCTTTTTGTGAATAAAGTTTTATTGGAACATAGCTTGTCGATAGCTGCTTTTACACTGAAACAGCCAAGTTGAGTAGTTGTAACAGGGACCATATGACCTGCATAGCATTCAGTATTTACTGTTTGGCTCTTTAGAGAAAGGCTTTGCCAATTCCTGCTGTATATGAAGCCAGTGATTTTACTTCTGTGTGTGTGTCCATGAGTATGTGGGGGGGGGGGGATGCATTTACCTAATACTTTTAAGTACTGTCTAGCAGAAGGGAAACATATATTTACTTATTTAATACATTTGGAAAGTATTTTGATACATGGAATTAAGTGAGAATATATGTGGAAAAATATTCGGCTTCCCAGGATATGTCTATTAAAGCTCCTCCCTCCGCTGGGTGTTGCCTTGTTACTTAGTCACACACAGTGTCCGTTCATTGACCCGCCTGCCCGACTCTCACGCTGCTACTACACTAATGTAGTTACTTTAGCTTCATTATATATTTTAATTCCTAAGTACTGTAACTGCTTTTTATTAGGTGTTCATGTTCATACTTCTGAATGGCTTTGAGAATAATTTTTTCAAGTTCAAAAGTAAAATTGTGAAGATTTTGATTGAGAATTGTTGTTGAATCAGTGAGCCGGTAAATCCGCATCCTCGTTGCATTTTCTCTTTCTCCATTTAAGGAAGCATTTGTAAAAACTTAGGTCCTTGAAAGAGCAGTCATTATGGTTTATGGAGCTCCATTAATATTTATCATCTGCTCTCATCATTTTCATTCTTTGTGTTTTCCTATTATATATCAAGGGAATTTCTCAAAGTTTTTCATTATTTACTCTATTGTCTGTAATGTTGATTCTTCAGTTTATTATTTCCAGTTTCATTTTTCATATTGGAATTTTAGTTCTTTTAAAATTCTTCCCTCATTTTACCACACTCTGTTTTCATTTCACACCTTCTCTGCACACACGCGTTCTGTAGTTCAGTGGCCCTGTCTTGTGTTGTCTGTCCACTTCTCATCGGGACCTGGATTCTCTCCTGCCCCTTGTGTCAAGCTGTCTTCTCGCTGTTTACTCGGGCTTCTTGCTGTTCTCCCTGGCATTTAGGACACTGTTCCTTTTCTTGTGTTCCTCAGTGTTGCTTGTGGGATCTGTGTTTTTTGTTCATTTAATTGGGTGTTTCCTATTCGTTTATTTATTCTTCATTGAGGAACTTATCATTGGAACTGAATAGGAAGTCCCCACACATGCCCATGTGATTCTCTTTCAACCTGGTCCTCGTGTACTGAGGTGCAGGTGACTGCCTCCTCTCCACATCTGTGCTGGAGACCAAGTGTGGCATTTGTGTTCCGTGCCTTTCAGCTGACCCCAGTCTGGGACTCTGTACCCTCAGCCATAGTGGTTGGGTGAGTTCATGGGTACAATGAAACCGCAGTGCTGAGCACGGATGTTCCAGGCCTTTCTGCATCTTACGGGAAACCGTAGTGCTGAGCACGGACGTTCCAGGCCTTTCTGCATCTTATGGGAAACCGCAGTGCTGAGCACTGACGTTCCAGGCCTTTTTGCATCTTATACTCCACACGGCACTGATGCTCCTCAGTCCCTCACCCTACTTTCCCAAGTCCAGGAGAAGTGTTTTTAGGCCAGGGATTAAGTTTCTCCATCGAGCACAGTCATCGTCTTTCTTATAGTTTATTTCTCCCCCATAGAGTCATTAGTGAGAAACTGAAGGATTATGTGTTGGGAAAGTCATTTCTAATAAAAATCTTTATCATCTTAAAGGGTTCTGTGTATTTACTAGGAGTTGAAGGGAAGTGAGGGAACATTACCTCATTAATTTATTTTGGTGTATTAATAAAAAATGGAAAATGTGTATAGGTAAAAGAATTAGTGGGCTTTCTCTAAAAGTTCCGAAATGGTGCATGGCGTCGTTATATAATGAACAAATAGTTGTAGAGGACCCAGCTATATAGTTACTGGGAGAACAATTCTTTGCCTTAGATTATAATTAATTCAAGAGAATTTTTGAGTAAGTACACAAATTTAAGCCAGTTATTTCCTCAGTATTCATTTATATTAGCAATAAAATGTAAAAGCCTGAGAGTGTATTGCTGCAGTTTCCACGGCTGCATTGCTGAGTTCTATCAGCCACTGAAAAGAAACCCTTAGTCCTGTCAGTGTCCCGAGAGCATTTCTAGCACAGTTGAGGAATGTGCCTTCCCCTTCCTTTTCTCCCTTGCTCCCTGTGGCACATAAAGCAGTATTTGTTCTGAATAAGTTCTGATAAATTAAAACCTAATGCCTTTTTTGATGACCTCCCTAATCACTATGGTCAGGAGCACCCATCTTCCTACTCCAGTGTTCGAATTATAGACGTGAAGGCATTTTATTGGAAACAGTTATAATCTGATGGCGTTCACATTTTTGTTTCTTTGAACGTACTGAGGTTAACAAACATGTCCTACTGTTCTGTTTCTGTAATTCACTTAACAGAAAAAAAGTGTTGATTGAATCAGGATTTTTACCTTAAGTAAACGGGTAGCAATCCATGATCGGCAACTTTCACCAACCCTTAAATCCACACGGCTTGTTTCCCAAGCTATTGTTCACTCAGAAGGGATTTAAAAAGAGCATTATAATCTTTTTCTCCTTTTCACTTTGTTAATCTTCACTTTATACAGAAATCCTTTGACTTCTTAAAAAGAATTTTAGGCATAAGACTAATTTGAGGCTCTCTATTTTTTTCTGCAAACATAGATAAGTACGGCACATATTTAGTACTTTAAAAAGTATTTGCTGAAGGAACAGGAAACTACTAAAAGAAAGGTATAGTGATAGAGGGGTTCTCGTCAAGGGGTATCAAGTGACAAGTCCAGGATTATAAAGAAGGGAGAGGAATTCTAGATGTGGAGTTTAGAGCTTAAGATTATAACACTGAACAACTTCTAGTTGAGAGTGGGTGTGAAGTTCATTGCAATTGACTAGGCCAAAAAAATTTTCTCTGGGGGCCTTGGAAGTTTCATCCAAAGGGCATGTGACTCATTCATAATGGTAGTGATATCTGAGACACAGGTCACCAACACTGATCAGTGCCTTTAAGAGTGACAGGCATGTGATATCTCAATTGGTAAAAGAAAATTAAGGAATTAACATTCTTTAAATGAAAAATAGAGAAGAGAGGGCAGTATGAGGAGGCAGAATTAAGGTCACTGCTGTGGACCACAGGCAGGATTCTGTGGGGGCCTCTGGAAAGGTGGCCTTGGTGGTGGTGACCTGGCACCTCCAGACCTTTTGCTGTGTAGCCCCACTCCTTCCCAGGCAGAGCAGATGAAGGAGACAGATAGGGCAGTCCCGTCTAATTATGACTGCCGTGCTAATTAGAAGGCTGCTGCGCTTCTGTTGTCATTTATTAAAATGTTATTTTGATTATGAAACTGCAGCTTCTTACAATGCTTCATTGTTTTTCATTATTAATGATATTTATTGAGCTGTCTCTGTGAGGCACATGTGCTAAATGTCCTTGGATAAGGCACATGGGACACTTGGAGTTTAAGCATGAGAGAAATGCTGCTGCAGTGTCCAGACCAAAGTAGGGCATCAATAGTTGTTATTTGGTACAAGCACAAAATAAAATAATTGCCAAAGAAACAGGTCTGTATATCATGTAATACACACATACATTCAGATTTATGTGGAGAGAAAATGTTAATATTTTAATGTGGAGAACCAGTCCAAAAGGTTTTGTTACGTCAACTAGGCAGCCTCACAGACAACCTCACAGAGAAGGAAGGACTTCAGTCTCCCGGGCTCACATGAGGGTGAAAGTCCGTGAAAACACTCGGGTCATGAAAGGTCCTGTTAACTTCGCACAGTGCCTGGGTGTGTGAGACGCCAGGTGGACAGCGCATGCCTATGTTTCTTTTCACTCTGGCAAAAACACATTCCATATTTTTGGTAAGGCTTTCCTTAGATATGACAATTTTAACTATAACCTACAATTTATGGTGTTTTACAGAGGAATTCCCTTTTTGTACATTTTCTTAAAAAGTGCTGACATACTTAAAGACTAAAAATAAAGAAAAACAAAAAATTCAAAGAAATTTGTCAAAAAAAGTCCTCTCCTGGGTGGTCTTGACGGTTATGGAGCCACAGTGCAGACCATAAATTAGGGTAGGTACCTAGTGGCCCTGAGGTGGCCACAGGGAGATCTCTGCACAGTGATTCTTTGTTGTGCTATAGTGGGTGTTTATTCCTGAGAATGTGATGTTTTTGGTGGAATTACTTTGTTACACAATATTACATTAAATCTGAAGTGATGCTTCCATGTGATTCAAACCCTACTGATGAGCGTATCTCATAGTGGAACACAAGAGCGGTGACAGAATTGGGTGAAAAGTAATAGCAGATTTTTCCTGTTTTCATCTAACCGTCCTCAGAATGGCTCAGCAGGAGAGAGGATAACTGTATTACATATCCCATGTCATTCAGTCTTCAGTTAACTGAAAAGTGTCTATACAGTGAAGACAGAAATTTGAAACAGTAGCAGCTTCTGAAAAGGGAGCCTTTACTATTAATTACTGTTATCAGATTAGTCTTTAATTGATATAACTTGCTTATTTGTAATTGAGCTCAAAAAATCATTTAAAAAATGAACATCTAACTTCTGTTCATTAAAGGGAAAAATTAGAGATTCAAATATGTAGTAACGTTTCATTTTCCGAGTTTTAATCCAGTTCCCTCCTTTAACGTGGATACTGTACTACTTTGTTCCTTTTCTGCAGCAGTAAGAATGTGAGCTGAGCGTGGTGGCTTTACCATAAGAGTTAAAATGTCCGTTAGAAAGCAGAGCATCCCAGAGGCCAAAAACAGTCAGACAAGGCAAACTACAACAGAATAACCTTTGTTCTTCTTTCCTCCAGTGATGCTACAGTCGTCCTAAGGGTGACTTCATTACTTCAAATATTAATACTATAAAACAGAAGAGTTTTTAAGATACATTTGTATCCAAAAAACCTACCAAAGTGCATTTTACTTTTTGATATTAAACTAATATGAATAGATAAGGTTTACAGACACATTTAGATTTGGCATATGGGATGTATATCTTAGAATTTAACTTAAATCAATATTTTTAGTGCCTCCTGTATACAGTGTTATAAATTAGATATTTGAGAGTCACAAAGCAGAAAACACTCACTGTGGTCAAGGGGTCAGAAATTGCTCTTTAAATTTGTAATAGGAATAATTAGTGTGTTTTGAAGATACACACTACAATTGTGAATTGTTGAAGTTCTTATAATTTTATATTTAAACACTTTCATGTGTAAAGCACATATATTGCCATCACAATTGTGTTTGGTTTTGGTTGTTTCATGAATCCTTTTTGAAGAAGGAATTCAAATTAATCCAAAAATTTTACCAAAAACAACCAAGTAATTTTAAAATGTTCGTGTTGATACTACAGACTAGGCGGCAAGTGCGTTCTTCAGCGTGCTGGAACCTGTTGGTAGAGGTCTGCGTGCTTGTATTCCTCCAAAATTTGTATTTGAAACCTAATCCCGATGTTATAATATTAAGAGGTGGTACTTTCAGGAGTGAGATTAGTGTCCTTATAAAACAGGCCTGTGCCCCATGAAGAATGGGTCCTTACTGGATGATAACTCTGCTGTTGCCTTGATCTTGAACTTCCCAGCCTCTAGAACTGTGAGAAATAAATTTTTCTCATAGGTTTCTAACCTATGCAGTGCATACTGATTTATTATAAAAGTACACACAGACTAAGACACCTATCCAACTGATTTTCAGTGGACTTGCAGCCTGGCAGTGAATCATACACTGACAACACAAAACTGACAGGTTTCAAGTACACCGTGTGAGGTTTCTAGGTGGGAAGCACTTGGGAAGCACGTCTGCCCTCCAGGGAGGAGGTGCGTCCCATGCCCTTCTGATTCCTCACTAGCTTATGGAAAATTGGCAATAAATACTTGATTTTGTCATGAAGTAAGAGCTGAAAGATTTACCTTGTTGTATGTTTGTGTTTAATTTAACACAAATCAATACATATTTTTCCCACCTCCTGTACACAGATAGAAAAGACCCTCAATAACAAGTAGAATATCGAGACATAGAGCTAATGAGAGAGAGTTATAGACACAGGGAAAAACATGAGCAGAAAGAAAATCATCAGCTGTGTTTGTCCTTGGCATCCGCTGGTCTGAAATCATAGCAATGAACTTTTCACATTCTGATATCTTAAAATTCATTGGCCTCATTTGCACTTTGAATAGGTCTCTTACCAATGTTTGATCATTTATAAAATAATGGTTCACTGACTTACTAAATGTTCACACGTTTCATTACACAATATTTAAAAAATCACATTTGTTGATTTTTACCACTGGCCTCATCAAGGAGTTTTTTAAATATTAGGAAACTGTCAGATACATTTAGGTGGATACAGGTTGTTTAAACTTTGAATTTTTGCTTGAAAGCTTGAGTACATCATGAACAACAAAGGCTATGATTTGTTTTCTTTAAAATGACAGTCTTACTTCATTCATAGTTGTTAGTTAGCTGTTCTTTCAAGTAAAAATGGTGTTCCGTGTAAAAAGAGTTAGTTCACCCTACAACTCAGTCGGCCGATATGTTGTTGTTTGAAGTCAGTTATGCCTAAACGTGCAGCAGAGGTGCTGTGTGTGTCCTTCCCATTTTGTCACACAGACTTTTTTTTTTTTTTGGCAGGGGCTGGGTTTGAACCCACCACCTCCAGTATATGGGGCCAGCGCCCTACTCCTTGAGCCACAGGCACCACCCTGTCACAGAGACCTTTAAAAAGATTTGCACTCAAGGATTGTTATTTAATCGAATAACTTTTACTGCTCCAGCAGGGACATTCTTTAAACCTGTTATTTTTTTGCGTGTTGTTGTTTGTTTTTTATTTCTGTTTCTGCAATGACTAGGTGATAAGGAAACAATGTAGCTGATAGCGCTGCTTGACTTGGTGCTAAGATGGCTACAGCTTAATTCACCATTATTTATGAATGTTAACACAGTGAACAAGGCAAATCATTTATTATTTTTATTCTTGCAAATGTTTTTTGCAGTTTTTTTTGGCTGGGCTGAGTTTGAACCCACCACTTACGGCATATGGGGCTGTGCCCTACTCCTTTGAGTCACAGGCACCGGCCACTATTCTTCAGTTTTCACCCTAGTCTCCCTAAAAGGGTCTTAGACCCTCATCAGATTGTGAATCACCCTTTGAGACCCTCCCATGTGTCTTCATTTGTTCTGGAGGCCACAACAAAATGCTATAGGTAGACGTCCAGCTAAGTCCTCATGGGGGAGGGGCAGGATGAGCTCCTCTGTATCTATTGTAGAAGGGCATTGATTCTTCCTGAGGGCTGTGCCCTCATGATCCTAACCATCTCCTTATACTATAATATTAGGTTTCAACATAAGAGTTTTCGATGGAACATTCAGACTATAACACTATGTGTAGGAAATGGGATCAGTAAAGCCAAAAGAACAGGTTAATCTAACAAAACAAAGCTTCCCCCCCACGACTCCTTCCACCCACCCCTGCAAAATAAAGTTTCCTAATGCATCACTTGTAGGATCTAGAGCATTGGCTTTGGAGCATTTTAACTCATACAGTCAGTCATCACACTTCAAGAGAGGATGAAGATGGTCTGGACTGAGCCCTGCATTTTACTAATGAAAGATGAAAGGTCTTTGAGGAGGTTCAGTGACTTGCCCAAGGTTGCTCATTTTAATAATAGCACATACGAAAGTGCTATTCTGTTTCTGCAATTTTAATATTTTGCAGCCTTAGGAATAAAAAGCCATTTAATATAGTTGACTCTCAGTTTCTTTGTTATAACTCACAGATAATAGTGTCTACACTAGAGAATGTCAAGGGCTGTGAAAAGCATATGAGATGGTGTGCAGCCGGGATACTCTGAAAACTGCATTGAAACTCTGACCAACTGAATCTGGAGAATCTTGTTTTCTGTGAAAATGCTGAAGTTTAGTCTTGTCCAGAAGAGTAAAATCTCAAATGTGGGTTAGAATAATATAGAAATGAAATAATAATAATTAGAAAGTACAGTCTTAAAAAGAACTGTTGAAGAAATCCACTCTGGATGACTCATTCTTGAAGGACTTCACAGTATTCTTTTGGAATATCAAAGCAGTGGGCTATTCTCATTAATTATATTTTATTTCAGAGTTAGCTGAACATAAGTATCTTCTGGGCAGTTATGAATCTTGAGGCGTGTGCTGCTTATGAGAGTCTTGCGAGGGTTGTCTGGCCATCAGCTGTACTAAGCTGTGTTTATATAGTGCCTCGATGTGACCATGATACTCTTTTTTTTTTTTTTGGTCCGGGGCTGGGTTTGAATCCGCCACCTCCAGCATATGGGGCCAGCACCCTACTCCTTTGAGCCATAGGCACCGCAAATCCTACTATTTTGTTATTCTTATTTTCATGTTTCTCCAAAAATCACAAAATAGAAAGGAAGGTAATAAGTTATTTAATGTTCTAAATTATTTGTATTCTGGTTGAGCTTTTTATTTGAGAATATACTCAAAGAATTTCTATTAAATTTGCCACTTATATCTAAGCAAGAGATGGTATGATTCACCCTAACAACTTTTTCCTTGAATGTCTAAGATTAAACAATTGATTAATGTGCTCAATATGTATAAGACTTTTGTCTTAAAATGTTTGTCTTTAACAAATAGAAAGCAAAAACAGAAATGTATAGATAAATGAGTAATGTATATAAGTACAAAGCAGTGTTAATTGTCACCTGTAATCCGGCTGTGATGGGTTATAGATTATTTGTAGTTTTAATTTTTTACTAAATTATCTAAATCTCCATGATACCATGTATGTGCTCTGTAATAAGGAAAAGAATGCATTGTTTTTCTCTAACAGTTTAGATAGATGACTGGAAACACAGATAAGATGAGACAAAATGAAAATTTTGGCCAAAATGTATGTTTTCCCTAGTAATGCCATATTTCAGTAGCTTATCTGAAGAGCTTTATATAGATAACCGTTTGTGTCTGGCTTATGACTAAGCATAGAAAGAGGTACTAATAATAACATCGGGGTAGTGGTCGTGGTCATAGATGTGATGATGATGTCCCAAGTGCTTGCTGGGTGCCAGGCTCTGAGCTACATGCTTGACCCACATTGTCTGATTTAGTCTTCAAAACAGCCATAGGGGTGGGGAACCTGCAGCCTTCTGATTTCAAAATTGCTCTTTTTTAAGCACCAAAGCAGGCAAGAAAAGCTTCCATCTTTCTCTGCTGCACCCTTTTTAATAATAGGGTTTGTTCTTTAAAAAGACTCCACTTAAGGACCCAGAAGGCCACAGGTCCTGAAACGCAAACTTCACTAATTTTGAAGCACTGTACTTTACGGATCTACTTATACTGCCCCCGAAATAATAATAGTACCTACTGGGTTTTGAGCCCTTTCTGGGTGTGGAAGCTGTGCGGGATAGTTAATAAAATGATTGCATTTGAACATTACAACTCCCCCTAAAGGAAATACATTATTTTATATTATAGTTCATTAACTGAGGTTCAAAGAAGATGGAATAACTTCCATGGTTAATAAGGCTCACGTCTGTCTGACTCCAAACTCCAGATCCTTAATGTAGATACTTAAGAAAGAGTAATAAGTAAGCAGAATAAAACAAAGTTAAAAACCAAAACAAAACAGAACTTCCATACTCTACTAATGAGGTCAGTGTTAGAAAATTAAGATTAAATCATGAAAATCTCTGCCATGACTGAAAACAAGGTTCCAGAAAATTTTCCTTCCCCCTTCTCCCTTGGAAACAAGTCACATTCTGATGAGAACACAACTGTGTTACTATGTTCCTTCAGTAGAGTCAGGAAATGGTAATCAAGACAGTAGGCTTGACTAGAACTTTTTTTTTTTTTTTTTTTTTTTGAGACAGAGCCTCACGCTGTCCCCCTGGGTAGAGTGCTGTGGCATCACAGCTCACAGCAACCTCCAACTCCTGGGCTCAAGCAAGTCTCCTGCCTCAGCCTCCCAAGTAGCTGGGATCACAGGCGCCCACCACAACGCCTGGCTATTTTTTGGTTGCAGCCATCATTGTTGTTTGGCGGGTCCGGGCTGGGGATTCGAACCTGCCACCTTAGGTGTATGTGGCTGGTGCCTTAGCTGCTTGAGCCACAGGCGCCGAGCCTTGACTAGAACTTTTAAAGAAAATCCAAACATAACTTCTGTAAATGAAAAATTCATTCAAAAATTACAAAGCACAGTGTAAATCCTTAAGAGTAGGCCCATCAGGCTGAAGAAAACCGCACAGAACTTGTAGGAAATATCTTTGTGCTAAGTGGACAGTTGAGCAAGAACAGGGAGGTGACAGGAACACAGAAAGCTACAAGAAAAGGAGGGCCGTGTACGAGGCCAGATCCAGGAATCACGGGCGTCCCTGAGGGCCACGGAGGACATGCAGTGTGGGATTAGACTTTGAGGGAATTATTAAGGAAAAATGTCCTGGCCTCGCTAGAATCTATATCTCCAGATATAGAGGACAGCACAGAAGACTCCTGAGTCCTCCTCCGATTCATCACAACAAGCCAGTCACCCCGACACACAGTCATTGGTCCAGTGAAGACGAGAGGCTCACCCACCAGAGGAAGACTGATCAGGCTAACTGTAGACTTCCTGATGGAAACCTGTAAGCCCGGGGGAGTGGGCACCCTTCCTCAGCATTCTAAACAGCAAGTGGTCAGCCTGGAGTCTGGGGTCCTAGAAACCCAGGTTTCTTATATGAAAGAAAGGAAGACTTCCTCAGACAAGCGACTGCTGAGGGAATTTGGAAAGACCAGAGCAGCCCTGCAGGAAGCACTCAGACCTACCTGCATTAGATCTTTGTGTAGGTGGGAACCTTTCTCACTATGAACTAACCTTTCCTATCTTACTCAGTGGTTTCACCTGGACTTGATTCTACCTCTTGTTATGTCCATACTTGCTTTTCATTAGCATTTACGTATTACATCTGTGACCTATGTATTGATTTTGCACTTTTGTTATTTTACATTTTTCAAGGTAAACAGCATATAGTTCTATGCAAGTTATAATGAATAAGAGGGTGATACTACCTTCCTACAAGGTGCTTATGTTCTAATGGGGTAGGGCTGAGAGGGAGACCCTGGGTAAGAGGAATAAAATAATTGCATATTTGTGTCGGCCATATGAAGGCAGCAAGTGCCTCCTAGATGGAGGTCACGTTATTAATGCATAAGGTGAATATGACGTGTTATCTTGTATCTTACATTTAATACCTTCTTTTTTTTTTTT
>NW_003852502.1:3962334-3969787 GCF_000181295.1 Otolemur garnettii | reverse complement strand
CCGGTGCCTTACCCACTGAGCCCCAGGAGCTGCCCAGTACTTCTCCTTACTGTCTTTGATACTTTTCTGTTTAACATGATAATTTATCATGCATTTTTGTTTTCTCTTCTTGTCTCTTTTATAGAGGGTATTTTCCTTTTTACAAGTTTTAAGTAATACTTTCTGTTTATACACATATTGAAATGGATATTTTTTGAGCCAGTGCCTAGAGTTAACCAGTGTTTTCCCAGATAAGAAAAAGACCTCATACTATACACTGCTTAGATGCTGAGCAAACACACATCATCCCCATTTTATGCCCTCTTGAGATTTGAGTGCCGTGTGTTGAGCACTTTTTGTATCGTATCTTAGTAATTATTTCGACTAAACTCTACGTTATCCTGGTGTCCATGCTCACCATTGTTTTTGTTTGATTGGTTATATGTATATGAATGCATGTCTTTGTATCCTGTTTTTATATCCACAGATTTTTCTTTCTAGAATTTATTTTTTTTAGTTTACTAGAGTACATTTCTCAGAAATTCTTTCAGAGAGGGTTTAAGAGTGGAAATTTCAGATTATATGTTGGTGATTTTGAACATCCGTGCGTTTCAGATAGCCAGTCGTATTTCACTCAGTCTTATCTGAGTGAATTTCTTATTTTGGTAATTACTGACTTAAAAGACCTATAGAGGAGAATATATTTTACAACTATATGGATCTAGTTTAGTTTTATTTGCCATTAAACAAATAGGTGAAAGAAGCAGGAAGATCTTACTGATGCGTTGGTTGGAATACATTCTTCACAGGAGCCCATTTTCATGAAAACTAACCTACTGCGTGATAATGGTATCAGTTCATCCATGAGGCTGGGCTCAAACAGCAGACACTTACGTTCTTAGAGTTCTAGATACAGGAAGTCCAAATAAAGGTAGTGGCAAGGTGACTTCCTCTGAAACCCAGCACACTGACCCGAGGAGGCTGGACCTCTCTGCAGAGTAGGGAAAACTGACGTGTAAACACTGGCGTGGAAGGAGCGAGGGAACAAACTGAGAATGTCAGAAAGAAGGGGAGGCACGCACAGAAGCCTTGAGGAATAAGTATGTGGTGAATATGGGAACTCAGGACATCCCTACTGACCTTGGAGCGATGTGGATGCAAGTGTCTGCCAGGTGTCCTGGACGTTCCCTCTTGCCAGAGTGTGGACAGCTTGCTGTGCACATAGACGACCCTGCTTTATGGGGAGGTTTCTCAGAGCAATCCTGCCACCCACTAAAGGGAGAAAAGAGTGCAACTTAGAGTGGTCCAGCTTAGAAGTTTTTGACTTGATGAGTATGAATGTGATACAAATGCAGTAGAAACCACACTCTGAATTTTGATCTTGACCTGAGCTAGGACGTGTGATGGGCTGCGTCTCCAGGTGATGCTGGGAAGCAGCAGTGAGCTCCAGGTGACGAGACCACCAGGGTAACAATCAGCGTCCTGCATTGTACTGTGTTGCCAGGTGATGCTACCCAAGTGTAGTCAGGTGTAAGTTTTTAGAGCATATTTAAGGTAATCTAGGCTAAGCCATGATGTCTGCAGGTCAGTGTATTGAATGCATTTTCTACATAGTGATATTTATCCAGATGTAACCACCATCACAATGGAGGAGCCTCTTATGTACTCCAATAGCTGGAGGAAGAACTATAGGATGAAGAGAGACATACAGGGTATGGATGAACTTCTCCCCTTCAAATGTAAACATTTAAGTCCGCATTTAACTGCCATAGAAACAAACAGAAGAGCCCTCACTGAAATCTGGGTCATTGTGCAGTGCTGCTGAATGTCACTGTAGTTCATTAAGCAACTTGACCAAACTGTATAGTTAAGAAATAGATGTATCTTTTATTTGGCTTTCTTTAATTCTGGAATGAATTTTTAAAGGCATTTAACAAAGTTTCAGGGACAGTATTGGCAGAGAACAGATAATGACATGCTGTTCAAACTGTTTACAAACAAGGATATTATAGAACTGCAATCACATTGTGAATGAAGTTGTGATATCCTAGTTAGTCTCATTGTTAAAAGTTCGTTTTACATCAGGAAAGCGTAGTTTTCAGAAGAAGCTTATGTTTTGAATTTGTAATAAATATCTGCTCATCATATCACTTTTTGATAATAAATTATTGAAACTACTTCTTCCTTTTAAAAATAACTACTGGAATACAGTAGTTTTAGATTAAATATACCGGTGGAGGTTTGGTTTCAGGGAGATGTCATCATTATTTACCAACACTTATGAATTATGTTTAAAGAAGACTTCTGTAGTGGTAATGACACATCTCATGCACATTTTTCATATTTGTATATTTAGTTGGATTCCTCAACATTCTGAAAGAGCCTCACTTTGTTTTTGATCACCATAGAATTTTACAGCTGGATGTAGCTGAGAAGATTTTTAATCACTTCTCACTGGTAATCTCTCTTTTTAACAAATGAAGAGACCTCAAGGGAATTCAAGGGAATGCTAGGACTTTTTCAGGCCACAGAATGAGTATCAAAGCCAGAGATAGGACTGGAATCCTGACTTCTTAAATTCTTTCTTCCTGTTAAAAAGAAAAAAAAGACACTTGAGAAATTATAGGCTGGACATGGTGGCTCACACTTATAATCCTAACACACTGGGAGGCCGAGTCCTGAGGATCCCTTGAGCTCAGGAGTTCAAGACCACCCTGAGAAATAGCAAGATTCCATCTCTACTAAAAATAGGAAAATTAGCCAGGTGTTGTGGTGGGTATCTATAGTCATAGCTACTGAGGAGGCTGAGGCAAGAGGATTTCCTAAATCCCAGAGATTCGAGGCTACAGTGAGCTATGATTGCACCATTGCACTCCAGCCTGGGTGATAGAGTGAGACCCTGTCTCTTTTAAAAAGAAAAAAAAAAAAAGTTGCCTTCTGGCGAAATGTTTATGTAGGAAAGCTAAATTATCTTTTGTAAGCCCTGAGGAAGACACGTGCGTAGAAGTCCTTCCCTGCTTTCCATTTTTATCTTATAAAGCTCAAGGAAGGGCACACTCACACTTTGACTCTACGTGTGTAACCCCCAATATTCTGAAAAAGAAGAAAAAAAGGCTGAAGGCTCCCAGTAAAGGACAGGGTTCAGCCTGTCCGTGTCCACAGACTCATCATCTAGCTTTCTTCAAGTTAGTCCCTTTGTCTGGGGTGCTCTGCCAGCTTCCTTTCACAAAGGAAGTTGACTCCAAAATAGGCCCTGAGCACCCCCGATGGCCCCGTCATGGGAGGCCCTGTCCCCTGTTTGGTCTGTCTCAGTGTTCCACGTGTCCTCTCCATGTTGTGTACATATGTGTGTGTGTGTGTGTTTATCTCTTTACTGCCTGTCTCCTCTGTTAAACTAGAAACTCCTACGAGGCACATTCTTTCAGGTTCACTGCCATGGAAGCCCTGGATTTTATGTAGTATACAGTAGGTCCTTAGGAGGGGTTATGTGAATGAGGGTGTGAATAAATGACTGTAATCAGTGTGATTGTGATCAAAATATTGTTTAACAATGACTTTTGCTTTATGGTAGATTTGACATGACTATGAAACATGTAAGACCCACTTCAAGGCACATTTTAAGTCTCTGAAATTGTAAAACCTTGAAATGGGTATATAAACTAGACAGTAGTTTTAGTAAATGTTAGTGATTTAGGGGGCTTCAAAAGATCAGAAATTCAGAATCTTAGAGAGGGGTTGGTATCTTGAACAAGCTCTGAACACTATTACAAATTATTTTATACCAAGTTAATGTCTTTATATATAGTCTTATGACAATAGAATTTTGCAGATTTTGAAAATGTGACAGGGATTAAGAGTTTCAGTGAAATGTATATTTTGTGGTAAGATTCATATCATATAGCAGGAGAGATGCATATTCCACTTATTCTGGGTGCTTTTCAGGAAGTTCTAGTTCATATGGAATTTATTAGACCATAATATTCAAGAGATTATTGAATTGTAGTCTTCATTTCTTGACAAAGAAAATGTAATACAGAAAGATTAGGTGATTCATCTACTTCAGATCTTTTTTCTGGAATGTGATGATAGAAATCAAACCATAAATGATTCTCCAAGGTCATGCCACCAGATAGTGGAACCTATGTTATTTAAAAAAAAAAAAAAAAGGAGCATGTGTTTCAGAGCCATAGAGACTTGGTGGAGAATCCCAGCTCTTTTATGACCCTGGTCAATTCTACTGTTTATTTATTAGACAATAATAATTATACTACTCCTGTGGTGTGAACATGTTGCCCAAAAGTTCATGTGTTAGAAACTTAATTGTCATTATATGACAGTATTATGAGGCAGAGCCTTTGAGAGGGGCGTAGGCCAGGGGTGAGTGAATGCTGCCATCATCACTGCTTTAGGTTACTTCTCACAGGAATGGGCTCTTGATAAAGAATAAACTCAGGCCCCGTTTTCCTTTCCCTCTGTCCTGTGCTCAGTCACCATGTGATGCCTTGTGTCATGGAATGATCTTCACAATACGCCAGCACCACGCTCTTGGACTTCCCAGCCTCCAGAATCATGCGCTAAATAGACCACTCTCTTATAATTGTCCTGTCCCAGTGGCATTCTGTAATAGCAGAAAATTGATGAAGAATTACCGAATTCTGTGGTTTAAATGAGAATTTATATGTCAAGCACGTAGCACAGTGCCTGGCAATGGGTATTCGATAAATACTAGTTTCTTTCCCTTTCCTTAACTTTCCCTCTCCTTTTATAACAGAAACACCACCATCTTGCTACCAAAATAATCTTATTTATTAATGAGTTAAAGCTATAGAAAGTATAAATTATAATGCCTGGGAAGAATACGTAGTAAGAAGCACAATACCGTAACAACTGCAGTATTAAGTGTCTCGGGCAGTGCCTTTCAAATGATAAATAGAAAATCCATGAAAGATAGGAAAGAGGGGAAGGGAAAAAGGGAGAAGAAAAAAGAAGAGAGGTAAATGCAGATTGAAAATTTAAAATGTCAGGGCCCTGTCCATCAGTTAGAGGCCTCTATTAATCTCTCACAGAGAAGATCAGCAGTTCTCACCCTGTAGGTTGCAACCCACAGGAACTGTATTAAGGGCTCGTGGTATTAGGAAGGTTGAGAATCACTGCAGTAGATATTCATGAAACAGCTACCAATTTAAGGCTAAAAATAAAACATGAAGCATTTAAATACAGTTTAAAATCCATAGTAATAGAAATCCTAGACTTTGAATTTATTTATTTATTTTACAAATACAAAAATTTTATTTTCATCTCAAACAAATAAATGTAGTCACACCAACTTTTATTAGCTACAAACAGAATATAGGAGGGCTGCCTGGGAAGAATCCAATTGTGTAATATGAAAAATGTTTGTGTGTGTATAAGCTATATGTGTGTCTGTGTGTGTGTGTTTGTCATCCTCTGAACCTCTTATGATAGTTCAACTATATTCAAGTAGATAGATGTTGGTTCAGCCTTGAATAACCATCTTAAATATTGATATTCAGAAATGTCAACTTAGCCATCTGCAAAGTGAGTGCATTGAAATTGATGCCGTCTGTTTCCCCAAAGGTTTTGTTTTGGAGAGGATAAAAGTGCCATATGCCGAAAATCAAGCAGTCAACCATCCCCTTTTGAAAACTTACATAAGGAGCCCTAGAAAAGTCACTAAAAGGTGAGAATTATTCTCCCTCCCCTCAAAAACATTTTATTCTCGCCTCAGTGCCCATAGCACAATGGTTACAGTGCTAGCCACAGACACCAAAGTTGGCGGGTTCAAACCCAGCCCGGGGCCTGCTAACCAACAGTGACAATTGCAACAAAAAATAGCCAGACTTTGTGGTGGGTACCTGTAGTTCCAGCTACTTGGAGGCTGAAGCAAGAAAATCACTTGAGCCCAAGAATTTGAGGTTGCTGTGAACTATGATGCCACTGCACTACCAGACATAGTGAGACTCTGTTTCAAAAAAAAAAATAATAAAATTTACATGAAAACAGAAAGATCGCTTAGAAAGGGTAACCCATTGTATGAATATTCTGAAAACTGCATTACCACTTTACACCAAGAAATAGAGATATCTGAATCTCGAATGGAAATAAATGCTAAAAGATAGTTAGTCTTTAATAATTAAAATGTAATATACCACATTATAATAAAATGCATCAAACAATATTTTTGCAGTGACCAATTTGGAAAGATTAATTTGATTCCACCATGGGAGGTCATCAGGGGTGGCACTGTGTCATGGGGAAGAGCTGAACCCCCCCCCAACCTTGGGCTTTTTCTGTTTGTTCTCAGAAAAAAATAACTTCTCAATCTTAAGGCTTGAACACTTGTAGCTGGCAAATAAAAATGAATTAGGAAGTTAAATACCATTGAATGTAGATATTCCAAACATGAAGCATTAAGCAGTAAATAAATTATAAGACTTTTCCTGATGAATACTGTGATATATAATAGATTGTTAGCTAAAGTACACAATTAATAACAGATAAACTGTTCAATCTTTTAAAAATTAAGCATAATACAAAGGTATGGAGATAATTAGAAAATTTTAGCAATCACTTATTAGTTACTTTTCTGAAATTAATAGTTGGCCATTACTCTGGGTTCAAAGAATATTGAAATCCTAAATAATAAATAGCCTCTTTATAATGGATGATTTAATTTCAAATGACCTACAGATGCTTGTTCACAGGTTAGTTGTTTTATTCTGTTTCATTTTATTTTTTAAAAAATTGACAGATAACGTAAGCGGCACCTGTGGCTCAAGGAGTAGGGCGCTGTCCTCATATACTGGGGAGGTGGGTTCAAGCTTGGCCCTGGCGAAAACTGCAAAAAAAAAAAAAAAAAAACTTGACAGATAACATAAATAAACCTTTCAAATGAATTTTTAATTACTGGTATAGAAAATATATGTAGTATTAGGTTGAGCCATATGAAATTGCTGTTTGTGTAGGTCAAAAGTATCAAATCAGAAAGTCTGATGTTATTGAACACAATATAACAAGACCCCAGGTGTAGGGCTGGGCATCACACTCTACCTTATATTCCAGTTTTCTGTGCAAGTATATATGATATGGCTCTTCCTCAAGATCCAAAGCATTTGAAACATGAGGTTTACATACTTAGTGACCTAAATATTAATATCTGCTCTAAAATTGCTAATCTTTTAAAAACAACAAAAATCCAAATTTATTTAATGATACTGAGAAATACCATTGTTAAGGCAACCAGATACTCCCTTGGCCCAACAATCTGCCTAAATATGAGTAACCTGGAAAAACAAATTAACAAAGTAAAAAAAAGTTACTTCTTTTGAATTTAAAATAAGGTATATAAATAGTATTTCCTCAAACTAAGTAGTTAAATATAACAAAATATGATTATCTTCTATTTATATGCTATGATAATTTTTAAACTTAGAGTATTAACTGCCTATTTTTT
>NW_003852502.1:3957396-3962238 GCF_000181295.1 Otolemur garnettii | reverse complement strand
AACCACACTTAAAATAACAAGCCACAGGGAGTAAGTTAAACCAAATTAGAAATTCATCATAAGTGGCTCTTTCCCCCTTCAAATCCAGCCTTTAGATGGTTGGTGAGACTACTGTGCACAGGGTTAAATTTAGAACATTTAGGTCACACATATTTATATCTCTGATTCCACGATCACGACACGTCAGACAGCACACCTTTCTCAATACTATAAAGGTTGAAAAATCCCTTTCTTCATGCTACTGCAGACCTGTTACTAGTGAAGAGATGAAAGTGTCCCCAGCAGCAGTGACCGTGGTGGCCAGCTCTGTACAGATTGCTGCTGCTGCTTTAGAAGTTGTCTGATCTGGTGTCTGTACAAGGGGAACATGCCTTGCTGGGAATAACCTATCAGTGTACACAAGACCGGGGGCCTTAAAGATCTTGTTTCTGAGTATTTGGAACTTCATCTTCTGTTCATCTTCTCTCCTCGGGATCCATACTGGTGCCCCAAGTATCCCAAGAAAACCCAGAATAAAAGGAATACTTTAGATATTCTCTTTAGATATTTAGAAAGTTGGATATACTTTCATAAGACATCCCAAAATAATCTATTCAGCTTGAGCAGCTATGCTTTTGAATGAGGTAGATTTTATTATTGATGAAAAACAGAAGAGTCGCTGAGAAGCAATATAACAAGCCAGCAGAAATAGCTGAGAATAGTGAAGCTGTCTCAGAGAGCTCTGCATTTTTCCATCATAAGTCTTAAGAACAAGTGGAATGGTGATTTATTTATACAGTTACTCATTTAATGTCTGCCTGCATTGTGCGAGTATAAGCCCTATGATGGCAAGAGCTGCATTTGTCTCTCATGGTGGTATTACTAAAAGTGACTTATACCATCTTATATTTGTGCCATTTTGCATAAAGAATGTATTATAGTTTAGTTATAAATTTCAGGGAGAAATTAATAAGGAAAATGTTTCATCTCTCCCAGAGACTTAGGTTAAACATAAAAGTTTGAAAAGACAAAACAGAAAGTCACTTTTTTGCTTACTCTGAAAGAATCTACAAAGAACTTAGCAAAGTGTTCTTGACCTCCTGAGTGACACTAGTTATAAAAGAAACCACCCATCCTCCTCCTGCACACTTCAAAAACAGACTGCCTGCAGAGGAATGCAAATGACTGTTGGAAAGGCACGAACAATGCTTGAAAGCTCACTAATGGATCTCTCTTCCCCAAAACAATTTCAGGAAAATAGATAGACTTGTTTACCTTAGTGAAGTGGTTTCGTAGCTCTGATTCTAAAATAATTAGGTTCTACAGATAGAGAGTCAGATAGATTTTATGTTTTTAATTAAAATTAAAAATCAGGCCACAGTAATGATTTCTTATATCTTTGGAATGAATATGTTTACTGACATCAGACAAATATCACTCCCTCTTTTGTGATACTTGAAAGTAACCAGATTTTTTTTTTTTCTAACTGTGACTACTTGGTGTTGTTTAAAGCTTATGTTGGCCACTTTTTATCACTTATTAGTCTAAACATTGTGTTTTCCAGAACCCTAATTCTCCATGAATAAAGCAAAAAAGCATTGTGTATTCAAAATGATGTGTCAAACAGACTAATTTGCTCAAAGCTTCTCAAACTTTCTATTTGAATTATGAGTTTCCAAAAGGAGTCTCATAGTATTCACTGTTTTCCATCTTCTCCAACCACAAAATCTTTTTTCCCCCCAGGAAGCACCTCCTAGATCTAATGTTTAGCAAAATTCATTAGGACAAAGTGCACTAATTTTGAAATTTTAAATTGTCTTATGTACAATTGTTGCAAAAGAAAACATAAGTATTCCTTTCTAATGACTTCTGACTCACTGGTTATTTTCAAGGCTGCCTAGGTCAAATTTGTAGAAACCACAATTGCAAACATACAGCCTTTTGGATTTCTCAGTTTGAGTAGCTACATACCACTGCTTTTGCACCTTGGTTTTAATCAGAAAGGTAGGCGTAGATGTCTTTCAGTGTGGTCCTGATATGCTGGCTATGTGTCTTCATTGCTCACACCTTTGCCAGTTGTAAGTATCTACTTGTTTTGGACTGCACGTGCCATCTTCTGTTCTAATTGAAACATTTTCAGCTGGAAGTTGTAAAAGGGTCTTAAACGTCAGGGAACACGTAATTAAACAGTATAAGGTGAGGTCATTACAGTGTGAAATATGAAGAGACAGTCTGATGAAGTTTAGTTTATATTCTTGTGACTTCTGCAGGTTATTTGCATACCTTCACATAGTTCTCCTCAATTTCAAGATGTGCTGGAGAACTGCAGTTCAATTCATTTCTGATGCTAAGCGCTGGAATTAGTGCAGGCGCCACAGGTTAAAGGCACAGTTCCCAACACGATTGCTCTCGCTTCAAAGTTCAGGGGTCTCCAAGACACCTGGAATAAATTTCTGCAATAAATCCAAATGTCTAGGTGTTCCCAGTCTTGCCCTCAAGGTCATAGATTTGCTAGAGTAATTCACAGAACTCAGGAAAGCACTCTACAGACATCATTCTGTCGTCATAAAGGATACAGTCAGGATAAACCAGTGTGAGAATCACACGGTGAGGTCTGGGAGGGTCTTTCTCTGTGTCTTCTCCCCGTAGAATTCGTGGCACATCCTCCTGCCGGGGCATCAGAGTATTCATCAGCCAGGAAGCTCCGCCAAGCTGACTGTCCATTGTTTTTGTTGAGGATCTATTATGTAGGCATGATTGATTGACTATGTTAACCACATAATTAAACTCAGGCTCAATCATTTGCACATTTTTCAGAATCATCACCTGTTTTGAGTTGTATTGTATTAGACTTAGATTTTTGGAGGCACATTCAAGCATATGGAGTTTTTTCCCCATTTTAAAACACCTGGAAACATTCATGTCTGAGTTTTATAGTTGTTTTTTTTATCTTCTCTTTTGCTCTCAGTTCTCACATTTATTAATTTTCTTTAGCAGCAGTTTCTTCCCTGCCCTTCTAACCATCAGAATTAGCTCTTTTATGAGTTGCGTGAGTGCAGTGAGGACCCAGTGACCCTCCCTGCAGGGGCACACGTACAGTCTGCCAGGAATGGCTTTAGCTGTCTTAGGATCTGGAAATTCCCAGATGCATGACATTTGGAAGCCAGACATCCACGTAAGTGGTCTTTATTCTCAATAAGTGGAACATTTTACAAGGAACTGCATTTCCTTACATATGAAACATGATGAATTAGTGCACGAAAAAGCTTTTGAATAAAATATTTATTTTAATTTTTATGAAGCTACTTTCCTGGAGTATTCAGAAGGTTTTTGTTGCATTTTTTACATATTTACATATTTTATCTTAAAGTATTCAATGTCATTGTTATGTCAGATACAATACATCTGGGTTTTTGAATTTGAATAAATAATTCAATTCATTATTCTAATTTAATTTCTAAAAAAGGAAAAATTTACTAGAGTTTCATACTAAAACTAAGGAACAGATATATGAAAAATATGGTCAATTGTTGTTTTAGACATTTCTTTGACGTTAATCAATGCTAGTCAGCTTAACGGGGACACCATTTTTTAAATAAAGTGTATATCCAAGTCCATATTCTATTGGTTAGGTAAGTTAATTGATCTGTCTTATAAACGTGGGTGTCTTCTCAGGTTACATGGTATTAGTTTTACATTATGCACCTGAGAAGGTGAGAATCCCTTCTTTGTCCATTGTCTTACTCCATTTACTGACATGTAGTGCTGTACGTTTTTACAGTGTGTGTGTGCCTTTGGGGATGTGAAGATCACATCAGGGTATTTAGGATTCCTCTCACCTAAAACATTCATCATTTCTTTGTATAGGGAACATTTACATCTTCCAGCTACTTTGAAATACATAATAAATTATTGTGAAGGTTAGTCAGCCTACTGTGCTATCAAGCACTAGATGTATTTCTTCTATCTAACTGTATGTTTGTAACTATTGACCACCCTATCTTCACCCCTCCCCCCCCCCACCTTTGCTATTTGCTGGCCTCTGGTAATCATTCTCTTCTCTACCTTCATGAGCTCGACATTTGAAGGTCCAGCATATGAGTGAGAACATGCCATATTTTTCTTTCTTTGCCTGGTTTATTTCACATAACATAATAACCTCCATGTTGCTACGACTGACAGAATTTCACTTTGTGTGTGTGTGTGTGGCTGAATAGCATTCCCTTTTCTCTATCCATTTATCTTCTGATGGACAATTACATTGTTTCCAGATTTTGGCTACTGTGAATAGTGCTGCAGTAAACATGGAGGTGTAGGTATATGTTTGATAGACTGATTTCCTTTCTTTTGCATAAATATCCAGTCGTGCTATTGCTGGATTGTACGAGGGATCTGTTTTTAGTTTTTTGAGAAAACGTCACAATGTTTTCTATAATGGCTATACTGATTTACATTTTTACCAAAGGTATATAAGATTTCTTTTTTCCCCTACATTGTCACCAGCGTTTTTTGTTTTTTTTTTTTTAATAATAGCTATCTTAGCTGGGGTGAGTTGATAGCTCGTTGTGGTTTTGATTTGAATGTCACTGATGATTAGTGATGTTGAATATTTTTCATATACTTATTGGCCATTTGTATGTCTTCTTGTAAGAAATGTCTTTTCATATCTTTTGCCCACTGATTAATGAGTTCATTATTTTACTGTTGACTCAGTTCAGTTCCCTGTATATTCTGGATATTAGTCTATTATCATATGAATAGTTTGAAGAATGTTACATCTATAGATTATGTTGGGTAATACAGTCATTAACAACATTAATTCTTCCAGTTCATGAGCATGGGATATCTTTCCATTTGATGGTG
>NW_003852502.1:3937339-3957060 GCF_000181295.1 Otolemur garnettii | reverse complement strand
GAACCTGCCAGTTCCCGTGTATGTGGCTGGCACTCTAGCTACTTGAGGCGCCAAGCCAACATTTTGCTTTTTTGATTTCTTTTCCAAATAATTCATTATTAGGGTATAAAAATGCTAATGATTTTTATTTTTTAATATATTTTTATGTTTTCATTATTGTTTAAGGTTAATTTGAGGGTACAAAGAATTAGGTTACAGTGTTTGCATTTATTAGGTACAGTCTCTCTTACAATTGTATCCCACTGACAAAAGGTGTGCCATGTACTCTAACATTGTACCCGTTAAGTGGGGGCGCCCACCCCCTCTTATCCTCCCTCTCCCCCTTCTTGTTCCTCCACCCACCCCCTTGAATTGATCTGAGTTTTTCTCTTACATGGGCAGGTATTAGATCAGCTACTGGCTTCATATTAGTATGAGTACATTTGATTCCTGCTTCTCCATTCTTGTGATACCTGACAGAAAAGAATGTTTCAGCTACATCCAGGTTAATAAAAAGTTGTAAAGTCTCTGTATTTTTATGGCTGAATACTATTCCATGGTATACACATACCACAGCTTGTTAATCCATTCCTGGGTTGGTGGGTGTTTAGGTTGTTTCCACATCTTGGTGTTTGTAAATTTAACTGCAATAAACAGTCTAGAGAAAATGTCCTTATGATAACATGATTTTTCTTCTTCTACGTAGATGCCTATTAATGGGATAGCAGGACCAAATAGAAGGTCTAATTTGAGTTCTTTGAAGATTTTGCATACTTCTTCCAAAAAGGTTTTATTAGTTTGCAGTCCCACCAAGAGTGTAAAAGCTTCCCTTGAGACTTTGTAATGTGGGCTATATCTCACCGGGGATAGGTGATATCTCCGGGTAGTTTTGATTTGCATTTCTCTGAGGATCAGGGACAATGAGCATTTTTGAAATGTTTCTTAGCTATTTGTCTGTCTTCATCAGAGAAGTTTCTATTCATAGCTCTTGTGAGTGATAGATACGATTGTTTCCTCTTTTTTACTTGATTAATTTCTGCTCTCTGTAAATGCTAGTTATCAACCCTTTATCAGATTGATATCCTGCAAGTATCTTTTCCCATTCTGAAGATTGTCTTTTTGCTTTACTTATTCTGTCATTAACTGTGCAGAAGCTTTTCAGCTTAATTAAGTCCCATTTGTTACTTTTTCTTATTGTTGCATTTGCTGCTGAAGTTTTCCTTAAAATCTTTCCCCTATCCAACATCATCAAGAGTTTTTCCCACACTTTCTTTTAAGATTTTTATCATTTCACATCTTAGATTTAAATCTTTCATCCATCTTGAGTCAATTTTTGTAAGGGATAAAAGGTGTGGGTCAAGTTTCAATCTTTTCTTTGTTTTGTTTTGTTTTTGAGGAGGAGTCTCACTGTGTTGCCCTCAGTACAGTGCTGTGGTGTCATAGCTCACAGCAACCTCAAACTCCTGGGCGTAAGCAATTCTCTTGTCTCAGCCTCCCAAGAAGCTGAGACTACAGGTACCCCCCACACTGCCCAGCTATTTTTTTGTTGCAGTTGTCATTGTTTAGCTGGCCTGGGCCAGGTTCACACCCACCAGCCTCGGTATATGTGGCTGGCACTGTAATCACTGTGCTACGGGTGCTGAGCCAAGTTTCAGTCTTTTCCATGTGGTTATCCAGTTCTACCAGCACCGTTTGTTAAATAGGGATTCTTTTTCCCCTCTGTATGCTTTTGTTTCTTTTATAAAAGTTTAGGTGGCAAGTAAAGACTTGCCATCTCTTGGTTTTTAACTCTTCGTTTTCTATTCTGTTCCATATGTCCATGTCCCTATTTTTGTGCCAGTACCATGTTGTTTTGATCACTGTGGACTTGCAAAATAACCTGAAAGTTGGGTAGATTGACATCTCCAACTTTGTTTTTGTTACTACAAATTGCTTTGGTGATACAGGGCTTTTTCCAGTTTTATACAAAGCAAAGTACTTTTTCCATTTACTCAAAGTATAATGTTGGGGGGATTGCATTGAGTCTGTAGATTGTTTTGGGTAGAAAAAATATTTTAACAGTGTTGATTGTTCTCAGCCAAGAGCATGGTGTGTTCTTCCATTTGTTAATGTCTTTTGCTATTTCTTTTCTTAGGGTTTCATAATTCTCTTTGTAAAGTTCCTTTACCTCTTTTGTTAGGTATATTCCTAGGTATTTCATTTTGTTTGAAGCTACTGTCAAGGGAATTATGTCCTTAATTTGCTTCTCAATTTGGCTGTTATTGGCATATACAGAGGCTGCTACTGATTTGTAGACGTTAATTTTATACCTTGAAACATTACTGTATTTCTTGGTCACTTCCAGGAGTTTGTGGTTGAGTCTCTGAGGTTTTCTAAGTATAAGATCATATTATCAGCAAAGAGGGCAAATTTGACCTCCTCTGTCCCTATTTGGATGGTCTTTATGTCCTTCTCTTGCCTAATTGACTAAAACTTCCAATACTATTTTGAATAGTAGTTGCAATAGTGGACATCCTTGTGTGGTTCCAGTTCTAAGTGGAAAAGCTTTCCATTTTACTTCATTCACTATGGTGTTGGCTGGGGGTTTGTCATAGATGGCTTAAGAAGTGTGCCACCTATGCCTATTTTCATAAGTTTTCTTATTGGAAAAGGATGCTGGATTTAGCAAATGCTTCTTCCGCATCTGCTGAGAGGATCATTTGGTCTTTGTTTTTGCTTCCATTGATATGGTGAATTACATTTATGGATTTGTGTATGTTTAACCAGGCTTGTATCCCTGGGATGAAGCCCAGTTGATTGTGATGTGTAAATTTTTTAATTTGTAGCTGGGTCTATTAACTGCAATTTGGTTATTTTTGCAGCAATATTCATTAGTGAAATTGGTCTGTAGTTCCCTTTTTAGTTGGGTCCTTTCCTTTTTGGGTATCAGAGTAATGTTTGCTTCATAGAATATGCTGAGGAAGGTTCCTTCCTTCTCAGTGTTTTGGAATAGGTTCTTCAGTATAAGTACAAGCTCTCATTTGTGTAAGTACAAGCTCTTCTTTGAAAGTTTGATAGAATTCTGGTGTGAAGCTATCTGGTCTGAAAGATTTTTATTGTTTCCTCAATTCCAGTGCTTGATATTGGGGTTCATTCAAGAGATCTATTTCTTCCTAGTTAAGTCTAGGAAGATGGTGTGATTCCAGGTGTTGGTTGGTCCATTTCCCCCACATTCTCAAATTTCTGGATATAGAGATTTTTGTAGTAGATAGGAATAATCTCTTATATCTCTGTGGTACCAGTTATTTCCCTCTTTTCATTTCTGATTGAGGTTATTAATGATTTTGCTTTTCTGTTTCTAGTTAATCTGGCCGATGGTTTATCAATTTAATGCATCTTTTCAAAGAACCAACTTTTTGTTTCATTAATTTTCTGAATAATTCTTTTGTTTTCAATTTCATTCATTTCTGATTTAATTTTGTTTTTTTCTTTTTTTCTGCTAGGTTTGAGATTGGATTGCTCTTTCTTTTCCATTTCTTTGTGATGATTTATTAGGTTGTTGATGTGTTCTCTTTCTGTTTTTCAGATGTATGCATCTAACATAAAAAATTTCCCTCTTAGGACAGCTTTTGCAGTGCCCCACAGGTTTGGTAGCTTTGGAAGTTAATGTTCTCCTCTTCTATTTCTTCCTTGACCCAACTGTCATTCAATATAAGGTTGTTTTGTTTCTATGCCTTTTTGTGGATATGGGAATTTTTGTTAGAGTTGATTTATGCCTTTATTGCCTTGTGATCTGAAAAGATACAAGGCATAATTTCAATTCTTTTGATTTTTGTTGAGGTTTGATTAGTGTCCTAGGATATGATTGAGCCTTGTCCCATAGGCTAACTAGAAGAAAAGATACTCCTTAGCTTTGAGGTGATGTGCTCTGTATACATCTATTAAACCCATTTGTTCTAGGGTAGTATTTAAGTCCTTTGTATCTTTGTTTAGTTTCTGTTTAGAGGATCTGTCCACTTCTGTTAGAAAGATCTTAAGTCTTTAGCTATCATGGTTTTATGTGATATCTTACTGCTCAGACCAGTCAAGGTCTGCTTTGTAAGTCTAGGAACACTTAAGTTGAGTACATAAATATTTAGAATCAAAATGTCCTCTTCTTGTATTGTTCTCTTGACCAGTAGGCAGTGACCATCTTTGTCTTTCTTAACTGAATTACTTAAAATCCACTTCTATCTGAAAATAAGATTGTGACCCCTCCTTTCTTCTGATTTCCATTTGCCTGAAATACTGTTTTCTAACCTTCACCTTGAGTCTTGTTTTGTCTTTTGAGGCTAGGTGTGTTTCCTGTAGACAACATATGGATGGCTTGTGCTTTTTTATCCAATCAGCCAGCCTGTGCCTCTTCAGTGGGGAATTCAAGCCATTAACATTTATTGAGATAGTGGAGTTTTATTCATCTTATTTTGTGAACATCCATTGCTCAGTCCTTTGTGCCATTGTGGGAGCTAATTTTTTCTTTTAGTTTCTAGGTGTGTAGTTTGCTGGTGGCTCATTGTGATGGTCAGTGTGGAAAATAGGTCTAATTATTTTCTGTAGAGCTGGTCTTGTGGCGAATTTCCTCAATATTTGCATGTCAGTAAAAGATGTGATTTCTCCACCAATTTTAAAGCTTAGCTTAACAGGATATAGAATTATTAGCTTAAAATTTTTAATTATTAGCTGAAAATTGTTTTGTTTAAGAATGTTAAAGGTAGTTTGTCATTCTTTTCTGGCTTGAAAACTTTCATTTGAGAAGGCTGCAGTCAATTAGCGCTTACTCTGGCTACCTGTAGAATTTTTTTTTCATCTTGAGTTTGTACGGGTTCATTACAATGTGTCTTGGAGAAGCTTTGTTTGAATTGAGATGACAAGGGGTTTGATATCCTTCTGAAAAGAATATGTCGGAACCTTTGGTCATATTTTGGAAATTTCACTTAAAATATCTTCAAATAGGCCTTTCATTCCTCTGGGGCATTTTTCTTCTCCTTTTGGTATCCCTATAATCTGAATTTTGAATGCTTCACTTCATGAAGTCCCATAATTCTCTGCGTGAATTTTCTGCTTTCTCTCTCCTTTTCTGCCTCTTTAACTGCCTGTATTAGCTCAAGAGCTTTATCCTCTAGCTCTGAGATTCTTTCTTCGCCATGGTCCAGTCTGTTATTGAGACCTTCTACTGCATCTTTAAGTTCTCTGATTGACTCCTTCAATTTCTTAAGCTCTGTTATATCCTTTATATTCTTCACGTATTTTATCTCTTATTATTTGATTCTGTTTTTAGATTTCCTTTTGTTTATTTTCCACTTTCTCAAAAAATGCCTTCCTTGTTTTTACATATTTTAAATTCCCTTTCTGTCATTGTTATCATTTCTTTATAGGTGGAATCCTCTGCAGTAACTATCTCATGGTCCCTTGGGGGCAGTGGGCTCTGTTCTGGTTTTTCATATTGCCAGGATTTTTCTGTTGTTTCCTCCTCGTGAATGTTTTCTTCTTTTCTACTTCCTCCTCCAATTTTTTCCTTTCACTTCCTTCTTTAAATTACTTTGTGTCTATGCTTAAGTGTTAAAGTGTCCTTGTAGTATAGGGCCAAAAGGAAAAGAGAAGGGAAAAGAGATAGAAAAAGAAAAAGGAATGGGTATAAAAAAGAAGAACAAAAATATAGAGACAGGAGTAATAGTGGTGTTCTGCAGGATGTTTTGATACAAACCCACAGTTTGTAGCCTCTAGGGGAATGGGATGGGCGGGTCCCTCAAGTTCAGGAGCCAGGCCAATACTGAGGCACACCAGCTTGAGCGTCACAGTGAGCCTCTGTCTCATTAATGAAATGCAGATTGACAAAGAATAAAACAGATCAGAAAAAAGAAAACAGAGTAGTGATTAAAGTGTATGAAGAAAATTGAAAATAAAATTTTATAAGATGTAAAAAAGAGGGGGAATATACCTTAATTGTTATTTGAAAAATGTATGTAAGAAAGATAAGAAAAGTAGAAAATTCTTTACCAAAGGAGAAAGAAAAGGACAGAAATGGAAAGGAACAAAAGAATAAAAACAGCAGAAAACCCACAGCAAAAATGGAGCACTATTTAAGAAATTAAAAATGTAAAAAAAGAAACAGTAAAACTAAACAGACAAAACACCTTACCAGAAAAAATTGGTGGAAAAAAAGAATAAAAGGAGCAGAAAAACTATAGCCAAAATGGAGCCCTTACTATTGAAGAAAGAAACAATGAAAACTTATAAACAACAAAGAAAAAAATCTAGGGGAAAAAATTGAAAAATCAAAAATAAGAGAAGAAATATATATATATATATATATATTTTATAATACAGCCTGGACAACAGGTGACATTCTAGGGTATGAGATGCTAATCACAACACTGATACAGTTGTATAAGATGGGGGCTGGAAGCTACTGTCTTGCCAGGAAAAGCTCGTCTCATCTTCCTGATTTCTTTGCCCTTAATCCCTACCAGGTTGGGAACCTGTAGCCCCATCAGCCTACTTAATAGACATGTCTTGACCTTTCCAAACAGTGTCCCTTGGCCATGCAGTGGCTTTCCCAGGAAAATATTTTCCCTCAAGTCTCCCCATGGTGGCTACTTAGCTCAGCAGGTGCATAAGAACAGGCCTGGCACTGGGACCCTGTGGGCTGATCCTCCCAGGCAGGAGGAACAATGACTGCAACTGAAACAATGAGAACTCCCCTTCACCCAGGAGCTCAGTCCTGGCCCCTGGGCACCATTCAAGATCACTTGCTTGCCCAAGCTCTCCCAAGATTAATTCCCACAACAGCCCAGGTCAAAAAAGCCTGCAGGGCAGGCCTTCTCTGTCTGAAAACTTCTGCAGTTTCAAACCTGCCAAACTCAGCTGCATATGAGTACTCACCCTCTGTTCTGATTCTCCACTGCTCCTGACCTCTTCTTTGGCTCCTGGAGTTGCCCACCACCTCCCTGTGCCCCTAAAGCAGTTTCTGGCACTCCAGAGGTGGCTGGAGTCCTTTCTCCTGATACCACAACGTCTCCAAGCCCTTTTAATGTCATAAAGGCTTTAAAATATTCACCTCTAATTTAGATTCATTAACAGTACCCTTCTAGACAAAGTGAAATTCTCTACTAAATTAATATTGTCTGTAAAGGACTTTCTTGATAGGAGAAAGTAAATAATGATGAATTTTCAGGTTCTTTATACATCTCTCCATGAACAATTAAAAAAAAAGTTAAAATGGGGCGGCGCCTGTGGCTCAGCAAGTAGGGTGCCTGCCCCATATACCGAGGGTGGCGGGTTCAAACCCGGCCCCAGCCAAACTGCAACCAAAAAATAGCCAGGTGTTGTGGTGGGCACCTGTAGTCCCAGCTACTCGGGAGGCTGAGACAAGAGAATCACTTAAGCCCAGGAGTTGGAAGTTGCTGTGAGCTGTGACGCTATGGTACTCTACCAAGGGTGACAAAGTAAGACTCTGTCTCTCCAAAAAAAAAAAAAAAAAAGTTAAAATGGTTTCATTAATTGATCTCAACGTAGTACTTGAAAACTCCTGCTAGCTTTCCTGTAGGTGCAAAGTACCTTACGGACTGGACTCTATTTTTTCACTTGGGGTAAAAACATAATAGTAATGGCAATAAAAATAAGAAGAAATATAAATAATACTTATTCAAAAAAATGTGCTCTTGTGCTGTGGTTTAAATATGTAATCTAATTTAATCCTTCAATCCAAAGGAGGAATTACTGTTATTATTTCCAAGTTTTAAGCAAGGAAAATGAGGTTTAGAGAGGTTAAGGAACTCCGGGGTCATGTTGCTGTTACATGACTGAGTTGGGACAGGCACTAACTGCGTGAGAAATTGGAGGAATTCCTTCACAAAGAGCCTCACTTAGGAACATTGTTTTCTCCAAGATTTCAGCCAACAAGGGCTTCTGCACATGTGTCCTTTTAGGAAGAATCAGTTTACGTTTTAGTCAGATAAATACAAATTATCCTCTGCCTTTTGTGATTCCTGTACAAACTCCTGTTCAATTAGTAGGCCATTTTTGTGTGTACTCATTTTGCTACTACCCTGTTATAGAAATTCAGCCTCAAGTAATAAATTTGTAAAAAGTAGGTAAAGTAAATTAATGAGAAAATTATTTTTAAACAAGCCTTATAATAACAAATAATTCTTTTCTTTTTTTTTTTTTTTTGAGACAGAGTCTCACTTGGTCACCCTCAGTAGACACCCTTAGTGCGGTGTTTTAGCTCACACTAACCTCAAACTTGGGTTCAAGTGATCCTCTTGCCTCAGCCTCCCATGTGCTGGGATTACAGGTATGAGCCACCACACCTCGCACAAATAATTCTTTAAAAATTTTCCTTTTATGTATATTCCTTTCTTGAATGTCTTTATGTATACAACTTTGTATACCTGTTGAACTATTTCCCGTAGGAAACAAGGCAAAATATCAAGATCCAAACTGTTAGTAGTTTTAATAGTTCAGAACATTTTATCTAAGTGACCCTACAAATTAGACATAAACCCCTTTGAACTAATCTCCTGGATTCAACATTGTAGGCAGATAACCGCGCCATAATCTGTATAAAGCAAAATGTATTAATGCTCATGGAGTTTTTTATTCTTAGACCTGGATCCAAAGATGACTCAGCAATCTGTACTGTTCACTTTCTTTGTGCTCTGGCTTATCATTCATCTCTAGGAAGTCTGGTCTTATTAACTGTGCTGTGGTCTGGCCAGAGCCTTTGTATTCCCTAAGTGTGGGCCCAACATGCAGGTCATGGGGAGAGGGAATGGCTATAACACAACCTTGGGAAGAGATACACTTTTAAATAAATATATGCTTCTATTATCATCATAAGCTCATAATTATATATACACACATTATATATGTACATCTGATCTATAATGTATTATGTGTATATGCTACATGTGATACATAATATGTGTATTCACATACAAAATACAAATATGGTTTATGAAACACACAATATATAAAATATATAGTCTCACATATATAATTTTATATATATATATGAAATTGGTACATTTATTCTCCCACTCTGTTCTTGAGTGCTGTTGCAAGCGTGGCCAGGTGAGGTGCTGTGCAGAGATTTAGCCAAACCTGCTTGCTTTCCAGCCCTTTCCGCACTTTCTGCTACACTTAGTTGAATGGCTCACAGAGAGTAGACTTCATCCTGGAGTCCTTGACTGAAATCTACTGTCTCTGCTTTCTTCTAAATAAAAAAGGATGACATTAAAAGGCAGGAGGAGGTTTCTTGCTGAATTATCATGGTGACAACTGACCTTTTCCTTTAAAGTATTGTGTTCAACGTATGCTTTTAGAGAAAACTTTTTGGTTGTATATTACTTATTGCTTTTGTCCAATAAAATCTAATACATAGGATACTGAGTCAGTGGTACATTACATTCAGTGAACATTTAATTTAACATTTAAGTTTTGTGCCATACTCTTCGACTTGATTTTCTATTCTGCAATATTCTTTTTTGTTGTTTGTTTTTCCTTCACCTGTGTCTTTTGAAGCCATCAGAAAAACATCACACTGTGTTTTCACCCCTTCTCCAACAGCACGCTGATTTCTGAACGTGTCAGACAGCTCCGCATGCCCATGATAGGTGCTGATTATCAGATTATTGAATTTAACATAGAGTTGATTTTGTATTTTATACATTTAAATATAAATATCCAAACTACCAGCTAAACCTCAGATGTACAGTTCCTTTTGTTAAGTTCCTGCTGCCAAGGAATATGAATTATCATGGTGACTAGTACAAAAATGTTAGTGTAATATAAAAATAGAAATGAAATACATATCCCTCACCTGTGCCCTTTCGAGGACTTGACTTAGTAAATCTGAGTTTGGGCAGATATCACAAGTCCTCAGGTGTCATAATGTAAGTAGACATGACAGAGTTTAAATGAAAATTTATGGAAAATATCCTCTTTTTGTCACTTTAGATTTCTCTGTCTTTTCTATGTCAGAGATAGCAGAAAGCAGCACCTTTTCAAAGCTAAAGAGCCACAAGAGTTTCCTCCATGCCTAGGTGAAGTCTCAGAGTTCTAATTTTAAAAGGCCCAAATGGAAGAAGGAGACCCCAGCATACTGCAGGACGGTATGGTCATTCCATGTGAGTATACTGAGCTGCACGCTGTCCCCAAGACCTGTCTGTCCATCCATGGACGACCCCCACGCTCCAGCTTACCAGACGGCTACTCTACCTGGATGCACTGCATCTGTGTTTCCACACTGGACCAGTCATCAGTCATGAAGGGGGGAGCAAAACATATTTTGCCTGACATAAATGAGTTTTCCAGAAGCCCCCCCACTTATATTCTTTGACCAGAATTAGACCCAGAGAAACTCAAGAATATAAATTTTTAGCTGATCCATTGTCACCTTGCACAACACTAGGGTCCTGTTGATAGGGAAGAAAGAAAAAATGGCTGAAGCACTTAGCCGTGACTTCTGCAAGGTTAAGGCTTTACAAAAATGTCAAGTTGGCCTTGACTTAATTCTGACTAGAACAGTGATTAGGAAACTCACATTATATGCCTCCAGCCTTAATTACAGAATATAAGCTGCAAAGTATAATTTAGCAGCATGTAAAGAAATATTAATATTTTACCATTTAAAAATATTTGTATACTTGGAATTTTGCAAGCCCAATTCAGGAATAAAACACATAAGAAATGATTTAATTCTGAAATCATTTAAAACTGGGGATTTTCTCCCAGAAAAGTATTTCCTCTTCAGAAGGTTCCCCATTATATAAGATGGGATTAGATAAT
The DNA here is from genome assembly GCF_000181295.1 of Otolemur garnettii. Lineage (NCBI taxonomy): Eukaryota > Metazoa > Chordata > Mammalia > Primates > Galagidae > Otolemur > Otolemur garnettii. The sequence continues at coordinate 3,946,272 of NW_003852502.1, read as the reverse complement.
GAGAAGCAGCTATGAGATTATACAAACTTCCTCTCCATGTTCCTTCAGACTAAAAGATCTGTGCAAAAAGAGAAATTGATAGTATTGTCTTAGATATACACATCCAGCCTCCTTCTGAATTGGGGATCACTGAGTTTTCTGGCAGAGTGCTCAGGCCAAACACCTGGGTATTTCCTAGGTAGCTGTATTCCACCTGTGTTGAATGTTTTGGAACTCTGGTGTGGTTTAGTCCAACTTGCAAGTGAGGATGTAAAAATTACATGAAAATCTGGCAGGAGAGTATCAGCCATCATCCTAATACGATTTATTTTAGTTTTCATTTGGCTTATGACTCTAATTCAGAAAGTACATGAGCATATGATTAAGCAGAACAGGCAGCTGCCATGGTGATAAAATTTGGAAACTATAGGAAAGACCTCCCCCACAAACATGCTGTTTTAGTCATGCTGAGAGGGAGGACTGCTAAGTCATGTAAGTTAAGTGCCTACTGTGCCTAAAGAATGAAGTTCATTTCGAATTATTTTTCTGTGAGCTGTTAATATTTTGGAGCAAAAGAGGTTCCATTTACCTATGAGAATAAGTGTTTTAGGATATAAGTGGAACCCAAGACAAATTCTGGTAAGAGAAAAAGGCAAAGTCAAGAACAGTGTAGAAAAAGGGACATTACAGTGGGAGTCCCAGCCAGCTGGAAGCACAGCGCAATGTACCCCATGTGCAGTTCTCAAAGCAGGTGGAAGGTGCCAAGACACAGTCCCTCCTGTGCGTCATTTCCCTGAAACCGGCCAGGATGTTCTGGCTTGTATCAAAGAGGGAACTTTCTTTTATTCTGTGATAGTTACACCTGGAGAATTCTTTACTGTTGAAGAAATTTTTATATATAAAATTATGGTGAATTATAAATTAGTATTTAATAATGGTGCTGGAAAATTGGATATCCATAGGCAGAAGAATGACACCCCCCGTCTCTTACCATATACAAAAATCAACTCAAGATGGATTAAACATTCAAATTTAAGACCCAAAATTATAAGACTTGTAGAGGAAAACTTAGGGAAATCACTTTAGAATATTGGTCTAGGCAGAAACTCAATGGCTAAGACTTCAAAAGCACAGACAGCAAAAGCAAAAATAAACAAATGCAAGTATATTAAATTAAAAAGCTCTTCACAGCAAAGAACTGAATCTTCAGAGTGATTGTTGAAGAAAGTACTTGCAAAGTATTCATTAGACAAGGGATTAATATGCTGAATATACAAGAGACTCACAATAATTTAACAGTAAAAAAAAATTGATTGTCCTGTTAAAATGTAAGCAAGGAATATGACAGATATTCCTTTAAAAAGACATACAAATGCCAATCGGTATATGAAAAATGCTCAACATCCCTAATCATTAGTGAAATGCAAATCAAAACATGAGATACCATCTCACCCAGTTAGAATGGCTATTATTAAAAAGATAGAAAAAATAAAAGATGTTGGTAAAGATGGAGAAAAAAAGGAAGTCGTAATGCACTGCTGGGGGGGATGTAAATTGGTTACAACCACTGTGGAAAACATTACGGGAATTTCTCAGAAAGCTAAAATATAACCATAGAAATCCTGCTGAGTATCTATCCGAAGGAAAAGAAATCTGTATATCAAATGTGATACCGGCCCCTTCATGTTAATTGCAGTACTAATCACAATAGCAAAGCTGTGGAATCAACCTAAATTTTTTTCATGGATGGAAGAATGCATAATGAAAATGTGATATATATACACAGTGGAATACTATTTGGCCATTCAAAAGAATAAAATCCTGTGATTTGTAAAAGCATGGATGGAACTGGAGGTCATTACATTAAGTGAAATGAGCCAGGCACAGAAAGACAGGTGCTGTATTTTCTCACTCATATGCGGGAGCAAAAATAACTGGCCTCATAGAGTTAAATACAAGAATGATAGAAACCAGAGGCTGGGAAGTGTGTGTGAGTGGAAGAGAGGGATGAGGAGAGGTGGGTTAACATATAGTTAGAGTCAGGGCATATGTTTTAATGATTGATAGGGCAGTGTGATGTGACTGTAGTTAGCCACAGTCACATATATTTTAAAGGAGCTCAAGGAGAGAATTTGAAAAGTTCCCAAGATATGGAAATGATAAATATTCAAAGTAATGGATGTTCCAAAAACCTTGACTTAATCATTATACATCTGTGCATTCAAGAAAGTATCACATGTACCCCATAAACATGTATAATTTTATATACAGTAAAAACATAACTTTGGAAAAGAGTACTTATTTGGCTCATGAAGTCTCAGTAAATTTTAAAGTAGATAATGGAATACATAGCTAATATTAGGTGTGAACCCTAAAGTCATTTATAACACTCTGTTCTACAATTGTCATTATAAAGTACCATATTCCTATTGTAGTTAAAGCTTTAAAGTGAATGAAACAATTTTGCCTTTTTGCTATAGAATTCATATTTAAATACTACCTAATTTCTGTTAAATTCTAAATAGGCATAAGGACCTATATTTGTAGCAGTTGTCTAAAGCCTTCTAAAGAAGAGTTATCTATTAACTTATAGAAGAATTTAGACTATTTTCAGTCTTTTTGGTATAGGCTTAAAATATTTATGTAAGTTTTGCTGCCATGATCAGATTAAACACTGTACTTTTTTTTATTTTACAATAAAGTGTTTGAAAAAGTCACTGATTCTTCTTCAGATATGTAGCCAATATATGTTTATAGTAGTACTTTTTTATAAAATTTAATTTTTAATTTATAATTGACATAACAATGGTACATATTTATGGACTACAATGTAATATTTCTGTAAATGCATATCAAGTATAATGATCTAATCAAGATTGTTCCGGTATCCTTCACTTACACATTTATCATATCTTGATAACATTTGTAATGTCTTCTGTCTTAAAACATGTAATACATATATTATGTTATAGTTACCTGCTGTGTTATGAACAAAATCTAATGCTAATGCTAATTTAACTTTATACCCATTGACCAACCTCTCCCAGCCCTACCTACGCTGCCCCTCCCAACCTCTAGGAGGCGTTGTTTTACTTTCTACTCTGCACTCAGCTCCCAGCCTCTAGGAGGTGCTGTTCTACTTTCTACTCTGCACTCAGCTCCCAACCTCTAGGAGGCGCTGTTCTACTTTCTACTCTGCACTCAGCTCCCAGCCTCTAGGAGGCGCTGTTCTACTTTCTGCTTTTGTGCACTCAGCTTGTTTAGATTCCACACATGCTTGAGCTCCTGCGCCATTTTATCTTTCTGTGCCTGGCTTCTTTCTTTTAATATAGTGTGGAGAGACAACCTACAGAATGGTAACAAGTATTTGCAGACTGTGCACTTGACATTAATATCCAGAATGTGTAAGGAAATCAACTCAAATGCAAAAAATAAAAGGCATTTCTCAAAAGAGGATGTACAAATGGCCAAAAAAAAAGTGTGAAAAGAAGTTCAACATCATTAAACATCAGAGGAATACAAATCAAACCCACAATGTCGAGAGAAGGTACCAATTTTACACTGCTGGTGGGACTGCAAACTAATACAGCCTTTTTGAAAGGAAGTATAGATCTCAAACAAGACCTCCCATTTGATCCTGCAATTCCATTACTGGGCATCCGCCCAGAAGGAAAAGAATCCTTTTACCATAAGAACATTTGCATTAGACTGTTTATCTCAGCTCAATTTATAGTCACAAGATGTGGAAACAGCCTAAATGCCTACCAACCCAGGACTGGTAAATGTATACCATAGAATACAATTACACACCCATTACAAGCTGTGGTAAATGTATGCCATGGAATACTATTCAGCCATTAAAAAATATGGAGATTGTACATCTTTTGTTTTAACCTGGATGGAAGTGGAACACATTCTTCTTAGTAAAGCGTTACAAGAATGAAGTCCTATATACTCAATAATGATACGAAGACAATTAATGACCTAGTACATGATAGGGGAGTGGGGGAAGGGGAGAGCAGAGAGAGGGAAGGAGGGAGGGGAGTGGGAGAAGAGCAGAGAGAGAAAGAGGGAGGGAGAGAGGGGGGTGAGAAGTCACAGTGTGTAATACACCTTTTGGGGGTGGGACACAATTATAAGAGGGACTTTAACCTAACAAATCCAGTCAGTGTAACCTGGTTCTTTGTACCCTCAATGAATCTGTAACAATTAAAAAAATAATAAATAATTTTTAAAAAAATCAAATCAAGGTATCACCTTACCCCAGTTAGAATGACTGTTAGTGAAGACAAAAAAATAAATGCTGCAAGGATGCAGAGTCAAGAGAAGCCTTCTACACTGTTGGTGCAAATGCACAGCAGTACAGCCACTATGGAAAACAGTACGGAAGTTCCTTAGAAAATGCTCACTCATCCCAGTAACGGGTGTGTATTCAGAGGATGTATAGTGGTTCTTCTTAAAGTACTACACATCCTGTGAAATTCAAAACAACAAATATATATTGAGGATCTGTCATGGGCAAGAAAAGCATTGTTCTAGGCACGGTAGGAACTGCAGGAACAGGAGCACATACAGTTTCTTCAACATGTTTAGACTCAAAACAGGCAGTAAAATGAATATATAACTAATAAGAATATAAAGTAAACAGTAAAATATATAAAGTCAGGGAGCCTGAGACAATGTATACAGGGCATCTGTGACGGGCACTGAAGGCTGTCACGGTGCTGTATTAGAGATCGATGGTTGGGTGTTCTGAGTCAGTAGTCAGCTTGCAGATGTTAGATATGGTCACCTAATGTTATGCTTGTGTCCTCACCACATGGACTAGTTGGTAGGGGTATGAGTATAGTGCAGTTGGAGAGGTGAGTTTTTGTTCCCCCACTTTACTGCTATCATTTTATTTCTATTAAATGATAGGAAAGAGAGAATATAGGTACCGAAGAAAAACCTAGCCTACAATTTCTTAGTCAATTTCTTTAACTTTTTTTAAAAAATTGATAGGAACTGTCTATTTATTGTGCACAACATAGTGTTTTCGGAACAGTACACAGCCTATACATGCACATCCACATGCGGAAGGGCTAACCAGCCCAGTTAATACCTGCATTACATCTCATACGTACGGTTTGTGGTGAGAAGACTTGAAATCGACTCTTGTAACAATATTCAGGAATCCAGTATACTGTTGGTAACTGTGTTTACCGTAATGTACAGTAGATATTTTAAATCTATTCTTCTTGTATAACTGATATGCTGAGTCCTTTGACAGCTCCCTGGTCTCTCATCTGCTGGCCTCTGGAACTAACATTTCACTGTTTTTATGCATTTGACTTTTTTAGATTCCTCATGTGAGATCATGTGGTATTTCTCCTTCTGTGCCTGGATTATTTGACAAAACGTAATGTCCTCCAGGTTTATCGTACCGTCCCAAATGATGGGAGTTCCTTCTTTTTAAGGCCAAATAATACTGCATGTGTACATTTTGCACATTTTCTTCATGCATGACTCCGTTTTATCCACTATTAGACCCACGTTGATTCCTTCTCGTGGCTGTTGTCAGTAATGCTGCCGTGAATGTGGAGGGCAGACATCTCTGACAAACTCATTTCCTTTGGCTGTGTTCCCAGTTGTGAGGTTGCTGAATCACTTGCTAGTTTTCCATAATACCTCCATCAGTCTGCATTCCCACAAGCAGTGTACAAGTGTTCCCTTTTCTCCACACCCTTATCAGTATCCATCGCTTGTCTTTTTGATCACAGGTGTTCTAACTGGTATGAGGTCATGTCTCAAGGTGATTTTGATTTGCATTTCCCTGATAATTAGTGATGCTGAGAATTTTTAAATATACCTATTGTCCATTCATATATCTTCTTTTGAGAAATGTTCATTCAGGTCCTTTGCCCATTATTTAATTAGGTTATTTGTTTTCTCCTATTGAGTTGTTCGAGTTCCTTTTATAGGTTGAACACTAACCCCTTGTCAGGTGTATGGTTTGCAGAACATCTTTCATCTGCGTGTTCTCTCTGTTGGTTGTTTGCTTGGCTGTGCAGAAGTGTTTTAGTTTTAAGTAATCCTAGTCAACTATTTTCTGGCTTCACCTTTGGAATCGCATGCAAATGTCTTTGCCTAGACCAGTGCTATGGCACTTTTCCCTTGCTTCTTTATTCTAGCAGTTTTAAAGTTTCTAGTCTTATGTGTAAGTCTTACCCATTGTGAGTTGGTTTTTGTACGTGATGTGAAATAAGGACCTAATTCCATTCTACATGTGGATATCCAGTTTTCCGAGCACCATTCATTGAAGAGATGATCCTTTCTCCGTTTTATGTTCTTAGCACTTTGTGGAAAATCGATTAACTATCAAAGTGTGGACTTATGTATGGGTTCTCTATTTCGTTCCACTGGTCTATATTTTTGTTTTTATTTTAGTGTCATCCTGTTTTGATTACTATAGTTTTCTAATAGATTTTGAAATCAAGAGTGTGAAACTTTCTGCTTTATCTTTTTTATTCAAAATTGCTTTGGCTATTTGAGGTCTTTTGTAGCTTTACACAAATTTGAGGTTAGCTTATTTTATTTCTGTAGAAAAAAATGCATTGGAATCTTAATAGAGACTTCTACCCTGAGTACTATTAATATTCTCCCAATATTAATTCTTCCAGTCCATCATGAACACAGGATATCTTTTCATTTTTGTCTTCGTCAATTTCTGTTACCAACATTTTATTGTTTACAGTGAATAGATCTTTCACCTCCATGGTTAAATTTATTCCTAGGTATTTGGGGGGTTTTCATAGTGATTTGTTTGTGGGATTCTTCTCTTGATTACTTTTTTGGTTAGTTCATTGTTAGTGTACTGATTTTTATATATTGCTTCTGTATTTTGCAACTTACTGAATTTGTTTGTTAGTGATAACAGCTTTTTGATGGAGTCTTCATAGAGTTTTCTATACATAAGATCATATTGTCTGGAAACAGAAACAGGTTAACTTCTTTCTTTCTGATTTGAATGTCTTTTATTTCCATCAACAACCTCAGTGGAAGTAAAAACCATTCTTCTAAGTGAAACATCACAAGAATAAAGAAAGAAACACAAGTACTGAAGACTAAATTGAAACTAACTAATCAACATTTAAGTGTACATATGAAAGCAAATCTCACTGAAAATCAAGCTGGGGGGATGGCAGGCGGGAGGGGTAAATTCACACCTACAGGGCACACTACTTGGGTGAAGGTCACTTATAACTTCCACTCAGACTGTACAAAAGCAATGTTAACAAAATATGTATATTCCCTAAAAATAAAAAAAAAAATGTAAAACCAAAACCAAGATACATTAAAAAAACTGTATTTCTTAAGTAATGACTTCAAAGTCAAAATTACCTCTTGGTCCCCAGGCTGAAGAATGAATGGTATGTTGGCAGCATTAATCTCTTTCTAATCATCTCCATCTGAGCTCTTGGGTCATCAGGTACATTGTCAATGAGCAGTAATCTTTTCAAGGAATGTTTTGAGAGGGTTGTTTGTTTCTGAGCAATATATCAACAGTAGTTTTTAAATATTCAGGAAGAAGTAATGTAAGCAGATACGCTGACAGTCAGGCTTTGTTGTTGCATTGCTAGAACACGGGCAGAGTAGATTTAGTATAATATAGTTGGAATAGTAAATGAGCATCTGCTTCATGTTAAAGCAGAGGTCCTCAGACTTTTTAAACAGAGGGCCAGTTCACTGTCCCTCAGGCTGTTGGAGGGCCAGACTGCAGGCCCTGGGACGAGTTGGCTGCTAAGCAGGACAGGCAGCGACGGCAAAACCCCCCGGCAGGCCAGATAAATGTCCTAGGTGGGCTGCATGTGGCCCACGGGCCCTAGTTTGAAGATGCCTGTTAAAGTCACTGGCTGCCCTGCCCCAGCAAGAGAGTCAGCCTGTCCTTTGAAGCTTGGAAACCAGGCATTGATGTCCTCCCCCCAGTAATGAAGGTACTTGATGACATCTTTTTCCAATAAGAGGTTTCTCTATCTTCAGTGAAAAACTGGCTTTGTGTAGCCTCCTGTATCCATCATCTTAGCTAGATCTTGTAGCTCTTCCACCTCAGTGCTGGGTACTTCACTTCGTACTTTTATATTCTTCTTCAGACTTTTCTTCTGTAAGCTCTTCACCTCTCTTAGCCTTCAGAATATTGAAGAGAGTCAGTCCTTTGTTCTCGATTAGCTTTTGACTTAAGGAAATGTTGTGGCTGGTTTCATCTTCTATGTAGACCAATAAAACGACCACTGTATGAGGCTGTTCTGCTTTTTTATCATTTATGTGTTCACTGAAGTAGCACTTCTGATTTCCCTTGAGAACTTTCCCTTTCTTTTACCACTTGGCTAATTATCTGGCTCAAGAGGTCTCTCTTTCAGCCCATGTCAGCTTTTGACATGCCTTCCTCACTAAGGTTCTTCATTTCCAGCTTTTGATTAAAACAAAAGATATGTGACTCTTATTTTCACCTGAATATTTACAGGCCATTGTAGAGTTATTAATTGGCCTAATTTCAATATTATTTTGTCTCAAGGAATAGGGAGGGAGAGAGGCCAGAAGGGATAGAGAGAGACAGGAAATGGCTAATGAGTGGAGCTGTCTGACTCAAACCACATTAATGGAAATTTGCTGTCTTGTGTGAGCATGGTTTGTGTTGCACCATAAAAAATTGTAATAGTAACATTAAAGGTTACTGACCACAGATCACCATAACAAATATAGTAATTCTGAGGATCCTCAGTACATGATACAAAGACAAAGTTGGGCAAAGGGCACTCACAGACTAGTTTGATGAAGGGGGGCTACCAACCTTCAATTCATAACAGTGGCAATACCTGAGCAGCACAATAAAGCAAAGCACAAGGGCAGGCTCACCTCTGTCTACTGGACGGTGTTTATGGGCACAACAAGAGCAGGCTCACCTCTGCCTACTGGAC
>NW_003852502.1:3908652-3936302 GCF_000181295.1 Otolemur garnettii | reverse complement strand
TACTGGACTGCGTTACTGGGCCCAACAAGAGCAGGCTCACCTCTGTCTACTGGACTGCGTTACTGGGCCCAACAAGAGCAGGCTCACCTCTGCCTGCTGGACTGTGTTACTGGGCCTAACAAGAGCAGGCTCACCTCTGCCTACTGGACTGCGTTACTGGGCCCAACAAGAGCAGGCTCACCTCTGCCTACTGGACTGCGTTACTGGGCCCAACAAGAGCAGGCCACCTCTGCCTACTGGACTGCGTTACTGGGCCCAACAAGAGCAGGCCACCTCTGTCTACTGGACTGCATGACTGGGCCCAAGAAGAAGCAGGCTCACCTCTGTCTACTGGACAGTGTTTATTAGGCCACCTTCCTGAAGAATGTCTTCCTCTGCACTCAGATGTTTTTTTCTTTTATGACATGTTACACTAGATAAATTCGATAAGTGTTTCTTACCCATAACTTTCTCCTTTTTTTCCCCCTCATGGTAATATGGTAATACTTTTTTAATGAACTTGAGCAAAATGCATAAGGAAAAAAAAAAGAAAAAAACCTGGTAAGGATCTGGAGAATTGAGTTCTCATTATCCTACTTTTTGGAGGATCTGTTTCCTTTCCTATACAATAGTGATGAATATTCCACTTTCCTCATAGGACTTTCACACGTTTCTTAATTACTAAGCTGTTCTCAGGCAGATTCTCTGTTCTTCTATGTTATACTTCCCTTTGTCTACTTTTTAGGCCATTTTTTGACCTGTTTCACATTCAGCCACATATGCCAAATAACAGGTTCCACCGGGCACATCTCCTCATGACCATGGATCTAATTAAGTACTCCTCTCCCCCACCCCTGACTTGTCAGAAATATTTAGTGTAAAATCACATCTGGTCACTTACAGATCATGACTCTACCTGCTTTGGGACAGTTTTATATCCAAATATGTTTCTAAAATCCTGCCCCCAAATATTCTTACATTGTCATTAGCAAAAGCATTGTTTGTTGGCAACCTTAGGCAAAATATTGAATTCAGCAGTCAGCCTTAGTATATGTAATACACTTTGCCAAGTGTTGTCAGATTCATCTGAGCAAAACATTATAGCAAGAGTGCAGAGAAATCATTTGGAGTTTTTAAAATCATCCATCAAGATTGTAAAGTTTTTGAAAAAAGGAAATATTATTTGTTCTATACCAGTGGTTCTCAACCTTCCTAAAGCCACGGCCCTTTAATACAGTTCCTGTGGATTGCGACCCACAGGTTGAGAATCACTGTTCTATACCTATCCACAAATCAAAAGGACAGGAAGGCAAAAGGTATTAAGTAAATCAAATACTTTCATTTTTTAAGAAAATTTAATCACTTTATTTGACATTTTTCTGAGCTAATATCCATCCGGTGTTTTTTTAAAGGAATTTGTTGCTTATTTGCAGGAGCCAGCCAGCTATGATGTGACACGCTATGAAAATACTTTCTACCTGTTCTGGGTCCTGGAGCAGCTTCTTCAAAAGGAAACCACAGAAGGCGACATTGTAAGTCTAAGAAATGATGACCAAGAAGTCAAGACGTTTCTTCAGAAGCACGATGAAACTGTCTGCCAACTTTCAGATGAGTTTCCTCTGTTTACTTTTTATTTATGGCGACTAGGCATTCTCTTGAACTCGGAAGGGGTAGAAACACTTCAAAGCTAATACAGCTCCTTCACAATTGACCAAATACTGGAAGTATTCTAAAATTGAATATATGAAGATCTTGTGTGTAAAAGATTTTTGAGAGTATTTTAAATAAGCATTTTAATTGATGTCTAAACATAATCATTAATACAATTTAATCTTAAATTGTATATTAAATGTTATATTTCTATACTAAAAATCAGGCAGTTTTGGTTAAGAATGCCCTCCTGTTCCCATGTATGTCACTCAGTATAATCTAGCTCTATTATTCTTGAAAATGAACCATTAATTGTCTCAGAAAAGATATTTAAATTGTGAAAGATTTCCATTTGATATGCGAAGTGAATCTTAAAGTTTTGCTGCGTTGTCATCACAAAGTATTGAAAATAAGTGGTTATAAATAAAAATTTTAAAACTTTTTTCTTACATAATTGCACTTATATCGTTGTCATCTTATAGGGGACTTGTATAAAAGGACAAAAGTTTTTAACACTTGCAAACCTAATGGCCTTTAACTTCATACAAGGAATACATTTATCAAGTCCTTCTAAAAATACTTGTTAGTTGTTTTAATATGTTCTGTGTTTTTTTCCCAGCAAATTGTTATTTTGATTCTGTTCATTAAATATAATAGTCCTGTGATTGTTAAAATGTTGTTAAGGCATATATAATTAAATCATTAGGGGCACTTTTATAAATTCTAGTATCTATCAAGAAATATACTTTAAAGTATTGCTTGACTTTTCCAGTTATGCAATTTCATTTATTTGATTTTGATTATTAAAATAATAACCTACAAGCTTAATAAGCATACTTTACATACCTTCCTATTTAGCATACACAAAATGCAAATTTTATTTAGTAATTATCTGTGATATTGTTTCAAAAGTTAATTACCATTCCTACTGCCATTAGAATTAAAAAAACTTGATAATTCTATCTGCCATGTCTCTAAAATTGTATTATTGGCCATCATTAATTTTGGAGTTATTATATCTGGAAAAGATAAAGCCTTTCTGAGAAATGTGAAACTCAACATATATCAGTCAGCTGTAGCTGTGTAACAAATAATCATAAAATTGCAATAGCATACAGAAATAAATACTTATTTCTCAGATATCTGCCAGTCACCTGAGAATCACTTAATCTGGACTGGTCTGGGCTGTGCTGGAAATCTCTGCTCAGGTTGCAAATCATACTAGACTAAGCTCTTTGTTACAGGTCAGGCATTAGTCTCTTCCACATGTGCTTACTCTGGGACCCACATTGAGCAGGAAACAGCTACTCAGGGGAAGCTCTTCCTAGGGTGATGGCAGTTGAACAAATGAAAGACTAGGCTGAGAAATATCACACTGTCACTTCTGTCCACGTGCATTGGCCAGAGTACATCAAATGCTCGAGCCTAAAGAAAGGGGACAGGAAGTACACTTCCACACTTCAGCTTGAGTGGGAGAACTTGCCAGGTTTACATGGCAGAGGGCATAGATGCAGGGGAAAAACTGGGGCCAGTAATTTATTCTTGAACACAGGATATTCCAGATCTGGAGTAGGGGACATTTTTCTAATGTCTGACTTCTGTAAACACCTCTAAAGGTTTGTATATGACGACATTACACAAAATCCACTTCCCATGACACTTTGTCTTCTCAATTCTGTAATTATTTAAACATAATTGGCAAATATGCAAACATGACCAATAGCTCTTTTCCCACTGCAACCCACCAACATAACTGTTGCCTAAAAAGCTTTTGTAACCTCAAAAAGTTTTTAATGCCAGTAGTTTTCAAGGCCTTAGGTCTGAAAATTAACCTAGGAAATTTATTTATTATAGAAAACGACATAAGATGTTGGGATTGTTGTTAGTGCACAAATGGAGAAACATTTTATTTCCACTTGATATTATTTTATGTAAACAACCTCCATCAAGTGTATGTGACTTAACATTTTATTATCTTATATTTTAGTTTACATCAGAGTTAAATGTGCCTTAAATTTAGTATTGAGGTCTAAATTTGCTTGTGAAAAGAAACTAAAGTGAGATGCTTGCGTCTGTGTGTTTCAATAAAGTGATGGAAATTAATGAATGGTTTAAACCAGAATTATAATATTTAAGAATATTACAGCCATTTAGATTTGGTTAATATCCTACTTTAGAATTGAGGTTTTCCGAATAAAAATAACAGAGGCAGTAGAAATTGAGCAGCATTGAAACTGAATATAGAATAAGATGAGAAAGAGGACCACAGAATGATTCTAAAAATGGAATAAATGATAATAATTGCTATCACTAATATCACTTTTAATATGATAAACATATCACAATATATATTTCTATGTAATACATTTATATAATATAAATATTACATGTAAATAAATATTATGCATGTATATAATCAGAGTATCCCAGCAGTGATCTAGCATTTTATATAGTATATTAACTCATTTGACTCTCCTAAAAACCCTGTGAGAAAGATATGGTTATTACTTCCTGTATCTCTGTTTTAGAGATGAGGAACTCAGGCAAAGGAATGTTAAACAACTTTTCCAAGTTCACAAAATTAGGAAATGGCAGAGTTAAGCCTCATCCTTAGAATTCTGTCTTCCTACCCTCACCCTGCTTGCTGCTCGGCTGTCGAGTGCGGACTGTCCGACACTTTCATATTCTCTGCAGTTGTCCTTAACCACAGTCATGTGACACAACGGTGGCAATCACTAGTTATTATTAGTTTATTTTGGATCTTTTAAACCCCTGCACCAGCTGTTCTATCTACCAGCAAATCAGAGGATCAGCGCCTTTGACCTTTTCTAGGTTGTACCATCTTTCTGGGAAGACTCTAGCCAAGTTAGAGTTGGCAAGCAGTAATCTTCCAGAAGAGCCAAGGCTCCCTCTAAAGGTTGGTAGGTAGAGTATAAGACTAGTACTCAGCAAAAAGAGGGAGAAAAGACAAATCTGATTGCTTTGTCCTTGGATCCATAAAAATACAATTATTTCACAAACTGTTGTACTTTTTAATGATACTTATTGCCATCATATAGCTAAGGCAGTATATTTCTGAAGGAGCAGGTGGAAAGTCACTTATGTTCCCAAATTTTCATGTACATTTGCAGATTTTCTGAAGGCCACTATATGGGAAAAATATTGACACTTCTGCTCTATGATAACATAATTTCACATATTCATCAAATATGAAACATCAACTTTATGTGTGTACCAGTTATTTGCAAAATTAAAAAGTATGTGTTAAGCTTACATTTTGTCAGTTTATAAAATAGAAGTTTCTCTTAACAGCCAATATAACCCAACTACATCAATATTTGCTGTAGGAAATAATTACTGTGATAATGTTTACCAAAGATTGAAAAAAAAGTGTGGGACTCTTTGAATGTTATTAAAAGTTAATTCATTCTTTTTCAATTATTTATAGAATTAGATGATGAAAAATTTATCTGGCCAATGAATGGACTGGTCTTTTAAGAACTTTCTAATTATTACAGAGCATGATTGACACACAGGAAATGACCTTAGTCTCTTTTACTTTTTCATTTAATATGAAAGTTGTCTATTTAATATGGAAGGAGTTTAAAGGATTTATTACTAATAGGAACCAAAGCTTGGGAAAAGAAATTAATATTCAAACATTTAAGACATTGAAATTGTTCACTTTGACATTTTATAAGCACATACTCTCAATTTCCAATGTTTTCTCCTAATATTCTATATTTTGTTATTTTTCTAGATGCTAAGATGGTTGGTGAGCTTGGGTTGTATTTCAGTCGGTAACTGTATTTCAGTGTGCTGTAGCCATTCTCCTGGGGCAGCAGGATTTACAGGTGATAACACTAATCTTTTTTTTTTTTTTTATTGAATGGTAACTGTGTACATTGATGTACTTTGGGGGTACAGTGTGGTGTTTTCACACACAATCCATGACATTTCCATCAAACTGGTTAACATAGCCTTCATGTAACTTTCTTAGTTATTATGTCAAAACATTCATATTCTACTCATAGAAAGATTCACTTGTACCCTTGCAAGATGAACCACAGAAGTGAACCCTCGAATCCCTCTCCCTCCCCCCCTTCCCCCCCCCCCATATCCTTAGGTTGTTATTAGGTTATAGCTTTCATATAAAAAGGTTTAGATTAATTTCATAATAGGTGTGTAACACTAACTAATCTTAACTGTCTCTGAGGTAGACAAAGCACTAGTTCCCAAATGGGGTCCCCAGGCCAGCTTTCTCAGCAACACTTGGGAACTTGTAGGAAATACAAATATTAAAGTTTCACTGTAGCCCTACTGCAGAATCAGAAATGCTGGGATTGTAGTCTCGCAATATGTGTTTTATTGAGTCTTTTAGGTAAGTCTGATGTTCATCAGTGTTTAAAACCCACTGCTATAATGATTATTTTTACTGAATAGAAGGGTTAAAACATATAAAATTATTCAGCAAGTAGAATTCAGTCATCCAAAATTGCTTAACTAAACTTTTTAACTTCCCCTATGTGTGCTTTAAAATTCTAAGGGAAGGCTTTTGGGGAACTAAATTATTCATAAGTCACTTAAAAATCTTAAAATAAGTAGGAAATTTATAAACACATCAGTCAACATTAATAGCACTTTAAAGCTAGTAGCTTTATACTTAGCTTGTGGTTCCTTTACTATAATACGTAACTATTCCCCATTGGCAGTCCTTTAAAAAATATTATAATCTGGCCTTAAGAGATCAAAGTTACTACAGATTTTGGCATCAGTTCTGGTATAGAATGAGCAACATATCTAGCGATGCAGATATAGTGTTATTTTACTATTAAGTTGCAATATTAGGAACCCTGAATAGTATCAGAATATTCTTATTCTAGGAGTCCTGTTTCTAGACATATAGTAAACGTAACTTAGTTATAAACCTATTTTATTTCTCAATCCTACAAATGAAATTCTAGCTGCCTTAAATCCTTTGAAATGATGAGATATAAATAAATAATGGTGCCTAATTCAGTTTGACTCTTGTGCTTAATTTAATTCTACCATTTTGGGTCTCTACCATGTTCCTGTGAGCTCCCGAGTTCTCCCTGATATACAGTGATGATGAGGGGACAGAGCCATCGCAGCTGCTAGCTTTAATGATCTAACTACTGAGGCATTTTCATGAACAATTCATCATTTTAGGACCACAAGAAACACTGGACATTCAACCATCAGGGAAAAGGATATATTTATTCTTATTTCTCTCTCAAACACACATTCAAGTTCAGCATTCACTTTGTAAAAAGAGATCCAGACCACTTGAAACTAATTCTAAATTTGGGGGGGAACATCTTCCATACATTTTACCTGTGCTTCTGAAGGGGTGCTCCCACAAGCAGGTGGCAGCAGCACTGATGCCTTTTTGTTGTATCCTACTTGAGAACACGGGCAGCCTCAGGACTTCCCTGCAATGATCTTCCCCTCCAGGAGAGCCGCAGAGCCACATCACTCTCCTGAGAGGAGTGGCGACACACCTTTAAACTGTGAGGCTTGTCCCTCTGCATCATGGCCCCAAGACTAACAGGGAAAGTTATCTTGCAACTTGGTAAGGTCTAGAAGAGAACATAGGAGACTAGGATGAGAGAAGCCATCCCAATTATAAAATAGAGCCAAAAATAACTTCATAGAAACGTGAGGATATCGCAACTCCAAATTAATATCTGATATTATTCTCAAGTGAAAACTTCAAAAGACTGGTATGGTCTTGGCTCATGTGGTGGTTTCCTTTTAAATGTAATCTCTTTCACATGTACCATAATCCATGTGTCTCTGCACCATTACTTTATTAAGGCAGGTGGTAACACCCAGCACTTACAGAGCCTTTGGTATGTGCTAGGCACTCCACTAGGTTCTTTATTTTGGTTGATTCTTCCAGTAACTCTATGGTAAGAATATCATTGTCCCCAGTTAGATGAGAAAGCAAGCACGGAGCATTTAAGTAATTTATCAAGGTTACAAAGCTATAAAAATATTATAGCCATGTTCCAACAGGCAGCCTGGAGCTGAGACATGCCAGCACTCAGCTAAAAGCCACTGCAATGACCCCACTCTCTGAAAGAACAAACTGAGCATAGATAATAAAGTTTCCCTGACAACAAAACTCAGTGGGCACTCTTTCTGAAAGTGTTCTTTGCAGACGTATGCAGTGTGTGCTTGTGATCATTATAATGGTGGGAAATGGAGCCTCTATTAAGTAAAACTGAATGATTGAAATATTGCTCCATATTTGAAAGAACAAGGTAAGTCCAGTAAGATGCCAGAGCTGTCCAGTTGGTGGCATTCATTAAAATGAAATAGACGTAAGTTCTACCTTAGTACCTGGTTGTTTTGTAAGTAGTATGAGTAACACTTTCTGAGTAAGTTAAATCTTTAAAAATTCAAGGATCAAGATCAGATGTCCATACATGGATTAGAGTTAATTCCTAAGTCTTAGACATGGGAATAAATAATATGTTTGCAGCATAGTTATAACAACTTCAGAATTGTACTTTTTATTATAAATATAAAAAGAATCCCAGTTTCATGATTCAAATCAGTCAGTATGATCCTGTTGACAGTGTTTGATATTTCTAAATCAACAAATTTTAAGTAGAAATAAAATGTCTTTGTAACACTTTAAAACAGGCAATATATATATATATGCACATATATATGTGTGTGTGCATATCTAAATAATTGCTTGATTAAAAATATTCCTGTGATTCTTCCCCAGAAAGCTTTATCCCAGCAGTTCTTGTTTACTCGTCTTCCTTAGATCTGGGGGCAGAGATACTAGGACCTTTAGTTGCTCTGTACCTTGTCCATCAGTACTACTTTTCAACTTGAAAATGGCCCTTTATGTTTTGACTATATTAAAACAACAATGAAGATCAAGAAGGGAACATTTTGTAAAAGGTACAAATAGAAGAGGAGGCATGAGGGGCCACGACAGGGGTGGAAGAACAGAGAACAGAATAGCCATCATTGGCTGAGTAATCTTGTGACTTAGGACAAAACACTTAATATTCTCATTTTCTCAGTATAATAGAGAATTTCTGCTTTTAGTTTTAATGTGTACAGATACGAGACTATCTGTATTTCTGCTAGGAGAATGTGTTTCTTTTGAATGTATGCAGAAATGATCAAAAATTATTAAATGTGGCTACACATTATTACTGTTATTATCCAACACTGGGAGTTTTGTCTCTTCCCTGCCTTCGTGGAGATCTTTCAGTGATATGTTTTTTATATACTTAATAGGGTCTAGGACAAGGATATAGTACCGGAAGGTACTGGAACTGAAAAGTGAGAGTATTAGTCTATCATATAAGTAAAGCCTCCACTTCTTCTTTTTTTTTTTTTTCACTTCTTCATTTTTAAAAGAATAATCTCATCCTGGGATTGTTTATGTGAATTAAATTAGGTAATTCTACATCTATGTGAAAAGCCCTTTCTGAATTCTCAAGCAAATACACTAAGTAGGGGGGAGTTAACATTGATGACTTAGTGTCTGTTAGTGTGCCAACCGCCTTGCTTGGATTGGCCCATTTGAACCTCATGATAACCCCATACAAGAGGCAAAATTATTATCTGTTAGTTCCATCTTACATGTGAGGAAACACATGCTGAGAGGTTAAGTGACTCATTCAGCATCACAGCTATAGCAACAGAGTCAGTATTGAACTCTATTCATTTATATCTCCTCCTATTCCAAGTATTCTCCATTGATTCCAAGCGGACTTACAGCTAAACCATTTTGAAATACAATCCTGCCTGAGCCTCTTCTCATTCAACTTATGTGATGCAGATACACTGATTATGTTACAAAGATGTTATACCAACATTGATGTCAATACATTTTACCCATATTTCTATATGCTTAAAGCTGTGCAAAGTACTTTATTATGCATTTAGCCTATTAATCTGCCACAGATGAAACAATCCTTCACAGGTCCTGAGTCAGGGGGATCTGAAACCAGTAATGGATTCCGGAACCTCCTGTCCTGTCACTCAGGGAACTATGGAAAAGGACTCTGGTGCCCACACCTAGGCAGGGTTCACACAGCAGGCTTCCTGCACTGACTCCCAGTTGCCATTCTGGTTTTCCATTGACTCTGGAACCTGGATCTTGCCCTGGTGAAGGATAGTGGACAGTAGTCCCATTCTTTTGGAAATACCATCTAGTTCACTTTTTAAATTTTTTTAAGCCATTGTACAGTTTTTTCTAAGACTAAAATATCAAGATGCTGTTCTTTCCTTGTTGGGATGTGTTCATGTTAAACAGCCTAAGCCATTTAGAAACTTTCCTGGAATATAAGTCCTGTGCAGAGTCACTGACATCAGTTGGAGCTCCCTTATCATTGCAGCAACAGACTGAAGAGTGTTCGGCAGTTCTTCCTGCTAGACCCCCAGAGCTACTCATGTTCTGCCTTTTATCAAACAGGATTCTCCAGCTTCCCAGTTGAATCTATGAGCTTCCAGACGTTTTCTAAGCAATGGTGTTGTCTTTCTGCTATGTTAACCAGAAACTGTTTCCCTTAGAACTATTGATACTTACCTAATATGGCCGTTGAAATGTCATCTTACTATCCTTGCTTCTCGCTGTTGAGTGCCCTCTAGAACATACTGCAGATATTTTCTTCCTCCAGCCCTTACACCTACCATTGTTGACAATTCTAGATACAAACTGATGACGGTGTCAGGAAAAGTACATCTCCTAGGACCCACAACTTTGCTAGACACTTTGTACTAGAGACCACTGCTGCTTGAATCGTAAATTACCATGCCTTCATCTCCTAATCTGATCTGCCTAGACTGAATTTGAGTTCTGCATCACCCTTGGACCTCATGACTTAACATATTTACAATTTCCTTAGCAGTCCACTGGTCTGCTGTAGGAAGACATCAGATATACCACCTCCTATCCTTGGATCTTGTGATCCAAGAATAAAGAACTCACAACAGAAATGTACCCTTTGCCCACTGAGCTATCCTCTGTACTATCTTGTGTGTTTTTAAATATCCAATTTTTTAACTGAGAAAAATCTTGGTACAGTTTAATCAGTTGTCTGTATTTTAAACATGACAAAACAGATTTGAGAAAGATTCAGCAGTGAGCCCTACTCACACGGTTGGTTGTACTAGAAATACAGTTTTTTCTTTTTAATTAATGTAGGTAAATTTCAGATTTCCCAATAAACTTTGAATGCTTTGGAAGACTTTTTAAACTGAGATTCCAATGTTTAGCACTGGTAAGTTCTACGTTCCTAACACATAGTAAGTGATCAATAATTGCTGACTACAATACCCTATTAATTTATAATCTTATTGTAAGTTTCCTCATTTTCTCTCACATGTGGTAGTTAGGAACATTGGAGCGTGTTCTGTAGTGTTTATCAGTTTTCAAATTTGTGACTAATCTACACACAGAGGGTGAATGAATATGAGTCAGAAGCACCCACTGCGGCTTCCAGTTAAAGCACCTCTCCCTTCCTTCAGAGTCAATAGCTGAATGCAAATGTGCACATTTAGAAATGTAGGCAGATGTACTTTTCATGTGGAGTTATCTTGTTTCTAGCTGCTATTGCATAGGTGAAGAATGACCCAAAATTTAAAAAGTAGTTTGCCTTAGGAAAAAAAAAATGTTACCAACTGTAGATAGTTTATAAACCAAATATCAGCAGTAGGTACATTAACTTCATCTTGGAGTAAGCTGACTTTGCATCCTGAGGGAAAAAAAATAAAACTCATCTCCATGTATAAAATAATTCTTGTGGTAAAATATATTCCATTTTCCAGTTATCCTCCTTACAAATGAACTTCTGTATACCAGCTTATTTATGATGTATGGATTGTCAGTAGAAACTTCAGACGTTTTCCACGCTCAAAAACCATCACTTCTGGCTTGGTACCTGTGGCACAGTGGGTATAGCACTGGCCACCTACATCTAGGCTGAAGGGTTCAAACCCGGCCTGAGTCAGCTAAACAACAATGATGACAATGCAACAAAAAAAATAACCGGGACTTGTGGTGGGTGCCTGTAGTCCCAGCCACATGAGAGGCTGAGGCAAGAAGAGTGTTAGCAAAATGGACAAGAGCATGTGCACTTGAACAAGAGTGAGGAAGAAGGGCTTAGTTGACTTTGGCTTTATTTCTACAGTCTCTCTACACTACGGCTGCTTCCAAATTTTAATCACTAAACGAATAGATAAAGATAATCCTTTTTCTGCTCATGGAAACTTTTGCTGAAAGTACACAGTGTAATTTGTAGACACTCTTAATGTATATTCAAAGAGATATCTGCAAATCAGTCTTATCTATATTTTCTCTTCAAAATTAGACAAAGGAAGCATAGCAGTAAATGGATCGATTATGACAGAATGATGTCAGAATGTATTAATAGTCATCAAATCGAGCTGCTATTCAGGGGAAATATGGAAAATCTGTTAGAATGTCAAGAAACATACACAGTAGAGGCAGTGTGCACAAGCAGAGTGAAATCTTCAACAGGCAGTTACATAATGAGAATTACATTTGCTCCCTGCAACTAGAAGAGGAAACATGACTTGACTTTTTTCAACTACGTTTTTGGAAATAAAATTACTGGCATCCTAGCAATTGTGAAAGTGATAAAATAGGTAGAGATAATTCACAAATATTTAGTACATAATATCACAAGAAATATTAAAATCTAAAAAATTAAAATAAATGGTAATAAGGCAAGAAGTGACAGGTTTCTGAAAACAGGTTTTCTTCTCTGAACGTTACTTTTTATAATGAATACTTCTTGATACAATTGACTTTTATCCATCCCCTTGTAGCATCATATGCCTGCCAAATATTGTGTTATAATTGGAGTATAAGAAAATGATGCATTTAATGATAAAATGAGCATCTCAAGGTATAAGCAGACCATTTTTTAAGTAATTTTTCTGCATTAATTATTTACTATTGATGCATTTCAAGCCAAAAATAGATCAAGTAGCTTGCAAAATACCATTGAGGAATAAAACTTTTTTCTATTCTTTTTTCTTATTTTTTTTTTTAGTTCTAAATCATGATAACTAAAGCCTGACTAATATTCATGGGAAATATAAATGTATCTTGTAACCCAGTAATTGTTTAAGTATATACTAAGAAGAACCCCCTGCATATGTTCAAGAGAGGACATTTATTAAAGAATGTTCCTTTACTGTTTGTAACAGCAAAGTGTGAAACATTCATATATTAGAAAGTGGTGAATAAATTATGTTATATTCATCAGATGGAATATTATCCAGCAGTTAATTATAAGTGACATAATAACAATATGTATCAAAAAGTGAAAAAACATGAAAAGATCACATACAACATGCAACCCAATTTTATAGGGTTAAAAATAACAAAAATAAAAACTAGGTTGTTATAGATTTATATAAATGTCATAAACTTTATAAAAGGGAAATATAGGAAATAATGAAACAGGATTCAGGTTAACGTTAACCCCACCTCAGCAGAAGGCAGAGGAATGGATTAACTAAGATAAACCATGTCATTAGTTGTAAGTTCTTGTCTAAGAGTTTCCTAGGTTTTATTTGGGATCCTTGAAAAGAAAACTACAGAAAGAAGGAAAGGAAGAAATAAAAAAGGGGAGGAAGGCTAAGGATAGATGAACAGTGATCATGTATCATGACCCGAGGATTGTGGTTAGTCCACTTCTGTGCACCTACTAGACAAAAGCAAAACACACACAAGCCACAGTAATGGAACCCAGGTGCTAACTCTGTATGCACAGGGAGTTTTTTGGTTGTTAAAAGACACTGGACTCGATTCTTTACCTTTTGCAAATTGTGCATTAGGCTAAGCATGACTAGTACTAACCCTGATTAAGTCCTATTTGATAATTCACCTTAAGAAATAGGCATCTCAGATACTTTGGCCACAGTTCAGGGCCACTAGCTGACTTACAAAGTGGCCACAGCCATTCTGACACTGTATAACCCTGAGCAAGTGAGCCAACGATTGTGTAAGCATGGAAGAAGGTAAAACTTCATTCCATCAGAATCTCAAGTAAGAGTGAAATGAGGATGAATAAATATCCCCTTCAGTTAATATAAAATAAAGCCAAAGTTTGCTGTGAAACAGTTTTATAAAACAAACTCTAGTACCTTTATAACTTCTGTTTTGAATTAAGTAGTGCTTTCTCCTTGGGGAGACATATTAACCCAACATGCAATTAGATAATATTTGGAGGGTCTACAAATTCACATTTCACATTTAAAGTTCATTAACTTTCAGATAAAACACTCATAAGTATTCTTTAAATATTAACAGTAAACCTGATGAATTCTTGCTGTTCAAAAATACATAAACGATATAGATGGAAATACTCAGACATGCGTTCCAGCCTCTATTTTAACAAATTTAACTTAATGTCTGTGGAAGATGTGTTATTCCATTTTATGCTGCTATAAAAAGGTGCCCAAGGCTGGGTAATTCATAAAGAAAAGAGGTTTATTTGGCTGTCAATTCTGCAGAGTGTATAAGCAGCAGTAGGCTCGCACCTGCTTCTGGTGAGGGGCTGCCGGGAGCTTCCAATCCAGGTGGCAGGTAATGGGTGAGCAGGTGTGTCACATGCTAAGAGTAGGCACAAAAGAGGGAGGATGTGCATCCAGGCTCTTTGAAACAATCAGCTCTGGTGTGAACTAATAAAAAATATGAATTCATTCTCCTGGGGAGGGCATCAGGCTATTTATGGGATCCACCCCACATTCAACTCTGGGATCTAATTTCCACGTGAGACATGGAAGGGCCAAACATCCAACCACACCACCAAGTTACTTTACTTTTCCTGTTACCTCAATCTACTTTCCAGATACCATAACCAATACTCCCTATCCTACTATCTTTAGATAATAAGAAACCTCGTATACAGGTAAAATACTGAAATTCTCAGCACTCATCCAGCTAGCCCTGGAAACCAAAATCCCATCATGTTCTGAGAAACATGCTATTGTTTGTTTCTCTGTCTTATTTTGTTTGCAAACATCTAAATTTAAATGTGGGCTGACTGGTCTGGTTTTAGTTGATGGTTCTATCTGCCTGAGGCTAGATTGGCTCAGTACAATTCTATTTGTTGATCATTTCAAGGTGCTGGTTATTGCTGATAT
Organism: Otolemur garnettii; assembly: GCF_000181295.1. NCBI lineage: Eukaryota > Metazoa > Chordata > Mammalia > Primates > Galagidae > Otolemur > Otolemur garnettii. Next base: position 3,921,497 of record NW_003852502.1, on the reverse strand, counting down.
TACTAGATACCTGAATGTATCTGTAATTTCTTCAGCCAGTCTGCCTACAGAGACTCTTCAGTTGACTCTCATTTCACTGATGAGATGGTGATACAAGATACCTAAATGAATTCAGTTGAATTTATAGCTACAATCTAATATTTATTTTGTGAGAAATACTTACAAGCCATTTCCTTATGTTAATCTTATTTAGAATGCATAGTCGATTATCAGAACCAAGTAATTTTCACAAGTCTTTGCCCTGGTCCTACTTGCTTCCCCACCTCACATACCTCGTCCTTGAGCCTTCATCTCACATACCCCTCATCCTCAAGCCTTCACCTCACATATATCTCGTCCTTGAGTCTTCACCTCACAAATACCTCCTCCTGGACTCTTCACCTCACATATCCCTCATCCTCAAGTCTTCACGTCACATATACCTCCAGTCTTCCACACCCTCAACTTGGGAGGGGCACTTTCTCCATCAAACACCCCCACATGAGGATCCATCACTCCCTCCTCCTTGCCCACATTATCCTCCCTCATGGTTCTGATCATAGTGTGGGCATGTTTAGATTCCACTGAGATACATGTACCCGAGCTTGTTTAACCATTCCTGAGGTGATGGGCATTTAGTTTGTTTCCACATCTTGGAGATTGTAAATTGAACTGCAGTAAACAATCTAGTGCAAATGTCTTTATGATAACAGGATTTTTTTTCTTCTGGGTACATAACTAGTAGTGGGATTGCAGGGTCAAATGGGAGATCTAAATTTGAATTCTTTGAGGATTCTCCATACTTCTTTCCAAAGAGGCTGTTTTAGTTTGCAGTTCCACTAACAGTGTAAAAGGGTTCCCCTCTCTCTGCATCTACATCAGCTTCTGCAACTTTGGGACTTTGTGATGTGGGTTAATCTTTTTGTGGTTAGGTGATATCTCAGGGTGGTTTTGATTTGCATTTCTCTGATGATTAGAGATGATGAACATTTCTTCAAATGTTCTTTAGCCATTTGTCTTTTATCCTCAAAGAAGGTTCTGTTCATGTCTATTGCCCAGTGAAGAAAGAATTGTTTGCTCTTTGAGTTCTCAACCCTTCGTCAGATTTGTAACATGCGAATATATTTTCCCATTCTGAAGGTTGTCTGTTTCTACTTTTGTGTCCTCAGCTATGCAGAAGCTTTTCAGTTTAATTAAGCCCCATTTGTTTGTGTTGTTGTTACAATTGTCATGGAAGTCTTCATAAAATCTTTCCCCAGATCAACATCATCAAGAGTTTTCCCATACTTTCTTCTAGGATTTTTATTGTTTTATGCTTTATATTTAAGTCTTGATTCAGTTTTTGTAACTGGTGAAATGTGCAGGTCCAGTTTTAGTCTTTTACATGTGGTTATCCAGTTATCCTCACACCATTTATTAAATAGGGATTCTTTCCCCCAGTATATGTTCTTGTTTGGTTTATCAAGGACTAGGTGGCTGTAAGATGTGTTTCATCTCTTGGTTTTCTATTCAGTTCCAGATGTCTATGTCTCTATTTTTTGTGCCAGTACCATCCTGTTTTAATCACAATGGCCTTGTAGTACAGCCTAAAGTCTGGTAGGCTGATACCCCCAGCTTTGATTTTATTGTTAAGAATTGCCTTGGCTATATAGAGTTTTTTTTTTTCTTTTGGTTCCATAAAAAATGAAGAATTATTTTTTCCAAGTCTTGAAAGTATGATGTTGGTATTTTAATAGGGATAGCACTGAATCTGTAGATTGCTTTGGGGAGTATAGAAATTTTAACAATGTTGATTCTTCCAGCCATGAGCAAGACCCCACTCCTGGCAAATACATAAAGAGAAAGAAAGAAGTTATGAAAGGAGACTGAGGCAAATTTGCATCCCGTGCAAAGTATCTTAGGAGCACTGAGGCAAGGCACTAATAGCTTGAACAGATTGGAAAAGAGCTGTTGTTTTATTGGCAAGACACTCCAAGAAAGATGTGAATTCAATTGAAATTAAATTTCAGTAACCCAGAGCATCAGATAGGATATTTTATTTTTGGCTATGTCAATCCTATTGTCACAATAAAACATACTTTTCACAGAGACACAGTAAGATCTGACTCTCTTAACTGTGCATTGAGCCAAGACATTTAAACTCTTACCTTCCCATTTTCCATCATTAGGCTCGCCAGTGCAGCTGGAAGCCACGAGCCCTGCTTTCCTCCTTGTAACCCTCAGTCCTTCCCACTTGTTCTGTGCGAACAGCTAAGTGTCTTTCCCAATTCTTGACTTCAACAGCCATTTCGTTTCACAGGATATTTAAAGTCATGGTTCCACATGTTGTGCCATTTCCCACCAGGTTCCAGTCCTGTATCCAGGCCTGTGAGAACTACATCATCAGCGCTTTCAAGCCCAAACCAGTTTACATAACCTGTTCACTGATTTCTGTTTTCTTGAGGGTCTGTTGCTTCTCTTGGGGCAAAATAACATAGTGGTCAAAATTCTTAGTTGGAAACATTAGAAAATATTCTGGCTTATTTAGGGATAAAATGAGTTTTTAATGGGCTGTTATGGACCTTGTATAAATTAGGGAAGGACCAGAGGACAAGATTCTGAAGCTACCCTCCCAGGAGTAAAAATAACCCTCCCAGGAGTAATAATAACACAACACACCATAAGAGCTGCTCTGGGAAAGACACTGTGGCCGTGGCACAGAACATATTGCCATTAGAAGTGGATGCCTGATCTCCACACCCTTACCTCCCCCAACCCCCTCCTGTGCACATGAAAAAAAAAATCAGTATCTGTCATCACATGGGCCAGCATTGTGCAGTCTCCTTTCAGTGGTCACCTTTTCATAATGTCAACTTTCCAATGCAAATCAAGTGGGTTCAGTTGAGTAGAGAAATCTAAGACCTGTTTGCATCTAAAACTGCAAGGGAGTGATTTGCCTTGGGCAGATAGAGTAGTAATACGAGAATTTACCAAAATACAGAGAAACCATTATGCCACCACAAATGATGAATGCTCACTACACGGGGATATGTTAAGAACACCTAAATTGGTACTTTCAATCCTGTGACGGACATTCCTGGCACACACTAATATTTCTAGATCTCTTCCTCTACTTAAATAATAATGTGAAACTACACTTCACTCACCTATGGAAGTCGGTAGAGATCAACTGACAGAATATAAATGGAAGGGACAAGTGTCAGTTCCGGACAGAAACATGTTTGAGCTGACACGCCGCTGCACATGTTCTCTCCGTCTGCTCCAGGAACACGGAAACCTCAAGCAGAGAGGCAGCATCACAGCACAGCCAGGGCTCTATCCTCCCAGGTGTCGGAACGAATAACCTGAAAAAGTTGCCTTCACAACCTGCACTGGACAGAGGAGCAGAAGCAAAAATGACTCTCTGTTCCAATCTTGAAAAGTCACTGTGACAATATACTCTAGCCCGTGTGACTGACAGAACCCATATGTCGCTTCTGACTGTACACTTTATACTGAATGCACCTGACAACTTGCAAGGCATGACACTGGGCTGTCACACGGGCACTCTTAACTCAGCTTGTCCAAAACTGAACTCATGATCTTTTCTCCAAACTGTCCTTCCTCAGTAAATCATCCAACAGTCAGGTGTCTACTTGATCTAAAAACTTAGAATCTTCCCTGATTCTCCCCATTTCCTTATATCTACATGCTGTTAATTTCCATGTTGTTTTTCTTTTCTTTCTATTTCTGTAGTTCTAATTTCAAAAGCCCCCTTTCAAAAGCCTAATCCAAAAAACTATAGTTCTTAAAAGATTCGATGAAATCATCTCACGCCTAGTTACTCACATTTATTCCTGCCTTCCTACCCAGCCTCCACCCTATAGCCAGTAGGGTTCTTCTGTTTGTTTACTTGTTTTATATGTGGATTTGATTGTAACTCTTATCCCTAAAACCCTTTAATAGTTTCTCCTGTCTCGTAATGTAAAGTTGAGAGTTCTGACTGAGCTCCCGTTGGTCCTGTGTGGTTTAGCCTTTTGCTCATCTTATCTTCACTCTCATCTCCAGAAGTGCTGACTGGCGCTCACTTCTCAGGACGTGCCATCCTCTTTCCCGAAGCTGGGTCCCTAATGTTTCTTCCTGCCTAAAGCCTCTTCTCCAACCACCTCACTACTTCTCCTACTACTTCCCCCACCTCTGTCTTGGAACATCTGCCCACTCCCCTTTCTATTCTGTTAATGCATCTTTTATACCTCTGCTTAGCATCATTGCCTCAGGAAGGATGCCTTAATTCCTCAACCCTCCAGACCTGTCATAGTCTCTAAAAGCAGTTCATAATTAATATTCACTCTTGCCCTCTCCGCGTTATAACTCATGGGGTTTGTCTTCCCCAGTCTTTAAACCCTATGTTGGAGAAAACATTAGCTTCTTTATGTAGTTTCTTCAATCCTAGAACATAGTAGTAGGTCATAAGTACTATTTTTTTGAATGAGGATTTGAATTTTAGATTGATAACTGGATTTGAAATTATGAATGAATAACTGAAATGGATCCTAGAAGATGCCTTCACATACTTTCTATGCTTCTAAAATTCTTTTAATTGCTCAACCAACATAGTCCAGCCTTTTTTTTTTCTTTAACTTGGTGAATTTATCCTGTTTGTTGCATACATCATGGTATCTGATCATCTGTTCTTTATTTTCTTTCATTTGTTCAACTTACATTCATCTTACTGTTTTTGTGGAATTATTTTAGTGCCAACCTTCTTATTTGTTTGGAAACCAAGGGCCTCTTTATTTCTTCTGCCTCATTCTGGCACAGAATGCTGAAACCTTTCTTGGATTCAAGTATTTGCATAGATGATTAAATGTTTTCCACATGTGGGAAAGTGGACAAAAAAACATAAAAGTGTGATACTTTCATTTCTCCCCCTCCAAACTGAAAGAAATTCTATTTTGGAATAAAAATGCAACTTGATCAATGTGAATATTCTAACCTATGCATCCAGAAAGCATTTCAGTAAACCAATCAAGTATTAAAACTTATAATTTTAAATATCTCTTTGAAAATTACATTTAGTATTTAACATGGCAGATAATATGTTAACAAAAATTAATAGGGGAATAAATAAATAAATTCTAACTTCATAATCTTGTTATAAAATAATACAAGTGATGAACTGGAAAGCAAAATATAAAATTTTTCATATCGTTTAAGTCAGGTGTCTTTGAAGCACAAACCTTTAGTAGGATATAGGAGAAGATGTTTAGAAGCCTTATCCAAATAGTCATTTGTGACTTTTCTAGGATATTTGGTCTCTAATCGATAAATCATAATCCAATGTGGTTACTTAATGAGCACCATGTTTGGGATATACAGTCACCATTTGGAAGGGCCCCAGGTGACCTTCCATCAGTGTTTCTTTGAAGGGTTCTCGGGAGCTGTCATAGCATGTTCTCCCATCCTGTGTTGAAGAATTGAGAAAACTGCTATAAAAATGCAAATTTAGAGGCATTAATGGATTTTATCTTGAAGCTGCCTGGATATCATTTGGAGAAATTACAAGCATTTGAGGTAAACAGCCAGGAGGAGGACTGGGAAGCAGTCGCTATATGGTCTTGAGCAGATTTTTAAAGGGCCACATTGGTGTAATTAAAGCATGACCAGCATTGAACTTCTTTTCTCTATGAAGAGATTTTTAGAAGACACATTGAACATTAAGGGGCAAAATGTATGAGTCAGAAATTACTTGGATCTTATTGTGGATATCATAACCTGCCACTATCCTTAGGTCAAAGATCATTTTAAGAATTTTCTCCAAGTAAAGAATTTTTCAGTCTGGTAGGTTGCAGGGTGTTCTAATAATCTGAAAGATCTCTTAAAATCTCTCTCCTCATGAAAGAAGTATACAACCGCATTCGTTTACCCTTTTTTGCTTCTTGTCAATTACACAGATTAAAAACCCATTTTATATTTCTCTGGGAGTTACTGGACATATGTCGGCTCCCTAAGCTCAGGAGGCAAAAACTTTTTCTAGAGATAGAACATAAGCTTCAACATCTATATTAACTATGTCTCTGATGGTTTGACATCAGGACCTGCTGTCCATGGAGAGATGCCGCTTTCTGGGTCAGCCAGGTCTTAAGAGGTAGAAACCGACTCTCCCGCAACCACAGATTTTGATGCAAACCAGCCAAGCCAGAGCCCTAATCAAGCCACCCCTTTCATAGGGGCCTTTCCAGGCTCTCACACTCTGGTCCACTATCTCCCTACCCTAATTACCTTAGGGCCAAGTGTCAGATGACTATGGACAGCTCCTATACCCCAGAACCTGCTGAAATTATTGAAATTAGACAGTCCTCATCCTGTTTACCTTGACTTGCCCATTCCTTCCTGGAAAAACCACAGTGAAGGCTGTGGCCCATGTCTTCCCTGGTCCCTCTGCCTCCTGACTGAACCTGGTGCTCCCCCACGGCATAGCATGTGCCCTCTTCTCTTGGGGTCTGTCATTAACAAGTGAGCTTTTCCATGGCAGTTTTCTCCTGATTCCTGGCCTCACCATACCTAAATAATAATAAAACCTGCATTTTAAAGCCAATATCCTGAGTTACACAGTATTTGCCAGGATGCTAATGGGTATTCATTTGATCTAAGTATGAATTTCCTCTCTGGATGTTTGAAAGGTGCCAACAAATTTTAAAAACCAAAAATACATGTGTCCAAACCCCTCAAATTTACACTAGTCATTTTAATTAGATTAAGGAATGGCATTGTTTGAGAGAAGTGATATCGTTTTCTTCCAGTTAGCCACATCTCATAAGCAAACCATCTCAACTCTTAGGCACCCAGCAGAACACAAGATGTGGAGAAGAATAAGCTGTAACATGGGAGTTTACCAAAGGGTGAAGAAGGTGGAAATATCCCAGTCTGTGAGCTCCAGGCAGCGAGGCAGCTATGTGAAGAAAGGATGAGTATGAAGAGGATGGCTGCCAGCTTCACAAGGTTAAAGAAGGCCCAACCGTGGCATAAGGTTACGTTGACAGATTTTTTAATTTAAAATGTGATAGTTTTCTAAATTCATTATTTTTTGTATAAAATAGCCATCTGTTTTTGTTAGAAGAAATATTTTATAATGAGTACATTTTAGTTTGCTAATATAATATGCTTTGCCTCCACTTAAAGGAAAAAAATTATAAACTCAAAATATCTTAACCATATGATATAAAACATGCCAGAATTTGGTGTATCATAGAATACTATTCAGCCATTTAAAAAAAGATGGAGACTTTACATCTTTTGTATTCACCTGGATGAAGTTGAAGAACATTCTTCTTAGCAGAGTATCACAAGACTGGAAAAGTAAGCATCCAGTGTACTCAATACTAATATGAAAGCAGTAGAAAAACAACTACACACCCACATGAAAGAAAATTGAAATTAAATTCTGGGGGTAGGGGGGACTAGAGAGAGGGGAAAGGGGAGGAGGATTGGTGAGCTCTCACCTAGTGAACACAGTGTAAGTGTATACAGCACACCCCGTGGGTGAAGGGTTCAATTACAATTTGAACTTGACCTTAGAAAGGCAAATAATGTAACCTAATCATTTGTGCTCTCATATTAATCTGAAATTTAAAAAAGAAATAACAAAGATCACAGCAGAACTAAATGAAATAGAAAATTACAAAAAAATCTACAAAACAAAAAAACATTTTTTCTTTGATAAAATAAAATTGATAAACTACTAGCTATGCTAACCAAGAAAATAAGACAGAATATCAAAATAAACACAATTTTAAAAAATATATATAAATAAAATTAAGAAAATAAGACATATGCATTTAAATGTGCTATCTTAATAGGGATGTTTAGAAACTTAAAAAACAGAATGGCTTTAAAAGATTTGTTACCTAAAATACTTTATTAATAATATTATATTGATAACAGATAAAAATAGTAATTTTCATATATTTAATTAAATAAATTATTATAATTAATTTCAAAATAAGAAATACTTTATTTTATTAATTTGAAATTTTTTAAATGCTTTATGGTTAGTAAATATTTAAAGAAAAAAAAACTTGCCAGAATTCACCTTTTAAGATGTGTTGAAAGCTCTGCTGTTTGGAAAGGAGCAGGAAACACAGTGTCCAGAAGACTAAACTTGAGCGCTCTGGAACTTGGGAACCAGTAACAGAACCTAGCTCATCTGTACTTCACTTTCCATTTTGGGGGAAAAATATAGCTTAACCAGTGTTCCATGAGCACTTCCTATTCTCCGTGCTTGACCCTTCACAAGACTCTGAATGTACATGGCTTCCACATCCATCCACAGAGACCTAATCTCACTGTGATGGTGTTAACAGGTGGCACCTTTGGGGGATGGTTAAATTATGAGGGTTCTGTCCTCATGAGTGGAATTAATGCCCTTATAGAAAGAGGTCTGAGGGAGATGTTTGCCTTTTCTACCATGTGAGGATGCCCAGAAGGTGTTATCCATGAGAACAGGGCCCTGTCTGCAGCCACCTCGATGTTGGACTTCCTGTCCTCCAGAACTGTGACCAATGAATTTGTTGTTTATGAATCACCAATCTAAGGCATTTTGTTCCAGAAGACTGAGTAGACTAAGAACTAAGACACCCACTTACGTTTTATTCTTGACACAAACCAGAGCAATGCTGAGATTTGGGTCATATCCTCTGCTCAAAATCCTCCACATATACTTGAATGAAAGCCACAATCCTGGTACTATCTCCCAGATGCTCTTCACGTGGGAGGATGGTCACCTGTCCCACACCATCTTTTACTCTCCTCTCCCCTTCCTCTACTGCAGCTGTTCCATCCTTCCTGTTCTAGAATATGCCAGGCACATTCTCAGGTCTTTCCCACCTATTCCTTCCTATTCTTCGAACATTCTCCCCTGAAACTTCCATCTCTATCCAGGCTACTGCACTGGCTGGAGAAAAACATACAATCTCACATTCTCCAGGTCTTCTAACAAGTAATGTGTTCTCTTAGGGACCCATCATACCGCATTAACGTGAGAGGGCCTTTTTAACAAATATCACCAATGTTCTTACCTGCTTCATTGTCTTTAACATTTATCAACTTCTTACACAGACACGGTATCTAGTGTTTATTCCCCATCCATTCCCACTAGAAAATAGACCCTGAGGGTGAGAGTTTTGTGGGTTTGCTTCTTCAAGGTACCTGCCATGTAAAGCATGCCAAATAGCACCTGCCTTCTATGGACCTCATAACTGTGTGTTTATTGAATAAATAACAGACATTGTGATACATGTTTGTGATGGAGTTAGCATAAGCAGCTATTCCTGTCCTTGAGGAACTCCAAATATAGGAGAGGGTAGAAGAAATAAATTTTTTAATTACTTCTGAATCTATAACACACACCTTTAAATCTGAGTTATTAGAAAGCAAGATGACTTGTACCAGAGTCCTGGTGCTAACAACTCTCGGAACCCCACAGGTTCGGCATGAAATGTCACTATCCTTCAGAGCACCTTCCCTTGTCACTGAAGGATGGCATTACCAACATAACAAATGGGCCTTCTGACCAGTCAGTTACCACCCTATTCTAAAAGTAGCAATTAAAAATTCAGATGGATAAATAAAAGATTATCTTTTTATAAAAATTCTATAAATTCTCTAAATAGTGCTCCCGATTAATTTAAAATATTTGGATTCGATGTAAGTTTTAATCTCCTTCTGCAGTTATCATTTCCTGAGCTCCTAACCACACGTCAGGCACTGTACTTGACATGGAAAGAGATAAGGGGAGACATAATCTCAAGATATGGGGGTACATAATCTCAAGTGTGTACAAGTAGAGAGTACAGCTATCTGCTCATGAATAATTTTAATACTGGAATGATAAAGGGCTCATCCCTTAAAACCACTCAGTTATCACAAACTCATTAAATTTAAATGCTAATTCTTCAAGGACACTTGCCACCAATAAGACATTTAGGAGAACATGCTGATTGCTTTAACAAGTAATATTATCCTGCTTTAGAATCTTTCTTGGTTTTTCCCTTTGCTTAGCCTCAAAGAAATTCCACTGCCTCAGCTCACTCCTCTAACTTTAATGACTACACTCAACTTCTTAATTTCCCCTAAGCACACCATGTCCTAGGTTAATTCAATTCATTGCATTATTGGGTACTTTGCTGACATACATGCATCTTTTATGAAATTCCCTTTCTCACCTTCCCCATCAATCATTCCACAGTCATCTTTTAACATCCTATTCACTGAATTATTTCAGTGAATTATTTCCTGAATTAATTCCTACTCACTGAATTATTTCCTGAATTCCCCTGCTTGTCAGTCGCCCTGTTTGCTCATTAATGGTTTCATACTTTGTAAAATCATTTAACTAGTACTAGTTAAGTGCTTCCTTTGTGTCAGCCCACTTCTAGAGGCTAAAAATACAAGTGTAAACAAAACAGAAGGAAAAAAAATTGTCCCTGCATGAAACTTGCAATCTGGAGGGTAAATGTGTACAATAAATAAATCAACAAACAAATGAATAGGCTGTCAAGTAGAAAACTGCAATAAAAATAAGGCAGTGCAGTGTTATACATTCCTTCCATGATTTTCTCATTACTACAGAAAGGGATAGAGGAGTCAGGGTAGGACTCTGAGGAGATAACATTTGAGCAGAGACTTGAAGGGAATGGATCTTAGAACATGTGGTGCGAGATAATTTCAGGCAAGGGGAAAGCATTTTCAAAGTTCCTGAAGCAGGAACATGTCAGGGTGTCACGAACATGGTGATGGTGGGAGGGCAGTTAAGACACGGGAGAGCCAAAGCAGGTGGGGTGTTTATGTTATGGCCTTACTATGGTAAATACTTTGGAATTTCATTAGGATGGGAAGTCATCAATGTGTTTTAGACATAAGAATCATATGATCTAATTCACATGTGCAATTATTCTGGCTGCTATGTAGGCATCAGGAGTAGAAACAGGGATATGGTTTAGGAGGGTATTGGTATATTAGTCCTGTAAAGAAATGATGATGGCACTTATTTCTATGTAGTCATTGATAATTTTTTACTACAAGTTGCTTAAAGGCAGACCTTGATTTATTTACTTTTATGTCTAGCAAATGCCTGGCACAATAAATAAATGCCTGTGAAGGAAGGAAGGAAGGAAGAAAGGACGGAAAGAAGGGAGGGAGGAAGGAAGGGAGGATAAGGACTGAGCACATGAATAATGGGTTTGAAGATTTTTGTTTCTACTGAAAAGAAGCTCACATAGGAAAGTATATCTCTTCCCAAACAACAATATATGATAAGAAAGAAGTCCCATTATTTTGGGGAAGAGGGGAGGATAAAATGGAAAATCATGTTTTTCTATTTAAAAACTAAAAACATTGAGACTCACATGGCAGCACTTAATGAATGTGCACCCACAGAAAAGCCATAATTCTTAAAAGATAAACAAATTCTTTTGTTTGTTTGTTTTGTTTTAGTTTCAGAATAGTATGGGGTACAAATGTTTTGGTTACATAAATTGCTTTTGTACAGTTTGAGTCCAATATTCTCAATTAATGTGAATGGCTTAAATTGTCCTCTAAAGAGGCACAGGTTGGCTGACTGGATACAAAAACTCAGGCCAGATATCTGCTACATACAAGAATCTCATCTTACCTTAAAAGACAAATATAGACTCAGGGTGAAGGGATGGTCATCTATATTCCAGGCAAATGGAAAGCAGAAAAAAAGCAGGTGTTGCAATTTTATTCGCAGACACAATAGGCTTTAAACCAACAAAAGTAAGCAAGGACAAGGAAGGTCACTTTATATTTGTTAGGGGTAATAATCAATATGATGAAATTTCAATTATTAATATTTATGCACCCAATCAGAATGCACCTCAATTTATGAGACACTCTAACAGACATGAGCGACTTGATTTCTTCCAGCACCATCATAGTTGGAGACTTCAACACTCCTTTAGAGTGTTGGATAGATCCTCCAATAAGAGGCTGAGCAAAGAAATTTTAGATTTAAACCTAACCATCCAACATTTGGATTTAACAGACATCTACAGAACATTTATCCTAACAAAACTGAATACACATTTTTTTCTCATAAGTCTACAGAACATACTCCAAAATTGATCACATCTGATGTCACAAGTCTAACCTGAGAAAATTTAAAAGAATAGAAATTATTCCTTGCATCTTCTCAGACCATCATGGAATAAAAGTTGAACTCAGTAACAACAGGAATCTGCAGACTTATACAAAAACATGGAAGCTAAATAACCTCATGCTGAATGATAGCTGAATCAGAGATGAGATTAAGAAGGAAATTACCAAATTTTTGGAACAAAACAATAATAAAGGCACGAATTATCAGAACCTCTGGGATACTGCTAAGGTAGTCCTAAGAGGGAAATGTATAGCACTGCAAGCCTTCCTCAAGAGAACAGAAAGAGAGGAAGTTAACAACTTAATGGGACATCTCAACCAACTGGAAAAGAAAGAACATTCCAATCCCAAATCCAGCAGAAGAAAAGAAATAACCAAAATTAGAGCAGAATTAAATGAAATTAAAAACAAAAGGATTACAAAACAGATCAATAAATCAAAAAGTTGGTTTTTTGAAAAGGTCAATAAGATAGACAAACCTTTGGCCAATCTAGCCAGGAAAAAAAAGAGTAAAATCTCTAATTTCATCCATCAGAAATGGTAAAGATGAAATAACAACAGATCCCTTAGAAATTCAAAAAATCCTTAATGAATATTACAAGAAACTTTATTCTCAGAAATATGAAAATCTAAAGTAAATTGACCAATACTTGGAAGCATGCCACCTTCCAAGACTTAGCCAGAAGAAAGTGGAAATGTTGGACAGGCCT
>NW_003852502.1:3887795-3906433 GCF_000181295.1 Otolemur garnettii | reverse complement strand
AAAAGCTATAGCCCAATTATAGCCCAAGAATATGAGGATGGGGGAGGGAGAGGTGGTGGGAAGGGGATTGGTGGGACCACACCTATAGTCCATCTTATAAGGGTACATGTGAATCTTTCTAAATGCAGAATATAAATGTCTTAATGCAATAACTAAGAAAATGCCATGAAGGGTATGTTAACCAGTTTGGTGAAAGTATTTCAGATTGTATATAAAACCAACACTGTACCCCATGACTGCATTAATGTACACAGCTATGATTTAATTTAAAAAAGAAAGAAAGAAAGAAAATGTCTATTCCTGTCTTTTGTCCACTGTTTAATGAGGTTGTTTGATTTTTTTCTTGCTGATTTGCTTGAGTTGTCTATAGATTCAGGTTATCAGTCTTTTATTGGATATATAGCATGAAATATTTCCTCCCATTATGTAGGTCATCTGTGTAATCATTCAGCAGTCTCAGGAGACAAAATCAATAAACACAAATCAATACCATTCCTCTATACCACCAATAGTCAATCTGAGAATCAAATCAAAGAAGCAATATCTTTCACAATAACAACAAAGAAAATAAAATACCTATGAATATATTTAACCAAGGCAGTAAAAGGCCTCTACAAGGAGAACTATGAGTCACTGAGGGAGGAAATCACAGAGGATGTAAACAAATGGAAAAACACATCATGCTTATGGATTGGCAGAATCAACACTGTTAAAATGTCCATACTACCAGCCAGCACCTGTGGCTCAAGGAGTAGGGTGCTAGCCCCATAAACTGGAGGTGGTGGGTTCAAACCTGGCCCCAGCCAAAAAAAACTTTTTTTCAAAAATAAAAAAATATCCATACTACCCAAAATGTTTTACAGATTCAATGCAATCCCCATTAAAATACCAACACCAGTTTTTGCATATCTAGAAACAATTCTGCACTTCATATTGAAGCAGAACAGAGCCTGAATAACCAAAGCAACCTTAAGCAAAAAAGAAAAATTAGGAGGTACCAGATTTCAAGCTACACTGCAGAGCTATACTAGGCAAAGCAGCGTGGTACTGGTACAAGAACAGAAGCATGACCCAATGGATCGGAACAGAAAGCCCAGGTATAAAACCATCTTCATGTTGCCATCTCATCTTTGACAAAGCGGACAAAAACATACAGTGGGGAATGAAATGCATATTCAATAAATGATGCTGGGAAAATTGGATAGCCACATGAAGAAAATTGAAACAGGATCTGTACCTCTCACCATTCACAAAGGATAACAGACTTAAACCTAAGGCATGAAACTATGAGCTTTCTAGAAGAAAATGTTGGAAAGACACTGACATTAGCCTAGGCAAAGAATTTGAGAACCCAAAGACAATCACTACAACAACAAAAATTAACAAATAAGATGTGCTTAGATTGACCTATAAATCTAATGGGACAATCTAATCACATTGATTAGATGTGCTATTCTTCCTTCTGGAAGAAAGGAAGAACAGGGCACATCTATGGGAAATAACTATGTCTTTACATAGGAGAGAAGTAATTACTTCTGCTTTATTTCTCAGTGGATGGCACCATGCTTCCTAGGGATTACAGGAAGTCAGGGTCATTGGGCAGATCGTTTATTATTGGGGTCGAGTAAAACAAAATGAATCTCATCTAAAAATCAATTTTACTCAGGAAGGAAATTTCTACTTTCACACATATACTTAAATTTGGCACAAAACATGTTGAGAACATGTTGAGTTTGGAGCAATTGCTCTGATTCCTTATGTTTTCTGTTAACTGGTAGTCAAATGCTCTGCTGTATTTGGCAAAAAATAACAATAAAGAATAAACTTTAATCCTAAATACAATAATTAATCATCCAAGAAGCATTTGTAACAAGATTGTATTTGAGACTTTATTTAATAACCCCAAGTCAGGCCCTGCCACAAGAAAGTTAACACTTGAACAGTCAGCTCTGTCACAAACCAGTGCTTTGGAAAGGAAAATCAGAAAAACAATGGGCAGGTGTAGGTACCTGATTCACTTGACTTTATTGTACGATTAAAAAGCTATTTCATCACTTAATTCCCTTGCCTAGAAAGATGCTCAACATGTCCTGATGGACAATTCAAGATGACTGTAATGTCTTTTAGAAATTGGGACTAAAAACATAGCCGTGTTCAATGATGAGCTTACAGGGAACAGAGTTGTCTGAGGATGTGACAGACATCAGAGAAACTTCTGCTTGGAACATGCTTAACTATTCTTTTTTTTTATACAAAAGGTCAAAATTTATTAAAGGATAGTACACTCCAGAGAAGGAACACGTCTACTTTCTCAAGTGGAGACGACCCTGAGTTTGGTAAGATTTTTCACATTTACGCTGATTTTAAAATTCCATGTTAAGTGGTATGGGGGTAAATAGTCATGATTTTTTCTGGTAACTGATAAAACTTCCAAATTGGAGGGAACATGCTTAACTCTTGGCACCTCATTGCATAGTTCTCTTTTTACAGAACCTGTGGGGCCTATTTTAATCTTAGTATGTTTATTGGTAAGCAGCAATTTAATTTTTGAGATATTCAGAAAAAAACATTGGGGTATCCTCAATTCCTATTTATTCTCCGTACTCCATATCCAATTTATCAATAAATCCTATCAACTTCAGTTTTAAAACGTATGTAGACTCTCACTCCATCGTTGCCATCATTCTTTCTCTCCTGCTTACTGCAAATGCTTCTTCCTACCTGCCTTTCAGCTTCTTCCTACCCTGGAATTCCCCTCACTAGTCAGCAGGTGTCTTACATTAAAACATAAATCTGACTACATCTCTCCTCTCTTCACATTCCTACAATTCCATTAAACTCAGACTCAAAGTCTTTTGAAATATTTATTGAGTTAATCACTTCTTTGTTATTTCTTTATTATTTTTGATTTTCTATACTTAAACAACATTTTATTTATAAATAACAATCTTCAAGAACCTAATTTGGGGATTTAGCCATATAGAACTATGGTCTAGCCCTAGGCCACAGACTGGTACCTGTCCATGGCCTGTTAGAAAGCAGGCTGCATGGCAGGGGGTGAGTGGTGGACAAGGAAGCAAAGCTTTATCTGTATTTACAGCCGCTCCCCATCACTCACATCACTGCCTGAGCTCCACCTCCTGTCACATCAGCATTGGGATTAGAATCTCTCATAGGAGTGTGAACCCTGCTGTCAACTGTGTATGGAAGGGATTTAGGTCACATACTCCTTATGAAACCTATTCCCTGATGATCTGGGGTAAATACAATGCATTTGAATCACCCCCAAACTATCCCTTACCCCCACTCCTGGTCCATGAAAAAATTGCCTTCCATGAAATGAGTCCCTGGTGCCAAAATGGTTGGAGACTACCGAGACAGAACATTTGTGAAAATCCATTGCCCTTTTGCTTCAGCCATAAATTCAAAATAATTCTATATTCAGAATATGAAAAGTGAAACATTTAGCATTTGGCAGAGGAAACATAATATGTGGATCAGGAATAAGAATGGCACATTCAGCAAAAATAAGAACTAAGTTTCCATCCTTCATCTCTTATATGTTTGACAATTGACCCGACTTCTATGGGTGTAAGTTTCTTCATCTGCAGTGAAATAATTGAACTAGCTGATGCAGGAGTCCTCAAACTTTTTAAACAGGGGTCCAGTTCACTGTCCCTCAGACCATTGGAGGGCCAGACTGTGGGCCCCCGGACCAGTCGGCTGCTAAGCAGAACAGGCAGCGGCGGCAAAAACACCCGGCAAGCCAGATAAATATCCTAGGTGGGCTGCATGCGGCTCGTGGGCCATAGTTAGAGGATGCCTGCAGCTAAGGCCTGTTTTCTAAGCTCTACTATCACAAATCCTTTTGTGAAAGATTTTTGTGTATAATAATATAACTGAAGCTTCAACATCAAAAGGAAATTTACTATAGGTTATTAGGCATTTTATAATATTTTTTAAAACAGTGAGAGAATAACTTGCTTTCATGATGGAACAGGACAGAAATCTCAGCACCAACAGCTTGTGGATCTTTCTGCTAGAGCTCACTGTTAAAATGATGCATGGTCCAAGGGGCAAGCTCTATGTCCCACATTTAATATTCTTGATGGATAATATGATTGACAAAGTATAAATCACGTACCCACCTCAATCCAATCAAATGTTACCAGAAAACCATTACGAATGAGTTGACTATTCTCAGAGAAAAGGGCCTATGAGAACTCTGCCAGAAGGTCTGCTGAACCTCTAGATCCCATTACGTCTAAAACAGCAGATTTTGACATTAGAACCAGGTATGCTGTCACACAATGGTATCATTCTAGTCCAATGACACATTTTGACTTTTTGATCATCCATATTAAGAGGATGATTTTTGTATGAATTCAAACAGCATAATAATTACTCCTATGATAATTAATCTTAGATAATCTTCAAACTACCACTGTTCAATCAGTCATGATCTCAGTAACATTTACAACTGAATTTTATGTCACAAATATCAGTTTATATGCTTTCTCCATTCCCAAATCCACATTAAACAGAATCCTCTTCAGTTTATCATCTCTTATTGACCAACCAAGATAAAATTCCTATATATTAAGAAATAGATTTTTACTTACTTTGACATTTTTCCTCACTATGTGACAATAACACTTATTTATGACTCTCTTAAGATTAACTGTGAGATCAGTATGGTCATTTTTCTATCTCCTTTATCTCACTGTTGAGCCAGTGTCTTAAAAGTTTTATTGTAGGACTGTTCTAAAAAATAATCAAAATCTATTTGTTAATGTACTTATGCACATGCTCACGTGGGAATGCTTATCTGCTTTCTCACCTAAAATCTAACATAAGCAAGTATAGTAAACTGAAACCATCATTTATTTGACTTCTTAAAGTATTATCTACCCCTTATTTAGGGATCAACTTCTTCTCTCCTTCATAAGACAGAACTTGCCCACCTTACATTGTTCTCTGTTGAGCTGAGAGAAGATTTTGAATTATGAAAAAGTGTGGAAGTATTGGAAAGCATTCTTTCCAACCTCATGCCAAATTAAGTTTAATTTTAAAAAATTGTGAAAAGACAAAAAACAGTATGCAAGCCTATTTTGAGAGAAATATTTCTACTAAGATTTCCCTGAGCCAGAATTTTCAGAATCTCTGAAGACTGAGTGCTTTACTCTATTTCTAAATTTCTTTCATCGATGGTATACCTAGCCTATTTTTTCCCAGATAACACTGGTAGAAATTAAATGGCTCGTTGCTTTCAGGAAAATTTTACTCTTCATTTAATAGTTTAAATTTAAGATACTTTTCTCCCTTGCTTTACTTCCATTTGACAAGCTTCAGGCAGAATTTCAATCAGGAATCCAATATATCTAAATGTTACAGTAATAAGATAGATAAGGGCTTTCCACAGAATCTTTCCTTGACACTTACTGCTCAGTAGTACCCTCTCTTATCCCAATAAGTTTAATAAAATGTTTAAGTAGTCTCTTCTCAACGAAATACTTGAAAAAGTGGGAAAATATCCAGTATAAGTTTTGGGGAGACAGGAAATTATATCAGAATGGAAACTGATTACCAATAGGCAATCGCTGCTTCAAAAAGATAGTGAAATATCAATCACTGCAACAATGTTTTTATAAGGGATTAATAGGTAAGGATTATCATTATAATTAAAGTTTCTTTTTCCTCAGACTTTTGTCTTTCACCTTTCAAGAGATTTAACTTTATAAGAATTTCTCATGAGAATTGCAAAAGTAATGAAAATGATAGAAAAACTTCTAAGAGAAAATTAAGAGGCACTAGTTTGATGTGGCTAAGGAAGGAGATGGAAGGATTGATTTACTTTCAAACATTTGGAGAACTGTTCTAGGATACCAGAGTCCAGCTGTCCTTCCTTGTCACAAAGGGAAAACCTAGAGCTAATGGTATATCAGCTAAAATTACAATTAACACATGAGAACACACTTATCTAAGTGTGTAAGGCAAGGGTTCACAGACTTAAGTTTATATTAATTCACCTGGAAGCTTTAAAAAAAAAATCAGTTTTAGCCAGGGACAGTGGTTCATGCCTGTATTTCCCAGCACTTTGGGATGAGGTGAGTGGATCATCTGAGGACAGGAATTTGAGACTACCCTGAGCAACACAGCAAGACCCCATCTCTACCAAAAATAAGCAAACAAACAAAAAATAGCTGGTCATGGCAACATGCAAGTGTTATCCTAGATACTTAAGAGGCTGAGGCAAGAGTATCACTTCGCCTGAGCTAAGGAATTAGGAGCTGCAGTGTATCTAATTTAAAACAGAAGCGAGAAATGAAAAGGAAAAAAGAAAAGGAGAGGAGAGACCAATTCCCAGAACAATTAAATCAGTTAAACATTGCTATGTTTGAAGTGTTCATAAGCTGCTGGCAATATACAAGGGTGAGAATCATTGGTGTGAGGCAGAGGACTCTACAACATCCACCTCACCAAAGCATGCTACATGGGAGGAACAGGGGAAGGAAGTTAGGGACATAGAAAGCGTGCTTACCTTCCTCTGAAGATGCTTGTGTCCAAGCCCCTATTCCTATGGGAAGCACTCCAATTTTTCCATATTTGCCATTTTGGAAGGAAAAGTGCTATTTGGGTCCAAAATGTAGGCATGGGATTGAGGTAAGTGTTTCCTGCTTGCTGTAAAGGGGTTACTAATTATGAAGCCAAACCCAGACTCCAACAGTTAACAGAAACAGAAAAATCTTCAGATTACTGAGTGGCTCTGATTTTGCCATCCACTGGTACTTAGGATCACCTCATTTTTATTATAATGCCAACTGCACCTGTCTGGGCCCCCAAGGACACTATCGTGACTTCACTTTTCATCACGTTGGCTCGAATCTGTGCCCTTTCCCTTTTGAAGGAAGCCGGAGCCCTCACAAGTAAAAATTACAAGACAGTAAGAGATAATTAAAAGACACAAACCTACACGTGTTGAGAAAATCCAAATTAAAAATTCTGGAAGAAAGTGTGGGTAAAACACTTGACACAATTGGCCTGAGAAAAGATTTTTTGAAGAAGGTCCCCTTGGTAATTGAAGCAACATCAAAAATAAATAAATGGGACATCATGAAGCTAAAAAGCTTCTTTATAGCTACCTTTGCCATGGCAAAAGGCTGATACCTTGAATTTGCAGAGAACTCAAATCAATCCACAAGAAAAGAGCAAACAACCCCATTTGTAAGCAGACAAGAAACTTGAACAGAGACTTCTCTGAAAATGACAAATGGCCAAGAAACATGAGAAAAAAATGCTCATATTCCCTAATCATCAGAGAAATGCAAATCAAAACTGCTTTGAGATATCACCTAACTCCAGTGAGATGAGGCCACATCACAAAGTCCTGAATCTGTAGATGCTGGCATGGATGTGGAGAGAAGGGAACAACACTTCTACACTGCTGGTGGGACTGCAAACTAATACAACCTCTACGGGAAAGTTTGGAGAATTCTTAAAAGAACTGAAGTTGACCTTCCATTTGATCCCACAGTTCCATTGCTACGTATCTACCCAGAAGCATAAAAATCATTTTACCACAAGGACATTTGCATCAGAATGTTTTTTTGTAGCTCAATTCACAATTGTCAAGATGTGGAAGCCACAGAAGAGCCCATGCACCCGTGAATGGATTAATTAGCCATGTATATGTATACTATGAAGTACTATTCAGCCATAAGAAAGGCTGGAGACTTTACATTTTTTATGTTTACCTGAATGGGTTTTGAAACACATTCTTCTCAGAAAACTATCTGAAGAATGGAAAAAAAAATTAATGTACTCAATGCCAATATGAAACCAATACATAAACAACTAATACCCACGTGAAAAAAAATACAAATGCGGTTTAGCATGGAGGTGGGGGAGGGAAGGTGATTGGTAGGATCTCACTTAATGTGCATAATGTGAGGGTGTTCAGCACACTCCTTCTGGGTGAGGGGCTCAACTACAGCTTGAACTTTACTTTAGAATTGAAAACAGTATAGCCTAAACATTTGTACCCTCATATTAATCTGAAATTTAAAACATTCTTTTTACACTGTAGTCAGTTTATTTGCCACACCTGTCCTGAGACACCCACTGCCTGAAGACATTGGTACTCTACCCCTCCTCCTCCAATACAGCCTAGTTTTTGTTCATTAGCTTTCACTGCCTCTGTCCCCCTATGGCAACTGCATGGCCTTGCCACATAGGTATTTCTTTCTATTCTGCTTTGTATCTCTTCAATTAAATCTCAAAAAAGAAGTTTCTGCCCTTAGTTTATAGAAGGAGAAAGAAGTTCAGGAGGAGGAGAAAAAGGATGAAGAGGAAGAGATGGAGGAGATATAATTTCTTTTGTTAGTACAATACATAGTATGCCTATATGTTCTGATCTGCAAAACAACCATGAATTTCGAGTACCATTTCCAAGATGCTGAGACCATAATCTGGGGGGATGAAATAACGCTATTGAGGATGCACAGACTTAATCACCAGGCTGAGATTCGAATGAAAGCCTATGCTGCACAGCTCAGCATTGTTCCAATTTCTTTGCTTTCCTTTCTAAATCCTTTTTCTGAGCAAAAAGAACTATATCTCTTCAGAATTACCACAAGTGCAGAGCTTATCCCCCTAGAGTTGCCACAAATCCAGAACATGCCAATCTCACAGTATTCGTGCAAGTGATACCTGCTGTAATTGTTCAATGTACAGTTTCTATAGGCCTGTTTATCCTCAAGAATTTCCCCCATAAATAACCTACTCTTTGGGTGAGACCATATATTCCCTCCAACCCAGTTGGAATAATTATGATTTCAACAGTAATTGGAGCTACTATTTATTGAGAAATCATTGAGCTAGGGATTTGTCTGAATGATTCTTATGAATTAAAAAATTCAATTTTTAGAACAGTCTATTAGCTAAGTACTATAATTATCATTTTATAGATGATGAAACTCAGACAGACAGAAGTTGCTGAAGGTCACATAGCTGGCAATTTGCAGAACAAGAATTGAACCTCAATGCCAATTATTATAATTTAATAAAATAACAATAATGTTAGTACAATGAGAATTACATATGCCAGTGAAAAGCTGTTCCCTCACTTTTGTCACTTGCCTATCTGTGGAAGGAATGACTAGGATGATTACAGGTAAGAAAAGAATTATCTTGAAATTTTAGGGGAAAGAATTGGGAGCAAATTTGAAATATAACAGAAGTATACAAGTAAGTACTCCAGTAAACTAAATATTTGGATCTCTTTTAAAAGTGTTTGAGAAATAGGAGTTAAGACTGTAATTTCAGTCAAGACTGAATACTTGTTTCTGTGTTTACTGGGTTAAAGCCAGACTGGACCATTCCTCGCTTCCAATTTTAAAAATGGAATATTTGATTATAGAAAGGATAAACCAGATCCTCAAATGGTTGAATGGTTGAGTCCTACCTGAAGGTTTAAAATAGAAAAATAATTAAAATTAGATGCTAATTTTTTTCCAGTCTTAAGATTCTACAAATAAAACGCTATAAATTCAATACTTTCAGAATATTTTAAATGTAAAACAACTCTTAATATTACCCTTTGAATTAATTCTCTGTTCTCATTTATTACTTCTTCATGGAAAATTTGTGTTTCAATTTTCTAGTTCACTAACTACGAATTGGCTATCATTATTCATTGATATTATTAAAAACTGTAAACTTCATGTGTTTCAGAGTATGTATAAATATGCAAGTAGTATTAGGTGATTTTATGGGCATAGAGAATAAAAAATAAAGTAGGGAAGATGTGTGTCAGATAAGTAAATTATCAGGATTTGGGAGAAGGAAGAAGATAATGGGATAGGAAAAAGAGAAGTAAATTTAAAAAAGTAATTCTATAATATTTATTGTAAAGTAAAAGAACATTTCTTCTTTTAAAATGTAAAAATTATCAAATTAATTATCTTGTTTCTTTGAAAACTGATTTCTAGTCAATACTTTGGAGGCAGAAATTGGTGGAAACAATTTTCTCATATAATGATTTACTTTTGTGGGGGGAGCAGTGGCAGTTCAGTTAGTATGAGTCAGCAATATCCAAATCATTTTTCATTATATTCTACAGATGCAACTTAAGACCAATAAAAAGATGAAAGAAAAACTTTGCTAGCAAAGGCTTAGAGAGATTCAATTGGAAAACTGTAGAACATTCCCCACTGTCAACAACTTAACACAAAAAGAGTTCCAGTATAATTAACGCAGGTCAGAGATGAAAGAGCTGCAAGAAACAGACCTTCCTCCCAGAGGAGTATATAGGAAAGCCCACAGTCAAGAGGAGAGACAAAAATCTCCTCTAGAAAACCTTAAAAATTCTAGCAAAATACTCCTATATTTGATAAATGAATTTAGTAAAGTTTCAGGATACAAAATCAATGTCTAGTAATCAGTAGTCTTTCCCTGTGCCAATAATGGTTTAGCCAAGAACAAAATCAAAAAGGTAATCCCATTTATAATGCATATAAAGAAACTCCTGGGAATATATTTAACCAAGGAGGTGAAATATCTCTAGAAGGAAAACTACAAAACACTGATGAAAGAAGTTGTTGATGACACAAATAGAAAAAAAACCTATGGCTATGGATCAGAGGAATTAATACCATTACAGTGATCATAATGCCCAAAGCAATCTATGTGTTTAATGCAACTCCTATCAAACTACCAAAAACAATTTTTGTGGAATTAGAATAAAAAATTTTAAAATATAAAATTAAAAATTCTAAAGTATATATGGAAAAGAGCCAAAAATGAGACCAAGTAGCCAGAACAATCTTGAGCAAAAAACAAAAACATAAACATATAGGCATCACATTGCCTGAATTTAAATTATACTACAAGGCTATAATAACCCAAACAGCATGGTACTGGTATACTCATAGATCAAAGAAACAATAGAAAACCCAGAAATAAAGCCACATACTTAACAGCCAGCTGATCTTTGACAAAGACAGCATGAACATACACTGGGAGAAGGATGCTGTTTTCAATAAATGGTGCTGGGAAAACTGAATTGCCACATACACTAGAATGAAGCAAGACAGGACCCTTGTCTTTCACCATATAAAAAAACCAATAAACCAATTCAACATGGGGTAAAGACTTGAATGTTAGACCTGAAACTATAAAGATACTAGAAGAAAACTCAACCAAAACCTCTGGGTATTAATTAATAAAATAAATAAATACTTGACTAAGACCTCAAAAACAGAGGAAACAAAATTAAAAAGAGACAAATTGGACTTAATTAAACTAAAAGGCTTCTGCACAGCAAAAGAAATAATCAGCAGAATGAACAAACTGTAGCATGGGAGAAAACCTTTCCCAAATACATGTCTGAAAAGGGGCTAATTTCCAGAATATACGACAAGGAACTCAAATATCTAAACAAAGAAAAAAAAGCAACCCCATTAAAAAGTGGGCTAAGAATATGAATAGACATTTTTTAAAAGAAGACAAATGGCAAAAAATATGAAAAATGTTCAACATCACTAATTAGAGAAATGCAAGTTAAAACCACAATGAGATATCATCTTATACCAATCAGTTTGGCTGTCATAAAAGAAAAAATAACAGAAAATAAAGATTGAGAGAAAAGAGAACTCTTACACTCTGTTCATGGAAATATAAATCAGTACAAGAATTGTTGAAAAGAGTATGGTGTTTTCTTAAAGAACTAAAAATAGAACTTCCCATTTGATCCTGTAATACCATTACTAGGTTATCTACTGAGAAGAAAAAAAAATCATTTTACCATAAGGACATTTGCACTAGACTGTTTATCACAGCTCAATTTACAATCGCCAAGATGCGGAAACAACCTAAATTCCCCCCAACCCAGGAATGGATTAATAAGCTGTGGTATATGTATACCATGGAATACTATTCAACCATTAAAAAGATGGAGACTTTACATCTTTTGTATTAACCTGGATAGAGTTGGAACACATTCTTCTTAGTAAAGCATCACAAGACTGGAGAAGCAAGAATCCAATGTACTCAATTCCAATATGAAGCCAGTAGATGATGTAATACATATCCACATAAGAGAAAAACTCAAATTAATTCAAGGTGGGGGATGGGGGAATGAGGGAGCAGGGAGCAAGGAGAAGAGACGAGGGACGGGTGTGCTTCCACTTAAGGGGCACAGCGTTAGGGTGTATGGCACACCTCTTGTGGGTGGGACACAATTGTATGTATGTCCTAACAAATGCAAACAGTGTAACCTAATTCTTGGTACCCTCAATTAACCTGAAAAATAAAAAAAAAAAAAAAGAACTAAAAATAGAACCACCATAAGATCCAGCAATCCCATTACTGGATATCTATCCAAAGAAAAGAAGTCACTATACATATATTTGCACTCGTATGTTTATCACAGCAATGTTCACAATAGCAAAGATGTGTACTCAAACTATATGTCCATCAACAGAGGATGACATGAAGAAAATATGGTATACATACACAAAGGAATATTATTCAGCCATAAAAATAAATGAAACCATTCTTTTGTAGACACATGAATGGAACTGGGGATATTTATCTTAAATGAAACAACTCATATGGAGAAAGACAAATACCACATGATCTTAATAAGTGTGAGCTATACACACAGAAGCAGAACGTGGAATGATGGACAGTGGAAACTTGGCAGAGTTGAGGGGAAGCAGGAAGTTGCTGGGTTGGTATGATTCGCATTGCTGCAGTGGAAGCACTGAAGACTCTTATTTCACCAAATCAATATATCAATGTTGCAAAACTGCACTGGTACACCAAAAACATATACAATTTTTTAAAAAACGACCAAAGCAAATAGACAACCTAGACAATGGGAAAGGATATTTGCATATTTTGAATCAGACCAAAGTTTGATAACTAGAAACTACAGAGAACTCAAATTAATCAACATGAAAAAAAAGCCAACAATCCCTTATATCAATAAGCAAGAGAGATGAACAAAATCTTTTCTAAGGAAAACAGATGGGCTCTGCACCTGTAGCTCAAGCGGCTAGGGCTCCCACCACTGGAGCTGGTGGGTTTGAATCAAGCCCGGGCCTGCCAAACAATGACAACTACAACCAAAAAATAGGCAGGTGTTGTAGCGAGTGCCAACAGTCCCAGCTACTTGGGAGGCTGAGGCAAAAGAATTGCTTAAGCCCAAGAGTTTGAGATTGCTGTGAGCTGTGGTGCCATGGCAATCTACCCAGGATGACAGCTTGAGATTCTGTCTCAAACAAAAAAAGAAAACAGATGAATGGCTAACAAACATATGAAAAATTCTCATTGTCCCTAATTATTAGAGAAACGCAAATCAAAACTACCATGAGATATCATCTAACCTCAGCAAG
Source organism: Otolemur garnettii (assembly GCF_000181295.1). Lineage (NCBI taxonomy): Eukaryota > Metazoa > Chordata > Mammalia > Primates > Galagidae > Otolemur > Otolemur garnettii. The sequence continues at coordinate 3,893,036 of NW_003852502.1, read as the reverse complement.
AATGGCCTATATCACAAAATCTCAAAACTGCAGATGCTGGCGTGGATGTGGAGAGAAAGGAACACTTTTACACTGCCAGTGAGACTTCTAACTAATGCAACCTTTTTGGAGGGAAGTATGGAGCACTCTCAAAGAACTCAAACTAGACCTCCCATTTGATCTTGCACTCCCATTACTGGGCATCTACCCAGAAGAAAAAAATATCTTTTACTATACGGATACTTACACTAAACTGTTTATTGCAGCTCGATTTATAATTGTCAAGATGTGGAAACAGCCTAAATGCCTCCCAACCCAGGAATGGATTAACAAGCTGTAGCATAGGTATACCATGGAATACTATTCAGCCATTAAAAAAGATGGAGAGTTTACGTCTTTTGTATTAACCTGGATGGAAGTGGAACACATGCTTCTTAGTAGAGTATCACAAAAATGGAGAAGCAAGGATCCTATGTACTCAATTCTGATGTGAGGGCAATTAATGACCTAGTACATGATGGGAGGTGGGGGAGGGGGAGAACAGAGAGAAGGAAGAAGGGAGGGGGTGGGGAAAAGGAAGAACAGAGAGAGGGAGGGGGGAGGGGGATTATAGTGTGTGACACATCTTTTGGAGGTGGGACACAGGTAGGACACATACCTAACAAATGCAATCAATTTTAACCTGGTTCCTTGTATCCTCAATGAATCCCCAACAATTAAAAAAAAAATGCTTTTGTTTTTGTTTTTGAGACAGAGTCCCACTATGTCACCCTCAGTAGAGTGCTATGGTGTCACAGCTCATGGCAACCTCAAACTCTAGGGCTTAAGAGATTCTCAGCCTCCCAAATTGCTGGGACTATAGTCTTCCACCACAACGCCCAGCTATTTTTTTGTTGCAGTTGTTTAACTGGACCAGCCCAGGTTCAAACCCACCACCCTTGGTGTATGTGGTTGGTGCCATAACCACTGTGCTACAGGTGCCAAGCCCCCCCCCCAAATGTTTTTATCACAGAAATGAAGTCCAAATAAATAAAATCTGTTCAAATATAACAGCTTCACTTTAAATAACTAACATTTACTGAGAATTTCCTATGTATCTCATTGACCTTAGTAATAATAAAGAATGTGTTTCCATAAATTGAATTATTTTTAATTAAGTTCAATGCAATATGTGGCTATAATACATATACAGATTATATTCAATTTGTAATTTTTACCTTTTAAAAAAATTGCAGTTTAAATCACATCTCGCTGCACTTAGATACATCTGCAACAGAGGAGAATGAGCTGTTGAGGAAGTGTGAGTATGGTATTTTGAGCTGAGTGAGGCCTGCCTCTTGCAAAGTCATAGCAAGCAGTGAGGTGGAAAGTCACACTGAGAACTCGGTAAGGTGTCTAGCTTACTGTAACAACCGGACTTTCATTCTCTATTCATGTTTGAAAATTTCCTCTGTTCCTTTAGGATTACATGCAATAAAATTGAGGAGTGGATGACAAAAAGTCAAAGGATTTGGGTGATGACCTTGCACTGACTAAAGTGGCCTCTGAAGAATGAGAGCAGAAGAGTATTCTTTGACAAAACTTTTGCATGTAAAACATTTGGAAACTGTATTTCTATTCTCTCTAGTAGGAGACGTTGCATATCAAAATCTGTTGTAAAATGTCAAACCATCTATCTTCCTTTTAGAAAAAAAAGTTCATTCTGAAGAATCATTTCATCAGTAGTGTTTATTCATCCATGGTTCAAGGAGGCTGCTAGGCACCTGGCCCTTGAAGATAAGCAGCTAGAAGACTTGGTGCCCCAGTTGTAGAGATTTTATACACATGTATGTATAGTCAGACACATTATATATTAATATACACTTATGTATAGATACAGTATATAAAATATTATGCCTTCATGTACATACATAGATGTATAAATATCACATAGAAAAAATGGTGGGTTTGGCTCGGCGCCTATAGCTCAACCGGCTAAGGCGCCAGAGGTGGCGGGTTTGAATCCCCAGCCCGGACCCGCCAAAACAACAATGACGGCTGCAACCAAAAAATAGCCAGGCGTTGTGGCGGGCGCCTGTGGTCCCAGCTACTTGGGAGGCGGAGGCAGGAGACTCGCTTGAGCCCAGGAGTTGGAGGTTGCTGTGAGCTGTAATGCCACGGCACTCTACCCAGGGGGACAATTTGAGGCTCTGTCTCAAAAAAAAAAAAAAAAAAATGGTGGGTTTCGAGGAAAGTGGCTTAATTTAAATGGTATACTGTGAAAGAGCAAAAATCAACATTAACAAATTAGGAGATAGATAGTTCAGCCATAAGTATGTTACTAATAGAGCCAATTCTTTAGATGTCTCTTATGAGGCATATGAGAGAACAAGACTCTAAACCACAACAAGTAGTGACATTTGTGCATCAAGCTGATCATTTTTCCCTGAATACCCACCTTTAGGAAGGCCCCGGTTGGGGAGCTCAGAGGATTATTTTTGGAGGGAAAAGTGAAGAGGCACACGTAAGCCTCATCATTCACTACCTGTGAAACCAAGGAGAAGTCATGTCATCACTGTCTCTTATCATCTTGTGTGCAGCACGTGACAAAAGCTTGGTAAGAGTTAATGCTCATTATGCTTTCTTTCTGCACACTGATATGCTCTTTCTTCCTTTTTTCTACCTGTTTTTATCCTTGTAGTCCTCCAAGGCCCACCTCAAGCTCACAAAGACCAATCACAATGGACGTTAGAAATTTCCCCACATTCCCTAACTTCACTTTGCACAGAACTAATTATATGTCACTGGTCTCCAGAACACCTTGTTTGAGACACCACAAAGTGGTTATAGACAGTAAGAAACTATCTACTCCAAGAAAGCTGGAGTATATTAGAAAGACTCAAGTCCCGGAAAGCCTCTTCATGTGAACCACTCATAATTTAATATGTCTGACGATTAGGGTTGGAGAAGAAAATGTGTGCATTGGACATCTTTTAATAAAGACCCCCAGGAGGGATTATAAGGCCTCCTCCTCCCAGGCCTCCTATGACTTTACTAATGCATCTCATTGTAGTAAAACACCAAACAATGACTTACTCATTTTCCCATTCTTAGATCCTACCAAAGAAGCTAACACAAGTATTCAATGTGTATTGTTAACTGACTAAATGAAAATAGCCTATATTCTTCTCTCTGTAAAATGTTTATGACTTTCAGAAAATGGGTTTGTAGGTTTGGGAACTATCATGACTGCCCACCTGACTCAACACTCAACAGTCTGGTTTATCATAGGAAAAAATATATGCATAGAGATAGACACATGATGTCCACAAAGAAACTTTCTATTTTGTGATGGCCTTCATTTTTGTGAAATGTTATCTAAATATAAAACAGGTTCAGAATCTATACCACCTTTTCCCAATTAATATATCAGCCTAATAATTTAACATGTTTAGTTAACCTCAATCTCTCCTCTGTAGTATTTTGTATATTTGAAAATTCTCATGAAGATGACATATAATATCCACCAGACAATTGGATAATTAGATTTTCACAATGCAGGAAAAAAATGACAATTTGATTTGGAAAAAATAAGTTTTGGTATTTGATGTTGCCCACTGTCTGGTTCAAGATTAGTAGCCAAAAGAAAGCGGAGGTGAGAAGTTAAAAAAGATGGGAGAAGAATTAGGCTAGGGAAGAAAGCTAGGCACTGGAAGGGCGGGAAGGAAAGGAAGATTTGGGTACTTCCACCAGCATTGACCCTGTATACTTGTGTTGGCTCAATAGCATGAAACAGCTTTGGTAATAAGAAATTCAGGCTATTTTTAATAATCAAGTAAAAACATGAATCCCTGTATTTTTGTCAACCTATACCAAGATAGCCATTATAACAAGATTGCTAGCAGCCACATTTTTAATTATTTAAGAGAAAGCACATGTTTTGAGATTCAGACATGTAAAACATGAGCTTGATTTGTTGAATACATTAGGGAGTGAATTAGGCTGAGGCTGACAATTAAAGCACGTTTCTAAATGTAAGGCACATCAAGAGACCGCTGACTGGTAATTTAGCAATTAAATTCCTCGTGGAAACACTTTTATCATCTGTACAATTAGGATACATTCATTTGCAAGTGTCAGAAAACCAACTCCAACCTAAGAGATGGAATTTAATGACTTATGTAATTGAGAAATCCCACAGGTGATACTGGCTCAAGGCACAGCTGTGTTTAGGCGCGTCAGTATTTTTGCCTTGCCCTCCCCTCCCCTCCCCTCCCCTCCCCCTCCCTTCCCCTTCCCTTCCCTCCCCTCCCCTTCCTTTCCGTTCCCTCCCCTCCGCTCTCATCCCCTTCCCTCCTCCTCTCCTCTTTCTTCTCCTTTCCTCTTTCTCTTTTCTCTTTCTCCACTGCTCCTTCTAGCTCAACTTTGTTTCTCCTCTGTACTGGCTTCATGCTTAGGCAGGATCTCTCTCTATAGTAAAAACTTGGACATCAGGAATTGGAACTTAATTCTGAAAGCTAAGAAGCATTAATAGAAAGAGCACTACTTTTGATACCCCTGGCAAAAGTTTCACTGAAGATGCTGGGTCACTTGATCATCTCTGAACAAATCAAGGAGGTCTTAAAGTCATCGAGTGGCAAAGGGTGGGTCCGACGTCTCTGCTATGACGCAAGAAAAAAATAGAATAAACTGCTCATAAACTAAGGTTCCACTTAGACACAGGTAAGTAGTGGTAAAGCACTAGCTGTGCTTCTCAAATTCTTATGTTTATTGAATCAAACCAAGGGGCTTGTTAAAAATACATATACTAATTCAGTAAGTTAGGCATTATACCGGAAACTCTAAACTTCCACGAGCTCCCAGGTGACATTGATGCTGCTGCTTTGGGAAGCATCCTTGGAAACTTGCTGCTAATTAGTAAAGGACACCAGGCAGGCAAAAGCAGCAGACAACTAGATAACAATTAAAGCATCCAAATAGGTTTAAATGAATTCCATTGCTATAACTCAGAAACATATCCTAAGGTCTGTGCTGTGCTAAAACAGCTCCAGTGGCCATTTTGTCTAGGTTGCCTGCTAGTTAAATGGACCCTGTAAGTAGAGGATCACATGACCCAATACAATGGATTGCCAAAACAGTCAAAAACTACAGTCAAGAACCTAACTTGGGGGTGGTGCCTGTGGCTAAGTGGGTAGGGTGTCGGCCCCACATACCAAGGGTGGTGGGTTCGAACTCAGCCCCAGCCAAATTGCAACAAAAAATAGCAGGGCATTGTGGCGGGTG
>NW_003852502.1:3882042-3887453 GCF_000181295.1 Otolemur garnettii | reverse complement strand
GGGAGGCTGAGGCAGGAGAATTGCTTAAGTCCAAGGTTGCTGTGAGCTGTGACACTACAGCACTCTACCAAGGGTAAGGGTAACAAAGTGAGACTCTGTCTCCAAAAAAAAAAAAAAAATAGAACCTGTCTTGTAAGCCAAATGTGAAAGCTTAAATCTGTGTTGTAGGAATCAGGGCAAAACTTGTCCTTTTTCCTTTTTCCCTTGATCTGCTTCACTGAAAGATCAACTCAAAATTATGGTAGATTAATAAGAGAAAAGTTTATTCCCAAATGCCATGCACATAGGGGGAACCACAAGAATGATTACCCAAAGTCCCAGTAATGGTCAGAGACCTTTATTGATGCCTTTTGGAAGGGAGAGGGGAGAGTGTGGAAAGTATATGGTGCAGCAAGTAGTTGCTAAGGGGGATGTATAGATGGAGAGAAACAGATTTATTTGTAGATTATCCCAAGAGACAGGTCTTGTGCTTCAAATGACCTTGGGGCCAGGTCTATTAGTATGCAATAAGGAAGTCAGCAGCCCCTTCTGATTCTTAATCATCAGGTTACTCAGGTTTTATGTTTATAGAGAATAGGCCTCTTCCAGTGTTTTCTGATCATGAATGGCCTTTAACTCAAAATACTCTTTATATCAAGGAATCATATTTTGGTGCGAAATTTCCTTAGCTCCTTCAGTGTTATTTCTTCTAATTCCAAACAAACTGAAAGTTCAGCTAATGTTGAAATGTATTTGTTTATGTTTATCTTTGTCTTACTCCCTTTATAAGAAAGAGAAAAAGAATTAGTCAACATAAGGGTTCTCTTGTGGGAGTACATGGACTATGACCTGTTAGGGACTAGAATAAGTCAACCAATTCTGTACCTTTTGTCTGAGTCATTGATAACTGATTTGATTTGATGTTACATTTCAAGTAAATATATTTCTCAGGTAATTGAATGTACTAAGAAGTAAATACATGCCCATAAAAGCATAAAACTTTGGGGAAAATACAGGAAATGACAAAGAGTTTTTCCTCTGGAGAATACAACTAGGTGCTATGGGGTTAAAGTATTCATATTTCTTGTTGCTTGAGTCATTATTAGCATGTATTGGTTCATTTAAAATATTAATGAGCTCTAGTAGCTTGTCCATCAATTAATTCAATAGATATTATTCAGAGCTAACATTATGAAGAAGAAACTGCAGGAGACAGAAGTGGTGGTGAATGGTCCCTGTCCCCACACAGCTTACCGTCCATCTGGGCAAGCAGACAGTGGATAATCTAAGCTCTGGGACAAATGTGAAATACAACTATGACAAATGGGAAGTATAACTAGGCAAATGGGAAATGTAAGTACAGAGCAAAAGGGAATTATTCTCAAGAATGCATTGACACAACTTAGTTTTCAAAGTTTAAATTATTTCATGTTTTTTTCTTGTGATATATTTATTTGACTCTAAATCCTTCTCCAACATTAATTTTTGAAATTATGTTGTACATATAGGAAAGCTTAGTTATCTGTAAAGAACATAGTAATTGAAACTCACACCTTCTTAAATAGGTTTCTCCTAAAAATTATCTTGAATCTGTGAATTTCCATATATAATCAATGAAAAGGGCAACATGTAAGACACAACTCCTTCAGCATTTCAGGCATCGAATGGTCAATTCAAGCCACAGCCTCAAAAACGTAACTGCATCTAGAATAATCAGCCATTGCTCCTGTACGCTTAAAATATCCACTCTGATGATTAATTTTAGGTGTCAATTCTGCAGGATGAATGAATACCTAGAAACATGGTAAAGCATTAATTTAGGGTGTGTCTGTGAGGCTTTTTCACAGCAGATAAGTATGAGTTTGACTGGGCGAGGTAGAAAGACCTGCCCTGGATGAGGGCAGACATCATCCAATTGGCTAGGGGACTGAAAAGAAAAAAAATAACACAAACAGATAAATGGCAAATTGTCTGCTGTCCACTGGAGCTGAGATGCACTTCTCTCCTGTACTTGGACAATTCCAGGCTCCCTGACTTTTGGACTATAACTGAATGCGAGAGGAATGTGGAATAGAATGAGGGATGTGGAACAGAATGAGGGATGTGGAATAGACTGAGGGATGTGGAACAGAATCAGGGATGTGGAATAAAATGAGGGATGTGGAACAGTTGAGGTACATGAAACAGGAAGATTGATGTGGAAAGGAATGAGGAATATGGAACAGAATGAGGAAATGTGGAACAGGATGAGTGATGTGGAACAGAATGAGTGATGTGGCCAGGAAGAAGGGCATAAAGTAGGGAGAGGGATGTGGAACAGAATTAGGAAAGTGGACCACATGAGAGATGTTGAACAGAATGAAAGAAGTGGAAAAGAATGTAGAACAAGAAGAGGGCTGTGCAACATGATGAGGGATGTGGAACACAGTGAGGGCTGTGGAACAGAATGAGGGATGTGGAACAGAATATGAGATATGGAACAGAATATGAGGTATTGAACACAATGAGGGCTGTGGAACAGAATGAGTATTGTGGAGCCAAATGAGGATTGGGAACCAGGATGAGGGGTGTGAAACAGGATCAGAGACATGAAATAAAATGAGGGATGTGCAATAGAATGAGAGAGGTAGAACAGAATGAGGGAGGTGGAACAGAATGAGGGATGTGGAATAAATGAGGGAATGTGTATCAGGATGACAGATGTGGAATAGGATGATGGATGTGGAAAGGAATGAGGGGTGTGGGCCAAAATGGGTGATGTGGAACAGAATGAGGGGTTTGGAATGTAGTGAGGGATGTGCAACAGGATGAGGGATATGGAATGAGGTGAGGAATGTGAAACATAATGATGGACGTGGAACAGTATTAGGCATGTAGGACAGGATAAGACACATTGAACATACTGAGGCATGTGGAAAGGAATGAAGGATGTGGAACAGAATGAGGAATGTGAAGAGGAATGAAGGATATAGAACAGAATGAGGAATGTGGAATGGAATGAGGGATGTGGAACAGAATGTGGGATAAGGGGGTGAGGGATGAGGAACGGAATGACAGATGTGGAGCAGAATGAGTGATATGGAACAGAATGAGAGATGCGGAATGGAAATAGGGTTGTGAAATGGAATGAGGGATGTGGAATGGAGTGAGGGATGTGGAATGGAGTGAGGGATATGGAATGGAATCAGGGATGCTGTATGGAATAAAGGATGTGAAACGGAGTGAAATACATAGAATGGGATGGGCGATGTGGAATGGGATGAGGGATGGGGATCAGCATGAGGAATGTGGAATAGAATGAGGAATGTGCAAATTAATGAGGTATGTGGAATAGAATGAGGTGTGTGGAAAAGAATGAGGCATGTAGATCAGAATGAGGGATGTGGAATATATGAAGGATGTGGACAAGAATGAGGATTGTGGAATAGAATGTGAGATCTGGAATAGAATGAGAGATGTGGAAAAAGGATGAGGGATGTGGAAGAAGATGGAGAATGTAGGGATGTGAAACTGGATAAAGGAATGGAACAGGGTGAGGGATGTGCTACAAAATGAGGGATGTGAAACAGGAGAGATGTGGAACAGTATCAGGGTTGTGGAAAGGAATGAGGGATGTGGAATAGATAAGGGATATGGAACAGGATGAGGGATGTGGAACAGAATGAGGGATGTGTAACAGGATGAAGGATGTGGAATAGATTCAGAAATGTGTACCTGTTAAGGGATGTGGAATAGGATGAGGAATGTGGAATAGATAAGGGATATGGAACAGGATCAGGGATGTGGAACAGAATGAGGGATGTGTAACAGGATGAAGGATGTGGAATAGATTCAGAAATGTGGACCTGTTAAGGGATGTGGAATAGGATGAGGGATGTGAAGCAGAAAGAGGGATGTGGACCAGGATGATTGTTGTGGAACAGAATGAGGAATGTGGATCAGAAAAAGGGATGTGGACCAGGATGATTGTTGTGGAACAGAATGAGGAATGTGGATCAGAATGAAGGATGTAGAATGGAATGAGGGATGTGGAACAGAATTAGGTATTTGGAACAGAATGTGGAAAGGGAAGAGAATGAGGGTTCTGGAACAGGATGAGAGATGTGGAAAAGAATGAGGGCTATGAAAAAGGAGGAGGGATGCAGAATAGGATGAGGAATGTGGAACAGTATCAGGGGGTGGCACAGGATTGGGGGATGTAGTAAGGAATGAGGAATATGGAAATGAATGAGGGTTGTGAAAAGGAATGAGAGATGTAGAACCGCATAAGGGATGCAGAACAGAATGTGGACTGTTGAACAGAATAGAGGGTTGTAGAACAGAAAGTGGGATGTGGAACAGAATTAGTTATGTGGAATACAGTGAGAGTTGGAAGAGAATTAGAGGTGCACAACAGGGTTAGGGATGTGGAACAGGATGAGGGATGTGAAATGGGATGAGGGATGTGGAATGGAATAAGGAATATGGAAGAGAATGAGGGATGTGGAATGGGAAGGGGGTGTGGAATGGAATGAGGGATGTGGAACAGAATGAAGGACATGGAATGGAATGAAGGATGTGGAACAGAATAAGCGATGTAGAAGGGAATGAGGGATGGGGAATGGGATGAGGGATGTGGAATAGAATGCAGGATCTGCAATTGGATGAGGGGTGTGGATTAGAATAAGGGATGTGGAATAGAATAAAGGATTTGGAACAGATTGAGGGATATGGAATAGAATGAGAGATATGCAACAGAATGGGGGATGTGAAAAACGGTGAGGGATGTGGAACAGAATGAGGGATGAGAAACTGAATGAGGGATGTGGAATGGAATGAGGGATGAGGAACTGAATGAGGGACATGGAATAAAATGAGGGATGTAAAATGGAATGATGGATGTAGAACAGAATGAGGGATGTGGAAAAGGATGAGTGATGTGGAACAGAATGGGGATATGGAACAGGATGAGGGATGTGGAATGGAATGAGTGATGTAAAATGGAATGATGGATGTGGAACAGAATGGGGATGTGGAACAGGATGAGTGATGTGGAACAGAATGGGGATGTGGAGCAGGATGAGGGATGTGGAACAGAATGGGGATGTGGAGCAGGATGAGGGATGTGGAATGGAATGAGTGATGTGGAACAGAATGAGGTAGGCAGAAATGAATGATAGAGGTGAAATGGAATGAGAGATATGGAATGGAATAAGGGATGTGGAATGGAATGAAGGATGTGGAAAAGTGTGAGGGATGTGGAAGAAGGTGAGGGATGTGGAATGGAATTAAGGATGTGGAACAGAAAGAAGTGGAATGGTATGTGTGCTGTGGGATGGGATGAGGGATGTGGAACATGATGAGTGATGTGATACAGGATGAGGATGGGGAATGGATGAGGGATGGGGAACAGGATGAGTGATGTGATACGGGATGAGGATGGGGAATGGATG
>NW_003852502.1:3880024-3882019 GCF_000181295.1 Otolemur garnettii | reverse complement strand
AGCAGGATGAGTGATGTGATACAGGATGAGGATGGGGAATGGATGAGGGATGGGGAACAGGATGAGTGATGTGATACGGGATGAGGATGGGGAATAGGATGAGGGATGGGGAACAGGATGAGGGTAGTGGAAGAGGATGAGAGATGTGGAGCAGGATCAAGGATGTGGATGTGGAACAGGAACAGAATGATAGATGTAGAATGTAAGGAAGGATGTGGAATGGAATGGAGGTGTGGAATAGAATGAGGGATGTGGAATAGAATAAGAGAAGTGGAAGAGGATGAGAGATGTTGAAAAGGATGCTGAATGTAGAAGAGGAAAAGTGATGTGGAACAGGATGATGAGTGTGAAACAGAATGAGTGATGTGGAACAGGATGCAGGATGTGGAATGGAATCAGAGATGTGGAACGGAATGAGGGGTGTGAAAGGGAATGAGGAATGTGGATCAGAATGAGGGATGCAGAAAGGAATGAGGGATGTATAACAATATGAATGATGTGGAACAGAATGAGGGATTTGGAACGTAATGAAAGATGAGAGACAGAGTGAGGTATTTGGAACAGAATGCATGATGTGTAATAGTGAGGATTGTGGAAAAGAATGAGGGATGTGGAACAGGACTAGGGAAGTGGAACAGGATGAGGGATGTTGAACAGGATGAGGGACATGGAATGGAATGAAGGTAGTGGACCAGAATGACAGATATTGAATAGATGTGGGATGTGGAACAGGATGAGGGTTGAGAAGTGGGATGAGGAATGTGGATTGGGATGAGGGCTGTGGAACAGAATGAGAGATGTGGAATGGAATGAGGGATTTGGAACAGAATGAGGCATGTGGAACAGAATTAGGGGTGTGTAATGTAATGACTGATGTTGAACAGAATAGGGATATGGAACGGAATGTAGCTAGTGGAATAAAATGGGGGAAATGGAATAGAATGATTGATGTGAAACAGGATGAGGGATGTGGTACAGGATAAGGGAGGTGGAACAAACTGAGGGATGTGGATCAGGTTGAGGGATGTGGAACCAGGGTGAGGGATGGGGGACAGAATGATGGATGTGGAATGGAATGAAAGATGTGAAACACAATGAAGGATGTTGAACTTGATGAGTGATGTGGAAGGGAATGAGGGATGTAGAACTGGATGAGAGATGTGGACTGGGATGAGGGTTGGGGAAGAGAATGAGGGATGTGTAATTGAATGAGGGATGCAGAATAGAATGAGAGATTTCAGACAGATTGAGGGATGTGGAATAGAATGAGAGAAGTGGAACAGAATGAGGAATGTGGACCAGGATGAGGAATATGGAACAGAGTGAGTGATGTGGAATGGAAGGAGGTATGTGAAACAGAATGAGGGATGTGGAACAGAATGTGGCATGTAGAAAAGGATGAGGGATGTGGAACAGAATGAAGGATATGGAACAGGATAAGGGATATGGAACAGGATGAGGGATGTGGAAAAGAAGGAGGGATGTGGAAATGGAATGAAGGATGTAGAATGGAATTTGTGATGTGGAACAATATCAGGGTTGTGGAACAGAATGAGGGATGTAGAACACAATGAGGGATTTGGAACAGAATGCACGATGTGGAATAGAATGATGGATGTGTATGAAAATGAGGTATGTGGAACAGGATGAGCGTTTTGGAACAGGATGATAAATCTGAAACCCAATGATGGATGTGGAACAGAATGAGAGATGTGAAACAGGATGAGGGATGGGGAACAGGATGAATGATTTAGAACAGGATGAGGGATGTGGAACAGGACCAGGGATGTGGGTCAGGATGAGGGATGGGATACATTATTAGGAACGATGAACATTATGGGGCATGTGGAACAGGATGGGGGTTGTGGAACAGAAACAGATGTTGAACAGAATGAGAAATGTGGAACAGGATGACGGATGTTCAACAGAATGAGGATGTGGACCAGTATGGGGGATGGAACAGGATGACGGATGTTCAACAGAATGAGGATGTGG
>NW_003852502.1:3853063-3879141 GCF_000181295.1 Otolemur garnettii | reverse complement strand
GGATGTGCAACAGAATGAGTGATGTAGAGCAGGATGAGGGGTGTGGAGCAGGATGAGGGAGGCTGACAAGTATGAGGGATGTGGAACAGGATTGGGGATGTGAATTAGAATGTGGGATGTGGAATAGAAAGCGTTGTGTGGAAGTGAATGAGGGAGGTGGCACAGAATTCGGGATGTGTAACAGGATGAGATTTTAGAATAGGATGAGGAATGTGGAACAGGATGAGGGTTCTGGTATGGTAGGAGGTATGTTGAACCAGATGAGGGATGTGGAACCGGATGATGGATGTTTAAAACAATGAGGGATGTGAGAAAGAAGAGGAATGGGGAATAGATGAGGGAATAGAATGTGGGATGTGGAATTGAATGAGAGATGTGGAACAGAATGAGGGATGTGAAACGGAATGAGGGATGTGGAACGGAATGAAGGATGTGGAACAGAATGTAGGATGTGGAACAGAATGAAAGAAGTGGAACATAATGAGGGATGTGGATCAGAATTATGGTTTTGGAACAGAATGAGGGATGTGGAATGGAATGAGGGATGTGGAACAGAATGAAGGATGTGGAACAGAATTAGGGGTGTGTAATGTAATGACTGATGTTGAACAGAATAGGGATGTGGAACGGAATGAGGGATGTGGAATGGAGTGAGGGATGTGGAATGGAGTGAGAGATGTGGAACAGAATGAGGGATGTGGAACGGAGTGAGGGATGTGGAATGGAGTGAGAGATGTGGAACAGAATGAGGATGTGGAACGGAGTGAGGGATGTGGAATGGAGTGAGAGATGTGGAACAGAATGAAAGACGTGGAACATAATGAGGGATGTGGAACAGAATGAGGGATGTGGAATGGAATGACAGATGTGGAGCAGAATGAGTGATATGGAACGGAATGAGAGATGCAGAATGGAAATAGGGTTGTGAAATGGAATGAGGGATGTGGAACAGAATGAGGGATGTGGAATGGAGTGAGGGATGTGGAACAGAATGAAAGAAGTGGAACATAATGAGGAATGTGGATCAGAATTATGGCTGTGGAACAGAATGAGGGATGTGGAATAGAATGAAGCATGAAGCATGTGGAACAGATTTTCGTCTCCCCGGAGGAAGGGCCTTGCTAGCATGTGATTTGAAGGGAAACTGCAGACATGCAGCCATAAGGTCTGTGCTCGTATGCCTGAACACATCATTATTTCCGAGCCCTTTGTCTGTTGCCTTTCTCTTTCTGGTTCCCCATCTTTTGCCCAGTCTGCTGTTTCACAGATGGGAGGGAGGGAGGTGGCGGGAAAGAGAGAAGTGTCAAGTAAATTTTGCTACCTTCTAAACTTTGAGAAAAATGAGGAAAAAAGCATCTTTTATCATAATGCATGAAAAAGAAACCTACTAAGGGTGTGACATTTCTCCTCATTTTTATGCTGACAGTAGTCTGTCTCAGTTTCATGGACGCTGGCAGGAGACCCCAACGCCAGGGGTCAAAAACAAAGCAACTTATTACCAACACCAGTATCAGCATTTACCATTCTTCTTCCTCAAACTAGAGAGACTCGCATAATACTGGCACACAGTGGGTCGCACTGCAGGAGTAGAACCCTGAGCTCAGAAACCCTGAATGTTTGTAGTGAGTACAGCATGCCAGCCCTTCTGTAGAAGGTAACACTGTCTCTATCTTCGGAGTGTATAAGCAAGCCTCCCTTATTCTAGCCAAGGACACTATTTCTGTGTTCCAATACTATTATCACACAAACATCCTTGAAACGGAAATAGTTCAAAACAAAGGAAGCAGGGTCTACAAGATGAGCAGACATGCAAAAAAAGAAAAAAAACCTATTGAGTTGAGGATTCTCTTTATGTGTGTGTTTTATTATATATTATATGCTTTTCTGTATATATATCTATACATATATATTTATATATATATATATATATGTGGGTGTTTTTTTTTTTTTTTCAGAGACAGTCTTACTTTGTTGCCCTTGGTAGAGTGCTATGGTGTCACAGTTCACAGCAACCTCTAGCTCTTGGGCTTAGGCAATTCTCTTGCCTCAGTGTTCCGAGTAGCTAGGACTACAGGCACCCGCCACAATGCCCAGCTATTTTTTGTGGCAGTTTGGCCAGGGCTACCCTCGGTTTGGCCCACTACCCTCGGTATATGGGGCCGGCACCCTACTCACTGAGCCACAGGTGCCAACCAATGTTTTTATATTTATAGTATATTAAATAAACATTAACAGTTTGTATTTTCATATAGTTATATATTATATATTAACATATGTGTACATCACATTTTTATATGTTATTATATATCATATATAACATGCATATCTAATTGAATCTCTGATTCACTTAATTCATTCAACCAAAAATATAATTACTTAAGTCCCATTCTAATTAGTTAACTAATCTCACTGTGCCTTATGTCTTTCACCTGTGATAGTGAGCATGCCCACTAATTGCATTATGTTAAAGTTCAGAAATAATACATATAAAACACCCACAAAACACCCAAAATTGTAGTTGGTTTACACCAGTCCAAACAATATTAGCTCATTATTCTATTATTGAATTAATGTTTATATGTTATCATGTTTTTGAAGTCATCTGTTGGGTAGTACTTATTTTTTTGCAGTTTTTTTTGGCTGGGGCAGATTTGAACCTGCCACCTCCAGTATATAGGGCAGATGTCCTTATTCCTTGAGCCACAGGTGCCACCCAATGGTTGGTACTTTTTTTACTAGGAATTTTTCAATAGCTAATTAATATCACACATCTGAATAGATACATAGAAAATGTTTTGTACATTACAAACATCTATAATTCTATGTGCCTTGTAAAGAGCTTCATTAGGATGCTTTGTTTGGAAAGTAGAAAGAGCCTTTTAATTTTGTTATTCTGGATGCAAGTAGACTCAAGTTACAGTGTAGAATCAATTCAAAGTAGAGGAAAGACACTGGACTGTGACATTTCCTCACAGACACAAGGATAATAATTCCCTCATTCTTTGTAGATAGAATCCTTTTAATAAACTGGGATCTGTCAGGATATGGAAAAAGAAACAGACGTGGTTTGGAAGGGGAACCGAAGGGAAGGGCTTTATTAAAAGGACTGTGATTTTCCCTTCAAGGGGTGTCACAGAGCTTGTTAAAAGGAAGTGAATATTTCATTCCTCTGTGAAAGAACACATCAGAGGATTGATTTTTTTTTTTTTTTACTTGTATCTACCAAGAATACACTTTTTAATAACAGGGCTAAGTCCTGTTGCCAAACATATGCTGCTGTAAGTGGCACATTCCCAGTTTCTCAGTCACTTCTGATCATCTTTCATTTCCATGGAATAAAAGCTTAGGGGAAAGGAAGCTGCGGGAACAGTCATGGTGAACTAGCCCTGTTAGGAGTTTGTGTGTAGCGTGGGAGTGGGGGGCAGTCAGGGGTGATTCAGAGATGGAGAGAGGAGGAGGGTAAAGCCTATAAAATTTGTTAAAAAATATTTCCATATAGCAATTGTGCATAAGTATGTAATACAATGTGATACTGAAATACAAGTATATACTGTATAACAGTCAAATCAGGGGAGTTAGCATAGCCATCAGCTCATGCATTTGTCATATCTTTGTGTTGAGATCGCTCTAAACTTTTCTTCCAGCCGTACTGGTCTTTCTGTGGCTGGATTATTTCCTTTACATCGTGTCCTCCAGGTCCATGCAGATTTTATTCCTATGTTCAGTATTCTGCACGAAAAGTTTTTCTCCTTGCCTTTTAAAATCACTCTCAGCAGTATGAACCTCAACAGAAATTAATAAAACTAACTTGCTGAATTCACTTAGGCAAAGTGGTTACTAATTCTCCCAGTTACGGTCCCTCTTTTTGCATGAACAGCACTAGATAATGAAAATAAATGTTTGTGCAGCTGTCTCTATTTGTAATTGAGAACACATCACCACGTACCACTAATTATCATCCCATGAATTTGATTAAGAGTAATTACTCATTGTAGTACCATGTTGTCTTAATTATCCTGCAAAGGAGGTCAATCCATAAATAATCATAGGCCAATCATCCACCTCCTCCTAAAACTTAGTTTTTCACTATTAATATTACATGCATCTTGGGTGTACGTGATTCTTTGATATACATTGTGAAATGGTTGTTAAAGCCAAGCAAATTAACATACCCATCATCTTCGCAGTTTTATTTATTTATTTTTGCCAAGAGCACCTATAGTCTACCCTCCTAGCATATTTCCAGTATTCAGTACTATGTTATTAACTGGAGTCCTTCTGTGGTACATTAGATGGTAGACTCATTCATTTTTTTTACATGAACGCAACTTTGAAGCCTTTAACCTCCATCTCATTCTCTGCCTCTCATAGCCGCTGTTTCACTCTGTTTCTATGTGTTAATCTTTGCTTTCTCAATGAATTCCACATATGAGCGAAATCATGCCATTTTTATGCATGATTATTATGATTAATACGCCTGGCTTATTTCACTCAGTGTAATGTCTCCAGGGAAATACATGTTATCTCCTTTTTTAAGGCTCAGTAATATTTTATCGTGTGCATACACCACATTTTCTTCACTGGTCCGTCTTTCATTGTGGGTCTACAGGTGTTTCTATGCCTTGGCTATTGTGACTGATACTGCGGTGACAGGGAAAAATATGTCTATGAAGTGCTGATTTAATTAACTTTGGCTATTGCCCCCAAGAAAGATTTTTGAGTATATGGTAGTTCTATTTTTAATTCTTTGAGAAATCTACTTACTGTTTCATATAATGGCTGCAGAAATTTACATTCCCAGCAACAGTGTAACGTGGCTCCCTTTTCTCCAGGTCCTCCCCAACACTTAGCTGGTCTTTTGGACGACAGCCATTCTAACAGGTGTGATGGCGACTCCTGCGGCTTTGATGTGCGTTTCTCTGATGATTACTGAATCTAAGTCCTTTAGCGTATGTCTCCTTGCCATTTTATGCAGCCCGTTGAGAAGTGTCTATTGAAGTCAATTGCCTGTTTTTATTTAGGTTATTGTAATTAATAATTTTTGCTATTAAGCAAATATTTTCTCCCAAGACATAAGCCACTTCACCACTTGCCACTAATTATTATCCCATGAGTTTAATTAAGAGATAATTACTCATTTTACTACCATATCGTCTTAATTTTGTTATTTGGTAAATTTTTCCTTTGTTGTGCAAAAGTTACTTAGGGTTAGAGTTAGTATTTCAATGAGTCTTAAATTTACATTTTCCTAATAAGAAGTGATATTGAGTATTTCTCATATATTTTTTGGCCATTTGTTTATCTTCTTTGGAAAAGAGTCTGTTCATGTCTTTTCCCTACTGTTTTGTTTCTTCTTTTGCTTTTTTCTTTTCTTTCTTTATTGTTGGGGATTCACTGCTTCACAGAAGCAGGTTACATGGATTGCTTTTGTTAGATAAAGACCCTCTTATATTTGTGTCCCACCCCCCAAAGATGAACCCTATCCCTTGTCCCCCCACAGTGTCCCTCCTTCCCTTTCTCAGCTCTCCCCATCCTCCAACCCCCACTGCATATCAGGACTTTAATTGTCCTCATATCAGAGTTGAGTACATAGGATTCTTGCTTCTCCATTCTTCCAATGCTTTACTAAGAATAATGTGTTCGACTTCCATCCAGGTTAATACAAGGATGTGAAGTCTCCATCTTTTTTAGTGGCTGAGTAGTATTCCATGGTATACAAATACCACAGCTTGTTAATCCATTCTTGAATCGGTGTGCATTTAGGCTGTTTCCACATTTTGGCAATTGTAAATTGAGCTGCAATAAATCGTCTAGTACCAGTGTCCTTGTGATAAAAGTTTTTTTTCTTCTGGGTAGATGCCCAGCAGTGGGATTGCAGGATCAAATGGGAGGTCCACCTTGAGTTCTGGAGGGTTCTCTACACTGCCTTCCAAAAAAGTTATGTTGGTTTGCAGTCCCACCAGCAGTGTAAAAGTGCTCCCTTCTCACATCCACGCCAGCATCTGCAGTTTTGAGACTTTGTGATGTGGGCCATTCTCACTGGGGTCAGATGACATCTCAGGGTGGTTTTCATTTGCATTTCTCTATTGGGGACAGTGAGCATTTTTTCATATGTTTATAGGCCATTCATCTGTCTTCTTTAAAGAAGGTTTGATTCATCTCTCTTGCCCAGTGATCTAAGGGATTGTTGGCTTTTTTCATGTTTATTACTTTGAGTTCTCTATAGATCCAAGTTATCAAGCTTTTGTCTGAATCAAAATATGCAAATATCCCTTACCAATGTGTAGGTTGTCTGTTTGCTTTGGTTGTTCTCACCTTAGCTGTACAGAAGCTTTGCAGTTTCATTAAGTCCCATTTGTTTATTTTTGTTGTTATTGCAATTGCCACTGAAGTCTTCCTCATAAAGTCCCTCTCCAGGCGGGGATAGCTTCCGGTGTTTTCCCCACACTTTCTTTGAGGCTTTTAATTGTTTTGTGTCTTAGATTTAGGTCTTTTATCCATCTTGAATCAATTTTTGTGAGTGGAGAAAAGTGCAAGTCCAGTTTCAGTCTTTTACGTGTGGATATCCACTTCTCCCAGCACCATTTATTGAATAGGGATCCTTTCCCCCAGTGTATGTTCTTGTTTGGTTTATCAAAGATCAGGTGGCTGTAAGATGTTTGGTTCATCTCCTGGTTTTCTATTTGGTTCCAAATGTCTATGTTTCTATTTTTGTGCCAATACCATACTGTTTTGATCACTATGGCCTTGTAGTACTACAGAAAAAGCTTTTGATACAATTCAACATCCTTTCCTAATTAGAATGCTGAAGAATATAGGCATTGGCGGCACATTCCTTCAATTGATTGAAGCCATCTGTGACAAACCCACAGCTAATATTATACTGAACAGTGTAAAATTGGAAGCTTTTCCTCAGGACTGGAACAAGACAAGGGTGTCCTCTATTGCCACTACTATTCAACATAGTGCTGGAAGTTCTAGCCAATACACTCAAGTAAGAGAAGGAAATTAAAGGCATCCAAATGAGGGCAGAGGAAGTGAAACTCTCCCTCTTTGCTGATGATATGATTCTTAGAGAACCCCAAAGACTTGACCACAAGGCTCCTGGAAGTCATCAAAAAATACAGTAATGTCTCAAAATATAAAAATCAATGTTCACAAATCAGTAGCCTTTGTATATGACAATAACAGCCAAGAAGAGAAGGAAATCAAGGACACAATACCCTTCTTAGTAGCTCCAAAGAAAATGAAATACCTAGGTATATATCTCACAAAGGAGGTGAAGGACCCTTATAAAGAAAACTATGAACCCCTAAGAAAAGAAATAGTCGAGGATACCAACAAATGGAAGAACAAAACATGCTCAAGGCTGGAAAGAATCAACATTGTTAAAATGTCTATACTTCCCAAAGCAATCTACAAATTTAATGCTATTCCTATTAGAATACCAACATCATACTTTCAAGACTTGGAAAAAATATTTCTTCATTTTGTATACAACCAGAAAAAAACCCGTATAGCCAAGACAATTCTTAACAATAAAATCAAAGCCAGGGGTATCAGCCTACCAGACTTTCTTTTCTTTCCTGTGAGACTGAGTGTCACTCTGTTGCCCCAGCTAGAGTGCCATGACATCATAGCTCACAGCAACCTCACACTTTTAGCCTCAAGTGATCCTCTTGCCTCAGTCTCCTAAATAGCTGGGACTACAGGAACCCACCACAACCTCTGGCTAATTTTTCTTATTTTCGAAGAAAAAGGGTCTCCAAGTTATCAAGCTTTTGTCTGAATTCTTGCTCAGGCTGGTCTTCAACTCCTGAGCTCAGGTAATCCATCTCCCAGACCCTCCCAGAGTGTTGGGATTGCAGGCATGATCCCCCGTACCTGGCCTCATGGATTTTTAGAACTCTCTTTCTCTCTCCTCCCTCCTTTCTTCTTCACTCCTTCTTTCTCTCCCTCCTCCATATAAGGACTTCATTCTTTCTTCAAGGCATAAATGACTGAGGCAATGATTATCTACTTTTTGTTACTCTTTTTCTTAAAAATTGCTTCTGCCTCCTATTTTGGAAATATATATAAGAATCCTCATATTGAAGTAATTTTTTTCTACATATATATTTTAGAAAAATTTCAATTGTTTTAGATTTCTCTAGTTGTATTTCATATTCACAGGTCACTGATCTCACAAGGAACACATCTGACTAAACCGAAATAAGAACAATGTAATAAATTTTCTAATTATCATAAGATAGCTACAGCCTGGTATGAAAGGACAGAACTAAAGTATTTTGTAAAAGTGCCTCTGACATTTTCTGACTTTGCTTTTATTTCTAGGGTATAAGATTGTCCTTTTAATATCCTGATACATGAACTTGATTTTGATGTATAATCCACGATTCTGAGAGGCTCAATAGTGAAGTAGCAATTTTCTCCCAAACCAGATCTGTTTAATGCTAATAAAATTGTATTTACTTTTGCTATGACTAGGAAGTAACACAAGATGCAAATGTCTTCTTCCATTAATTATCATAAGTAGGTAAGTTTTGTGTTTTTAATTTTGACATTGAAAGGGTACAGTATAATTTTCCCAATGATCATTTTCCAAGTGCTATGTCAAAAGTTCTCTCCTACTATCCATAGATCAATCTCTAGAGAAGATTGAGGGGCTCCAAAAATGTAAGTCCACCAGGAATCTGTGAATGTGATTTACTTGGAAAAAGGTCTTTGCAGATATCTTTAAACTAAAGATGTCAAGATGAGATCATCCTGGATTAGGGTGGGCTCTGTGTTCAGTGACAGGTGTCCTTATGGGAAGAAGAAAGGATGTGGAGATGAGCACAGAGGAAGAGGCCACCTGCAGAGGGAGGGAGAGATTGGGGTTATACTGCCATAAGCTAAAGGATGGGCTCAGAGAAACAAAGCTGGGAAAAACAAAGAAAGATTCTACCCCAGAGTCTTAGAAGGGAGAGTCGTTCTGCTGGCCCTTGACTTCAAACTGCTTGCTTCCAGAACTATCAGAGAATAAATTTTTGATGTTTTAATCCATAAAGTTTGCAGTAATTTGTCATGACAGCTCCAGGAAACTATTAGAAGTTCTGCCCTTCAGGACAAATCTTTGAAGTCAGATATGTAAGAAAAATTTGCCATGTACTAGAATCACATATTTTGGAAGGCTTGGTCGGAGTCTAGAAGTTAAAGGGACATCTGCTCCCAGCCCTGGTACTTTCCTGCTAGATGACTGTAAATTTTTTTCTGTATGTGTTTTTGTTAAAACAGTGTGACATTTAAAAAATTCCATACTAGCGTCCTTTTTCCCCTCCCTACTGAACAAATGAATTCTCACTAGAAAAATAAATTTAATAAAATCTTCATCACAACAAAGCTTCAAAATGAAGTTTATTTATAAATCAGAAGATTCAAAAATGCAGCAATGGATATGTGCAAAAAATAAGGAAAGAAGGAAAAAGGAGGGAAGGGAGGGAGGAGGAAGGGAGAGAAGAGGAAAGGAATCATATTCCCCATGATTGGAAGTCCACTTAATGGCATTTGATGGGAAATTACACAAAGAAAATTCCTCCTATTATGGTAATATCATTGCATCACATTTTTATCTTTCTGAGTATTTTTAAAGGCTTTTAAAAGTTATGAGGAGACAAACTTTCCCACTTCTTTTGGAAAAAAAAAAAAATCAACTGCTGAAATAAGACCTATACTTAAATGAGTAAGGAAATTGACACTAGCCCATGTTGTCAAACTCAGATCAACAACCAGAATTCATTTTCCAGCCGGGGCTCCACACACCCTGTTTGTTTGGAGAAACAGCCGCACTGTCCTTTCCTGTAACTACCAGCGTGGCCCCTAGAACTCAAAGCCAAGAGTGACTGCATGCCTGATGTCAGGTGAGGACCAGGGTGGGAACCCAAATGGGAGAGCACATGCCTAGCTATGTGGAATCTCCTCTCATTAGTTTCTCTTCAGTGTGGGACTTGGACTCTAAAGAGCTCTGGTTGGTTACTTTGGAGAGTTATTAGAGTCCAGACCTGCCAACACCATTCGATCCTCCTGCAGGATTGATCCTCTTTCCCTATAGGGCGAATTGTGTCCTGACCTTGAGCGTAGCTTGCTTTCTGCTTGAGAGACCTAAAGAGTCACGAGAGTGACATGTGAGTCGTGTACCTGCAGGAGAGCAGAGAACTGACCTCCAAGAGAGAACATATATGTGAGACGTACAAAACAAAGACTTTCTGGATTCCAAAGGTCTCTTGACCCTGGAGGCAGAGGTGCTGAAGGTCTGTAGTTTTGCAAAAACAAAGATGGAGATCCTATCTGATCTTCTATCTGGTCTTCTCCACTCCTCCATAATCAGTACTAATGTTGGATAAGCAGCTTTTGTCTACTTCCTCCTATTTTATGGTAATAAATACACACCTGAAGTTTGCTGGGAGGGCTCCTCCCAGTTCCTCAGTCGCCCCACACAGGCTTTGTGTCAATCCTCTTCATTCCTTCCTTCAAGGCACCCTCATCTGGTAACCCCAAACCCCTTCATTTCCCCTCATTGAAGAATTACAGCCTTTGAAATCCCTTCCCCATTTCCAGCTCTGTTCTTGGGATTCTTAGCTGCCAATCTAACTTTCTGATGGTGGGTTAACGTGCTTTTATTGCGTCTTACTTTTTTTCTGCATTCTAATACATGCCCCCCCTCCCGCTCATATTTTGGGGTTCATGAGATATCTTGTCACCTTGTTTTGTAGTAGATGTTGTTCATGAACTTTTTCTGTGTTTACCTATATAATTTTTGAGGGGAGAGAGTTAGAAGAATTAAAAGACTGCACCTAGGATTCTCACCTATCTGAGCTTCCTTGTTCATGTCATCTGTAAAATAAAGGTAATAATTATTTCTTATTTCTTTTACAAGATTAAGATAAGAATTTTTAAAAGGAGACATTCACATTTTTAAACACTGGCCCCTTTCAATTAGAAGTTGAAATTATTTGCTCTTATTTTTAGACATTATATTCATGCTCTTTCAGAAATTTCTAGATTCTTATTTACGATGAAATTCCAAAGAAGCTTTTCTTATGTGTTTACAGAATACACAACAGATAAGAAACAGAAAGCTAGCAGGTGGGAGGTGGTGCCATTACTCACAATTGCAATTACATCAGAAAGGTTCTTGACAGCCTGCTGTTTGAAGGATGCCACAGAACTAAAAAGCCATAAGGAGCTGTTACTCTTCAGTACAATACCTTTCACATAAAGAGTATAGTGTTGCTAGCTAATAGTTTAAAAAATATTTAAAGTGTGTTTAAATAAAACCCTGAACTTAACTCCATTAAAAGTTTCCAAAGAAAAAAGTTACTTTCCCACAAAACGTATTGTGTTAGGAACATAATTACCTTGTCATCCTTCCCTAGGTTAAATGAATGGCTATATACATATTTAAAAAAAAAAAACTAAATAAAAACCCCATTAAAATTTTCTTGTTAGTCAACGTTATGTTGAAACACTGTCAGGGTCCCACCCCAAGGGCAACGTCCCGTCTGCTGAGACCTGTGAAAACTGGTGGCAATCAACTGAAGAAACAGAGTTAGAAGCAAAGATAAAGAAAGACACAGGACATAGCGTAGAGTTAAAAGAGGGAGCTCGGGGGTCCATTGCCCATCCTGGGATTCCAGCAATGGCCCAGAGTGTTTGCTCCAGTCTGATTTTATTGAAATTTATTTTATTGTCAGCAGTTTCTCAGATTGATCATATCAGCTTCTGTTGTTATAATTAACCTTAAGGGTGGCCTTTGGTAATCTGAAATCTGAGCCTTGGATTGGGAGAGCCTCCTGCTTGAGGTCACACACACAGATTTCTAGGGAGATGTTAAACTCCACTAGTTCTCTGTGGAGTAAAATACCAGAAAATACCAGAAATCTGTGTTAAGCTCCACTAGTTCTCCGTGGAGTAAAATGCCACCAGCATGAATTTCCTCTGAGGGATGATGGAAGGGAAGCATTTTCCTCCCATCAGCCCCACAGAGGATTTTCCTGGGCTATAAGGGACATAAGCTCTTCTGTGCCCTATCTCAGAGCTCAAGCTACTCCCTTAGTCTCTGCCCCAGGAAAATGCAGATCTCCACAGAGGGTATCTCCTTTTGCCTGTCTAATGGGCAGGAAATGCCCCAGAAGATGTATCTTATCTTAGGACGTTGTCATAGCCTCTTCCATGACCATTACTCTCCTCAGAGTGCTCACAGACCCTGCAGGGTGTTTGTAAGCTGTGTCCCCAGTAGGCTAGAATTTCAGAAAAGGCAAGAAGCTTCCTAGCAATGGCCAGCTTAAATGTAAACCAGCTGACTTTTCTTTGTTCCAACTCACTCAGCTTATTTTTTAGTTTGCCTCTTTTTCTGGGGGTGCTTTCCTTTGCTGAGAATGGGGGCTTTAGTCCCCATTGTCCCAGACACAAATCATGTATCATTAGGGATGTATGTAAGACATCCCTCCCACCATAGTACAGAAAACTCATTGTAATGCATGGTGTTTGTCCGTCTAACCTCTAATAAACATTACTTTTAGGGAGTGTCAACTCTGCACTGAGTTTTCATTATCTGAAAAATTGAAGGATTTGGTGGTGGAACCATATTATCCCCAAATGTAGAGACTGATACAGAGAGACTCAGTAAAGTCCCTTGTAAAGTCTATTTTCACTCTAATCTACGACACTGACACTTCGAGGATCTCTCAGTGTAATCTTAGGGCTGTTTGTCTTTTGATTTTTCTTTTAATTTCCCCAGAGTAGAAATAACAGAAGGATAGGAGCTGATAGCTGAGTCCTGGTTATGACTGAAGCAGGAACACAGGAGATTGGTGTCTCACATTAAAGCCATCAGTAAAATGCACCTCACACTCACTTGTCAGACTGTCTTGGTGACTTTTAGCAACTTTTCAGTGTGTGTCTCCCTGCAGAGGAAGGTTCTAAGCCTCTCATGACAACGTGGCCCTCATAGTGAATTCTTATAAATGTATGTGCCTCCACATCCATACTGAATACAAGTTTAACTTTCTCAAACTGGAAGCAGAGCTCAGTCACCCCTGACACAGTTTCCAGTTCTGCACCACACCTAATAGGTCAAGCTGGTGGCCAGAGATGAGAACTTAGAGGCACCTGTCCTGCCTAGCAGACGGGGTCCCCTGCTTTCCAACTGGTTCCTTTAAACAGACCCTTTAGACATTTGTCCATGAACTCAGAGTTACCCACACCCTTATTCTGTATGTATGCTGCTGATCGCCTCTGTGCTCTCACTCCCTCTCTGCCTGTCTCGCCTCATGCAACCTGAGGATAGAGGACTGCCCTCCCAACTCCTCATGCCCTCTTTGCCCAAGATCTTTAAGGGAAACCTTTCACCTTATTTCCTATTGTGCTGGTATGTTGGACTTGTGCCTTCTATCTGAAGAACTATGGGCTGCCCCAGGATGGAATTTCCCTGGGACACTGGGACAACACAAGGTCAGACTGCCAGTGTGGAGTAATGGCTTGGCAGGGAAAACTTGTCATGGGTCAGACAAGGGCCATGAGACTGTCTACCGGTGTAAGTTCCCTGTGTGAGGAACCCCTCTAGTCATGGGCAGGACAGCTAGGCCTTCAACTGTCTACGAGGAAAAAGAGGTATCCCATGAAAGCCACACTGTAAACACCCACGTCCAGCTCCCCTTCATTTCCATGTAAGGCAGGGTCTCTACCTGTTCTGATACTGGAACTCCAATCTAGCTGGGGGCTCTCAAAACAGGGTGGCACTGGTGAGAAAGCAGATAAGCAAATGGGGCCAAGGGGCTCCCAGAGGAAATAACTGGCTACCTGACACTTGTATGGAGTTGGAAAAGCTGAAAAACAGCATCTTGCTGAAAAATAAAAAGTAGGAAAGCAAAGAGAAAGGTGGGCAGTTCAGATATCCTAGTCCTTGAAATCTCAGTAGCATTTAAGGCTCTTGAAAACATTCCTTACTCCTGCAATGCTCTGCTTTCTCTTTTGAGGCACTGTGCAACCTCGGTGCTCTCCTGACCTCGCGGACTATTCTTTCTCTACATCATTTCTTTCTTTCTTTCCTTTTTTTTTTTAGCCCCTGGTCCTCTTGTTTTCTCTCTGGCCTCTTTTTCTCTCTTGCAAAGCCATTGTTTACTGTGGTGCTTTTCCAAGGTCAGTAAAAGCTTGAACCGTACTGGATACCTTTTTTATTTAATATATGAGCATTCCCATTTTGACTGAGCTGTTTCACGTGAACAACGTATTATCATGTCGTTTTAATAAAGGGATAAATGAGAGCATTAAGAAATTTGAATGCATTAAACAAAGAACTATGCCTTATCAAATGATAGTGTAAAAGGGGAATTAAAAGGTAAACCATACCTTTTAATTTAATAGTAGAGGAACTATGAGACATGAAATAATAAAATTCCTACAAATCCATAAGATGAAAGGAGATAATTTATTAGGGAAAATAGGAAATGATCTTAACAGGCTCTTCAAAAAGATGAAATCACATTGGCCAATAAACGCAAGAAAAGTTATTACATTTCATTAGTAACCAGGTAAATTCAAATCAAAATAATTTTGCAATACCACTACGAAATGCCAGATCAGTAAACCTTAAATTAACATTTAATATACCAAGTGTTAGTAGGATGTGGTATAATGAGAACTCGTGTACCCTCCTTAGGTTTAGCCACTTTGAAAAGACATTTGATTTATCTAAGTATGTTAAATATTTTTATTCCTGATGCCATCAATTCAACTTGGGATATAAAGAGAAATGATTGGAAATCTGCATAAGAAGTCAGGTCCAAGAGTATTTATAATCAGATCATGTGTCCTAGAACTAATATGAAAACAACCCAATGTCAATTTAAGCTAGAGCGGGTAAATAAATCTTGATACATACATACATTGATGACATTTGTTTAGCAATGTAAATGAACAATGTCTAATTCAATAACATTTATGATTATAAACATAATGTTGAACAAGTCTCAGGAATGCGTCAAGTGCAATTTCCTTTATATAAAGTTCAAAAACAAGCCAAACTAAACTGTATTTGCTTTGGGTTGTATGCACAAATAGTTCATCTCTAAAAAGAAGCAAAGAAATGATTATTGTAAAAGTCAGGATAGTGGTGACCTCTGGTGAAGAGGAAGGTCCTTGTGAACAGAAAGAGCGCACCGAAGTGGAGAGGGGCAGAGGGAGTCGCTTCTGTGGTCTCCATTTTGTTTCTTGATCTGAGTGGTGTAGCATGAGTAGAAATGTGCTTTATAATTATTCTTTAAACTCCCTGTAATTAAAAATAGTAACAAAAAATAAGGAGGTGAAAGAGAAATATGGTACTTGGCTTTGAAGAGGACTGCCCAGTAAACCATGTGCTTACCCACCTTAGGTAGACCATAGAGTATGGTGAAAGTGATGTTACTACTTCTCATCCAGGTCGTAAGAAACTATGTGGTAACAGATGCCTTATTAAAGGATGGTGTAAAGGGGAATTAGAAGGTAAACCATACGGTAGAGGATGGCTTTAGCTAACCAATGTTAGCTCTGGGAAAAGCCCACTACCATGAAAAAAGTCTGTCCACTGTGAGGCCTCCATGCTGTGAGGAAGAACAAGCTGGTCACATAGAGAAGCTTTATGGAAAGAGAGATCCATAAACAGCCTGCAACTATCCAGCCATCCCAACCCAAGTAACAAAGGAGTGAGTCAAGAATTCTTTTTTTTTTTTTTTTATTGTTTCAGGTTCACTGAAGGTACAAAGAATTAGGCTACACTGTTTGCATCTGTTTGGTAAAGTTGCTCTTGGGGGCAGTTGTGTTCTGCCCCCAAGAAGTGTTCCATACACTGTGACTCCCACCCCTCACTCCTCCCCCACCCCTCTTGCTCATTCCCCTACCCCCCCCCCATGGATTAGCTCATCTACTGCTTTCATATTAGAATAGAGTACATTGGATTCTTCTCCATTCTTGTGATGCTTTACTAAGAACAATGTGTTCCACCTTCATCCAGGTTAATATAAAAGATGTAAAGTCTCCATGTTTTTTAATGGCTGAAGAGTATTCCATGGTTGACATATACCACAGCTTGTTAATCCATTCTGGGTTGGTGGCATTTAGGTGATTTCTACATTGCACTGTAATAAACAAACCACATCTTCACAAAAGACTCTGAGCACCAGCCATGTAGCCAAGTTCATTTAACCCCCAAAACACTGTGAGAGATGATCATGATAGATCGATGTTTTCAGCCACTAAGTATTGGGCTGGTTTGTTATGTAGAGATAGATGACTTGACTAGAAAGGGAGTGAAATAAATAAAAATGTGAAAAACTTATTTTATAATCAATAGTAAGATTAACCTTTGATTAACCTTTCTCACATATTTCAACAGAATTGCATATATTTAAACAATAAAATTTAGCACAGCTAAGAAGATAGCTCATTCATTTATTTCAGCAAATGTTCTCTTTTCTGAAAGTCAAACTCATATTCTCAGCAGTTTGCTAGACACCTCTACCTCAATATCCCTTTGGGGTTTTTTTTGAGCCACTGTGTCCAAAAGGAACACATCCTCTTCCCTTGAAATTGGCTCCTTCTCCTAAATTAATGTTTCTGTTGGTATCAGACTAAGCCTGGCTCATTTCAAATTCATATTCTTACTTAGTTACATCAGTTAGTATGATATAAAATCCTATTCATTTAATTAATCATTCATGAACTTCCTCAATAAATATTCAGTCACTATGAAATTCCGGGCACTAAACTGGTTCAAAGGTACAGAAATGAGCACACCAGTGATGCTTCTTGCTGTCACGGAGATTTCCACAATATTTCTGCGTCAGCCTCTCCCATTTCACTTATGCTATCCCCACCTTCATTCTAGGCTTTATTTCTTCTCACTTGTACCAGAGGTTAACTTCTTTTACTAAAGAACAGGTTTTTCTATCTCCTGTTTTCACGATCTGGCTCAGCCCTGATGCCAGATTGATCCTTGCGCTCTAATGATTACGTTCCTTGGCAAAAATGATTGACCGATAATGTATTGATCTGCTTCTCCCTCCGAAACTTTGGCGTAACATTAACAACATTTGCAAAGCCTCATCCCTACTTCTCGATTTCTATTCATTATTCAAGGCATGTCTCAAATGTTACCTCTTTCCGGAAACCTTTCTTGGTGTGAGATGTCTTTTTGTTAATTTAGAAACCAATTTATTGGGAGGTTACTATATATTCTGCCATTATTTGAAATGAATAACTGCCATTTCCAAGACACGGATTTAATCATCGTGTTCTTTTCACCTGGAATAGCCCTTTTCTCAATTGTTTAATGTATTTGATGCAATTTAACACAGTCCATTTTCATAGTCTATTTTCAATTTAATAGGGCCTACAACTGGTAAATGCATTTCGTGAATGTGGAAGTTCGTCTCTGCCAGGTAACATGCCTACAGTAGCAATTGCCATGAAGGGAGAAATGAAAAGAATCAGCTGTCTCAGAAATTTCTGTGTGAGTTTATATTCATGATTCTGCAAATGGGTAAAGAAGATAAAAGCTAATTCAAAAAGCCGCTTTTTCAATTTGGTCTTCAACAAAGATGACAGAGCTAAAGAACATGGTCCTTTCTGCCTCAGAGATATGTGGGACAATAGACCAAATATGCAAAAAAAAATATATGCTAATTTTTTGCTCTGAAAACTTTTCTTTCAAATATTTCCCACAAAATAGTTTAATGGGCCGTTCTTAATTACAGAAATGTCCCCAATGTTGTCTTCTTAATTTTTAAAAAGCTGTTAATATTACATGAAAGATATTCTTAATTTCAGATTTTTTTCCAGGGGTACAAAAGTTTTTGGTTACACGGATCGCTTTTGCAATGTTGGGGTCAGGGTTATGAGTGTGCCCCTCCCCCAGACAGTGTTCTTAGCAAAGCCACTAAGCTTTTGAAAAATTCTTAAATAATTTTCTCTTGCATCCTTCTTTGTGTCCTCACCCAGGCTCACATAAAAGCCTACGTTCTCCTTTTCACATGCTCTTATATCCCTTTCTCCCCAGCTTTAAGCCAGCAATTACCAGTAAAGTATCATCTTAAGCCTGAATTGTTGCTACCTCTTTGGAGCTGTTCCTGCTTCCCGCACTATTTTCTCAATTAGTGTTTCTACTAAATGGGCTTCGGTAAAGAGCACTTTGATATATAAGTCCTTCCCCCTTTCCTTCTTCACTCCGTGCATATCCCTTAAACACAGCCACCAGCCCCAGAAGCTACACTACAATCTCTGCATTGGTCCAAAACAGTCAGAGCTCCAACCGGTGACAGCTTGCCTGAGTTTCTCCACCTCTCACCTCTACTTCCAAAAGAACCAACTGGAGAAATCCAAGTATAGTCTCCAGATCAGTCCCATAGCTGCCCCCCTTCTAGTTAGCTGCCTCCACGTCCTCACGCTCGCGGCTGTCAGTGGGAGATCCTGAAAGTCTTCATCTCTGTCTTTTTTCTCACTACAAAGCCTTTACACTGCTTCACCTGTCTTTAAGTCCCGGCTAAATACAAGTGATGATGACTGACTCCCTTCTCAGAGCAAACTCAGCATAAATAGGCTCTGTTTGTTCTCTTGTGAGTCTTTATTTATTTTTATACTTTGGTATGTATCTAAATTCATTTCTAAGAACCTTAACAGTATATTTTTTCTCTTGGAAATCCAGTCATTCATTGGCTTAATGTTGATATTTACTAGAAATCTCCTGTATAATAACTCTGTGATAGTTCCTCTGGGGTTTCAAAGAAGATTGATTTATGTAGGACCACACATTAACCTTGGTGGAATGGATGGCCTTTCACCGAAGCTACAATACAGCATATGGAAAAAATTCATTATAAAGGCAGTAACTCAAGTCAAATTTGAATAATATGTATGTGTGTAGTCATAGTATGTGTGTAGATGTCAAATCAGTGATATGGGCAATAAATGTGCTAATTCTAAAAAGCAGACATCACCTATGTTTAGCTGGGCTCTAGAAAGACTTCAAGCAGGAAGTTAGGCTTGAACTGAGCTGTTCAGGAAGGTTTTATAAATTTAGGGTAGAGAAGAAAGTGAAGACGATCCAGACAGGAACATGTCTGTTAGGAATGTCTAGTGTAGGAACGTGCAGAAATTTAGAAAGCAGATCTGATTACAAGAACACTGTGCTGGCTTGGCGCCTGTGGCTCAAGTGGCTAAGGCGCAGCCATATACACCTGAGGTGGCAGGTTCAAATCCAGCCTGGACCCACCAAACAACAATGACGGCTGCAACCAAAAAATAGCCGGGCGTTGTGGCGGGCGCCTGTGGTCCCAGCTACTTGGGAGGCTGGGGCAGGAGACTCGCTTGAGCCCAGGAGTTGGAGGTTGCTGTGAGCTGTGAAGCCACAGCACTCTACCCAGGGGGACAGCTTGAGGCTCTGTCTCAAAAAAAAAAAAACAAAACACAAGAACAATGTGCTACCAAATGGGATGCAGGGAAGTGGCAGGAATTGAGAATACAAACTCACTCTCCATCTTGCTCCAGAGTGTTTGTGGTCAGAGAAGTAATACATGTAGGTATAATTTCAAATTTAGATCGACTTCCTTCCAGATTTATGTTAACATCCCAATATGTTTTGGTCCCACTTATAATAATTTATAAAAGTGTCACTTTTGATGTAACTAACTTTAAAATATTTTCAATTATCAAGAATTTCTAAATACTGAAGTCATGACCCCCTAGTTGGTTACCTTTCTTGGGAAATTTCCTTTTAATACTTGATTAGCTAAAAAGCATGCAAAGAAAAAAAAACTGGAGAATATAGTAAAGCTAATATCTAGAAAAGTCAGAGTTCATGAGTCTTTAGTGTTCAGGAGAAGAAGAATTAGTCTTTGTAAAGAAAAAAGATGTTTCCTATTGACCATAACAAGGGTAAAATATATGAGGCATTTTAGGAGTCTAAGACTCTGGTCTTAGGTCCACTTAGGAGCTGAGGGAAAACTACATAAACTCAAAAAGCTATTTCAGTCCACCCCAGGAAACACCAATTCTATGGACACTATATAATTTGAAAAATATGACTTAAACCTAGCTCAAATATTGAGTCTCTTTGTACATTCCTTAAAATTCTTCCTATGCTTGACTGGCCAAGAGTAAGATTGCTTTTTAATAGATTGTACCATCTTCCTTTGAATGATTATGCATGAGTTATTGGAGTAAAAGCTAAGAATTTTGGAGTGAATCATTTCTAGTGGTTATTAAATATCAATAGACGGAATACTTTTTCTTTTCTGTGAAGAACAGTGGTTGGTAAGAGAGAAATGCATACAGCAAAATGTACCTTGCATGGGTGTAGAAATGAACTAGCCATGTGTTGCAGATACGATAAAAGGTTTGGCATTCATAAAATTAATACTTGTATAATTAACACCCATTACACAGATTAAAATGACAGCAAATAAATCAAGAAAAATGTTTATAAACGGGAAGCCACGTAAAAAATAGAAAGAGAGTGATGTAAGAAGTGGTTGAAAAGATTGAAGTCCATATTCTCTCAGATGACGGGTAATAAAAAGAGAACAAGAGGCATTGGTGATGAGAGGGGAAAGGTCGTCAGAGTGAAGTGTCCATCATAGGCTAGTCAAAGAAGTTAGAAAGTAAGACTTAGCAAATCGTAGGGGGTAAATAGTTTCAGGAAGATACGACTTCAGAAGTCACACATGTGAGGGGACAAAGATAAAAGGAACCTAAAAGGGAAGCAGGGTGGTCCCGGATAGAAAATTCTGTCTGTGTGGAAGGGACAGTCTAAGGAGAATTTTGAAAACTGGAAATGATTTTTGCCTACAGGTGAGCAGGAATTCAGCGGCCCAGTATGCTGGCTCTTTTATTAACAATTCTTTTCATATCCTAAGTTCTTATCATATGGCGAGGACAAAAAAACAGAGTAATGTAAATTTAGTATTAACATGCTGATTGGGAGACGAGAGGAAGTTGTATTTTTCTCTACTGAAAAATGGAAAATGTACGAAACAGCCGAATCCCCAAAGCAGCTAAAGTTCATGAGATGCTTGACAAATTTTCCCTCCAACCGGTTTTCTGTCTGACCTTTTCCATGTGGTGATGAGACGCTCGTGGCCTCGGAACACAGTCCATTCTGGTCGGGCCACTCTCTGGCAGACCAGCCTTCCTTGTCCCCAGCTGGAGTCTGTCTCTGTGCTGTGTGGCTCTCCAACCAGAGAGTATGTTGTCCTCACCCCACACTAAAAAGCTCGGGGTTTCTTCCTCACGGGGTGCAGCTACCGTGTCTTTGTATGGTTTTCTGCAGACTTAAAGAAAAATCTTCTGGCCACTGTCCATAAGGTTTGGTTTTAAAACTTTGTCATCAACATGAGTCCCTTTCTGAGTAGGCTCCACTTAATGTGATCATCTCAGCACAATCTGATTAGTTTTCCTGAAATTATTACTCCGCCAATGTGATATAAATTTTGTTCCAAGCTGTATTCAATATTTATTGAATCTATTCAGGTTAACCAGACATGCTTCTGATAAGTCATATGTACTTGATCCTGTGCACACAGATACATAAATAATTTGCTTTCTCCTCAATTTTAGAACCATATGTTTACATCCGATGATGTCTTATTTTATTGGTCTGTTGTTCTGTTGATTTGGGAGGTTTTTGGCTGTCATTCAGTTGCTAGATGACACATCAATGTCTTCATCATGTCATTATAACTCAATTCAAGTCACTAATATAAAAATGATCAAACTACAGCAGAGGACAGAGCGTGGAGAATACTGCGATAGGCATCGTGAAGATTTGGGGTCCAATATTCCTAGGCACATAATCAACTGAAGAACTTTTCTCCGTCTTTCCCTCTTATCCTTAGGCTTTCTGAGAAGCTAAGCTATTGCTTCCCCGTTTCTCTCATCCACACGCTTGATACGCCTATAGATGTTGAATGAGATGGAGGAAAATGTTCTTGTTGAAGTTATCTGGGGTCCTGGGGATCACGGCTTTCTGTTCTATTTTTCTCCTCATGCCCCAGGTTATTTTCTTATAACTGTGTATTTTTTAATACAAGATAAAAGTAACACATTCTCATAATAGGAGTAAAAGTCATGCAACTATAAAGCAGAGAAGTCTTCCATTCTCATCAGTCCCCATCCACAACCGTTGAAAGTTGGGCACAGATATCTGCAACCCTATTTTACTTTATACTCATATTTAAATGTAGATAGATGGCCCATTTTGCCCTGTACCTGTGGGTGTGAACATAGGTAGAAATAACGTGTAGATGTTTTATACCGTCCTTCTGTCATAGGTCTGCTGTTTATTAACACACGTATCTAAATGTTCCATGTGTCTGTCCCATCCAGCTAGTTACCATTTTTATTCTCAATACCCCAATTTGTTTCAATGGATAAATTCAAACTACTTTGTACCTTTGTGTCAACTGCAGGTGTCTTCTCATGACCTCCCACATTCATTTTGCCTCCCTTTCTGCCCTCTTCCGTGTCCTGGGAGGCTGTTCTGCAGGGACCACGTTAACAGGCTCCCTTGCCATTCAATTTTCAGTTTGGTTGAGTCAAAAGACAGCTCAGCAGAAGACTGTAGAAGGGGGAGAGGGGTGTCCCTCCCTTACGCATTGTCCTGGCTTGGCCATATCCCTTGACCGAAGGTCCCACCCAGCTCCAGTGAAGGTGGCCCTATCTTTTTCTCCTCTGACTCCCTTTTCTCTCTCCTCTTTAGGCACAGAGGTGGTAACTACACTCCTGTCTTTGGCATCACTTCCCTTACATCTTGCTAACAACCTTGCTAACTCCTTGCCAGCACATTGGCAAATTATTCCTTCACTAAATTCTTTTAAAATTATGCAACTTGCGTGGCTAATCTGTTTCTTGCAAGAATTACAAAGAATATACTTACAGATAATTTTAAATTATTTACAATATTTTACTACCAAAAATATTTCAGTGAACATCCCTGTATATATACATGTGTGCAAAACTTGGCAAACTATTTCTACAGGAACATATTCTAGAGGAGTTAGAATTGATGGGCACCTATCTTTTAATGTTTTTTTTTTTTTTAGAACCTATCAAATTTGCCATAAAAAGTTGGAAGTGTATTAAGGCTTTGTGGGATCATAGGTTGTGTTCCCCTGTACAGGATGCAATCCATCTGATGGACTTAGTACTTTAGTCTAGAATTTTCCCTTGGTTTGAAATAAAAACCACCAATCACAGTTTTCAGAACCCACTTCTCACATTTTAAGAAAAATCGGGAAACCGCACTGTCCCGGTTTCCATTCCCATCGTCTCTCCTCTTCCCCTGATCCGCCCGCCCTGCTCCTCACCAGGTGACACACCTGCCAGTGTGTGTGTCAGAGCCCCCCGAAGGTGCTCCCAAGCCTGGGAGGAAGCTCCCCTGAGCAACTAACTTCAGGCAACTCTTTTAAATCCTCTCCAATGCACTGTTCTCAAAGCTGTTACTTATTTTAAACTCACAAATTCAGTGTTCTTAAGAGTTATTGTGGAAGCAAAGTATGTTGAGAGTTCCTTTTTCTCTGTAACAGTTACCCTTGTTCACCCACATCTGGGATTGATCCTTATCTCATACTAAGCCCCACTTGTATTCATATCCCGTCTTTTTAAATTTTAGCAATCTCTGTTCTTCAGGTATCTTAGTCTCGCCTCTTCTTAAATCTAAATACTTTTATATTTAACCTTGGTTATTCCCCTATTGGTACTCACCTTTATTTGCACTTTCTCTCTCTAATTATTATTCTTTGAAGTATATATCATGTAAAATAAAATGCGTGCGTTTTGAGTATGCAGTTCAATGACTTTGACTATCCAGTTAACAGATACTTTTCCTTCACCCCTCCAACTCCCCCCACCCTGTCCCCATCCAGGCAGTCCTCCACCAGGTAAACATTGTTCTGATTTCTACCATTAGATGTTAGTTTGGACTGTTATGGGATCACCTCTGTGGTTTATCTTACAAGGGTACAAGTGACTCTTTCTAGTAGAAAGATAAACATAGAATATAAATGTCTTAACACAATAATGAAGAAAATGACATGAAGGCTATGTTAACCAGTTTGGTGAAAGTATTTCAAATTGTGTGTGAAAATACCACATTGTGCTCCATGATTGCATTAATGTACACAGCTATGATTGAATAAAAAAAAAAAAAAACTTCATGCAAATGGACCAGACATTAAGAATGTTTCCACGTCTGGCGTCTTTGCTGTCAGGTAACGCTGACTATCATCTGTATGTTCCTGTCAGTAATTCATTTTCTTTAACGTTGAACGGCATTCTGTGGTGTGACTTTGCCACCATATCTAGTCACCACCTCGTGATGAAAAATTAGGCTAGTTTCTAGTTTGGGCCATACATAGAAAGCTGCCATAAGCTTTTCTGTTCAAATGTCTGCACAAATACGTGTTTTTATTTTTCGTGGCTAAAGACCTCAGAGAAGAATTGCTGGGTCATGAAGGAAGTGTCTGTTTAACTTTGTGAGTTTTCAGATTTGACTGTGCGTATTTTCACCAACCATCGGGGTCTGAGAGCCCTAGTTGCTCGACAGCCTTCCCAATACTTGATATCGTCAATCGTTTTAATTTCGACCGTGTCAGGGCTATCTCATTATGGTTTTAATTGTAAGATTAATTACGGTTAGCATTTTTATGTGCCTTTTGATAACTTGTGTATAGTTTTATGTGAAGCATCTGTTTAGGGATTTTAGCCAGGTGGCTTTGTAATAAGTAGTTGGTCTTATTTTCGAGTTGTAAGAGGACACAGAATGCCTTACATGCACTCTAGATCAAAGTCCTCTGTGATGGATTATGTTTGAAACATTGGCTCCTGTCTTGTGCCTTGCTTTTTACTTTTTAAGGAAGTCTTTGGAAAAGCAGAAGTTTCCATTTTAGTAAAGTATAATTTATATATTTTACTGGTAAATTTATTATTCATTTATTTTTTACTATTAATGCTTTAAATGTCTTCTCTGGGAAATGTAAGCCTGTCCCTAAGATGGGGGAGATTTTCTTCCATGCTGATTAACAGACATTTATGGCTTTCTCTATGATCCATCACAAAATTATTTTTGAGAAATAAGAAAATATTGCCTATTTTTTATGAGTGTATATAAACACTACATAAAGGAAGAATTTTATTTTTTCTTTGCAGTTTTTGGCCAGGTCTGGGTTTGAACCCACAACTTCCGGCATACAGGGCTGGCGTCCTACTCCTTTGAGCCACAGGCACCACACAAGGAAGAATTTTTATACATAGTTTTTGACTGAGATAAACAGTTTTCCAGCAATATTTATAAAAGAATTAGTCTTTTCTAGTTATGGTAAAAAACTAATGACACTATATGTATGAAATGGAATCTCTATTCCAAATCAGTCAATTAATTGTCCATTCTGCCAATACCCCCAGCCTTGAATATTGTTTTTTTAAACTAAGTTTTCAAATCAGTGCTGAACTTTGTTCTTCAAAACTGTTTTGGCTATTCCAGGTCTTTTGATTGCCTGCATCAATTTTGAAATTGGCTTTTCCATTTTCATAAAAACACCTGCTGGGATTTTGATTGGGATTCCTTTCCATCCATGGGTCATTTTGAGAGAATGGTGATGGCTATCTAAACAACATGAGTACTTCACAAAGGAACATAAAATCTCCTCATTGATTTGTAGCTTTTGAAATTTCTCTTTGTATTTTTTAGTGCAGAGATCTTACATATCTTTTGTCAAATTTATTTCTTTTTAATTTTTTTGTTAAATTAATTTCTAAATACTTTAGGAACAGTGGACACAGTTTTGGTCAACCAGGCATAATTGTGGCAGAAGCTTTCTCTGAATATTTTCTCATCTTTCTTGTGGGCAGCTGGAAAGATTACTGGAGGCCAAGCCGCCGAGACAGTCCTAACCTCCCTCTGTCACTCCCTGTTAGGGACCTCACACTCACTCGTGTACTGGTGGGGCTTAATGATGGGAACATGCTGAGAAACGTGTTGGTGGCCGATTTCATTATTGTGTGGCCATTACACA